>NC_056737.1:158161029-158431029 GCF_019279795.1 Protopterus annectens | reverse complement strand
GTATGGTGTGCAGGGTCCTGGTTTCGAGCCTTGCAGGAGCTGTTCATTTTGTTGCTGGGCAGAACACGGGCCATTGGATACAGAGTGATTAAGGCACTTTAAAGCAGTTGTAAGCGGGTTTGCATGGAGCTAAGCACAGCCAACTTCCAGTCAGTTAGCTTATATATTGCTTAACTTGTGTAGGCAGTGCTTACCGCCATGCATACCCGCTTACAACTGCTAGAAATTGCCTTAAGCTGTCTGTATCTAACGGGCTGTGTTCTGCCCAGCAACAAAACAGCTCCTGCAAGGCTCAAAGCAAGGACCCAGCAAACCATACACAAAGTGATTCACCACTAAGCCATGGCAGATGTGCATAATCCTGATGTTTTCACAAACATATCATCCAGTCCAGTAAAGCAATATTACAGAGAATGTAAACCATCATCTAGATGCATGTGTGTGGAAATATATTGTATCTGTTTACAGATACAGATATCTATATATGACATTATTATGTGTATATATATATATATATATATATATATATATATATATATATATATATATATATATATATATATATACAGTGTGTGTGTATGGCCGTACAAACATGTACGCCAATATGGTACCATGCAGTGGGGTAACATGTAACATCAGATAGGAGGGGAGCTAGAACAATGACATCTACCACAGTCTGTACACAGGCTAAAGTACAGGCTAAAGTACATATTAACAATACACACACTGCTGACATTCACCACAAGTACACAGACCTCAGTACTGTACAATCATCCACAGAATGTCCAGGTTATGTCATGAAATATAACCTACTATACATAACATGTGTAGCAGTCTGATACATCACTGGCTTATCAGATATGATGGCACTAATTATGCTGTATGGCACATATGCACCACTTCTTGCACGACATATCTACAGATGACAGATCAGACTTAATGCTTATGCATTACCTGGTTTGTATGAAGGCTGTTCCATCAGCAGTTTGCTAAAACTGAGAAGTCTGTTGAGATAGGGCATGTCTCCAATGTTTTGTGAAGTTCAACATTACTCTTCTTTTCCTTTTACATTATCAAGTTTTAACTATATGGTTAATTGGGAAGTTAGAACACTTAGGCTCCTTGTTGTTTTATCTACATTTATTATTATTTTTTATGTTTATATAAACATACATCTTTATATATATATATATATATATATATATATATATATATATATATATATATATATATATATATATATATATATATTTTTATTTATATATATATTTATCATTTAAACATACTTAATAATAATTATTTTTAATATTTTAATATACTGGTAGAGTTTAACTCAAACTGTGTTTATTTTAATATTATTTACTTAATTGATAAGAATAGGTTAGCTTAGTGGGGTTTAGCTTTATTTTCTTGTCACTTCTTAAGTTATGCTTTTAAATTTTAACTGCAACTAATTGATTGATTGATTTAACTGATTGTTAAATGAGGTGTTTGACTACTATATAGGTATTGTATTACATTCTGTATATTGTCTGAAGAAGTCTGCATATGTAGCAGACGAAAAGCGCTTTACTTGTATTAAACTCAGTGTTGTCCTGTGGCTTGTTTACTGTTTTTTTTTTTTTTGCGAACACTAGCCTTACTGCTTTGGATCCTTTGTTTATTTCTTGGTTTGTGGTTTCTACAATGACAATATGTACAAATGTTGACAGGGGTGTGGCTGGAAGCACATACACAGGGCCAGTATTGACATGATGCTGTGATACCTTCATACATTTACTGTTATAACAGGGCTTGTTGCAACATATGTCCTATAAGGGTTATGAAGTCAGTAACTGTCACAGCCTTCACCATCTACAGACTGCAATCCTCACACTACCTTCCGCAGTTCACAGATATATTCTCCGTGGCTAACACATGAAACCAAAGGCACAACACTGGCAGTCTGCAGATGACCCTGCAGATGGGGATTCCTCAAACATGGAACTGACATGGCAGGTATTGCAACATGTACAACATCCATATCTAGACAAACACTGTTAAACTAACATTACTCCAAATGCAGTATAGCAGCACTTAGTCTGTAGTCAGGTCAGGCACATCCCCCTCCTGTTTGTTGCCCTCTTTCCACAGTGTATGTTAGAGATAAATCCCCAATCCATCCGAGATGCTGCTTGCCAAACAGATCTAGTTCCTGCTCACAGTGAATGTAAAGGGCCAATACCACCATGATGTTCCTAGATATTTGAGTGTGTTTCCATGCAACTGGCTATGGGATGTTATCACAGCTGTTCCACATGCAATCAGCTAATGGAGGGCTGCAATTCGTGCAGAAGCCATCAGCTGATCATGAGCATCACTTAAAATACACATGCTGCTGCCTAAGCATAGCAGGTGTGGGTCTCGACATCCACCAGAGAGGGGGTGGGAGAGGCAGACAGAGGGAAATACCTGTCAGGGAGGGGTGGGAGAGTAACACTGTAGCATGTTTGTGTCACACACCTACCAGCACAGGGTATCAAACCCCCGACAACTATGTAGTGCTATCACAGTTAGTTGCAGTTATTGGATGCTCCACATGGGTTACCTGTTGTGGAGCATTCAGGACATATATGTGATGGTAAGTGACATCTGCAACAGGGATACGGTACATATAAGGTAGTTGACATTCACTTGCCTGTCTGCATGAACAGGTGCCACAGTCAGCATAGCCAAAGTCTCACAGGGATGCAGACACATTGACACTTGACAGGACCAGGAGTACAACTCATCAGTAGTGAGATTGCCACAACACATCACTGTGCAGGTATCACGTGCACCACAAGGGTCATATGGAAGTCATAAGTGCAAAGAGTATGAGAAGGTGTCAGACATTGGACAGCATGCTTCAGTATGCCCATGGGAGTTGTAGTGAGTGTGGATGTGGCCATACACACTATGCAACACACACAAACACACTGGGTGCCAGTACTGACATGCATGGGTGCATGTCTGCAAGAGTGTGTGATGATCAACTGTGCCAGCAGGTTATACAAGGGTAGGTGATGGGTATACCTTGGTATCAGGCCACATAGCAATGGTCTGCATTGTGGGTCAGGGCTGTAGTTTCTGCATTTGCCCACACAGGTGGGTATTGTATCACACATCCAGTCACTTGGGTGACTATTGTGTGTGGCCAATGCTGTGCATCGCCTGCCATGTATGTGTTCCTTAGTCCAGGACATGCATGATATCTAGGAAGTGCACCCCTCACACATGCATGTACAGTGACATGTGGAACTGTACCTGGGGTATCTGGCCTATATTGTGAACACTGATCATCAGATGTGCCAGTATTGCCCACCTGTGGCAGGAACTGGTAATGGGCAGCAGGTTTACCGTGCACCTACATTGATAGCATGCTAACAGCATTCCCTGGTGTCAGTTGCATCTGTCCATACAGGGCATGTTGTCAGGCATGGTATGTCCATTGTGGGTCACATGTGAAGGCACCACAGATGGTGCAGGTGTCCTTTGGGGCACATGGGTGAAGTGCGCTGTCTACATGTACGTGCATATTGGACAGATGGGCAAGGTGACATGCTCTCTGTAGCCCACTGCTATCACTCCATAGTTCAAAGGTTCATAGGTAGGTACTAGGTTACTAGCCCTAGGGCCTATATAAGCCTAGCCAAAAAGGTACCCTGGCTTTCGCCACCCAAGAAAATTATTTTCCTGTGCCCCTGTCGAGCAGAGCCACAGAAGTGATCCCTGGGATGAATTTCCTATTTCCCATCCAATCATCAAGATTTTTCTTGAAGAGTGCTAATGAGGAGCTCTGTTTGACATAGATAGGTAGTCTGTTCCAGAATATGAGAAGTCTCTGGGACAGGAATCTATCCCTCCAGCATGTTCTGTTTATTGTGGTGACAAGGTTTAGGTCCCTAGAGCATGTAGCTCAGAGGGATTGGGCTTTCTTTAAGTGGAGCATGTCCAACAGCTCTGGGTTTGACATAGCTTTGTATATTAGGCAGAGATCACCTCTGAGTAGTTATGTGACGGAGTAAAGCTGGAGTTTTTTTAGATGGTCTGCATAGGGCATCTGTTTGAGACCAGTAATCCTCTTTGTGAGGTATTTCTGTGGCCTTTCCAGTTGTTGTAGATGTTGTGAGGTACATACCAAAAGGGGCGTTGTACTCTATAATGGGTACAATGAGTGATGAGTAGAGGGGAACAAGGACCTCTTTTTCTGGATGAGAAACATTTTGTGATGAGGTGAGCCACATAGAAGGATTTCCTGAACACTGTGGTGATGTCATTATGAAAGGAGAGAGACTAGTGTCCACCTGTGTCCCAAGGTCTCTTATCACACTTTCAGTGTTAAGTAGACTACCACTTATGTGGTAGTTCATGGGTACAGAGATTTTACCAAAGGGGATGACAATACACTTTTTGGCATTGAGCTTCAGGCCATGGCTTTGACACCAGGCATCTGTCTCAGTGGGGCCCTTTTTGTAGTATGTCCACATTGTTAGGAGTTTCAGTTATGGCTCCTAGTTTGCAGTCATCTGCAAACTTTGCTAGCCAAAGACCTTCTGTGTTAGCCTGTACTTCAGAGAAGTAGATACCAAACAGGGGAGGACCCAGGACTGAACCCTGTGGTACTCCACTTGTCACTGGTCTGAAGTCATATTTAGATTCTGTTACTTTCACAGTGTGAGTTCTGTCCATGAGCCAGTTGGCAACCCATCTTGTGACATAGGGATTTATACCTAGTTTAGTGAGCTTATCTATAATTCCAGAGTGGAGGATGATGTCAAAAGCCTTGGCGAGATCTAGATAAACTGTGTGAACCACCTTACCCTCATCTATGGCTTTGGTGACTGCTTCAAAGAAGTCAATCAGGTTTAGGAGACATGACCTGCCTTTTACAAACCCGAACTGGGCTGGGTCCAGAGTTTGGAGATTACCAAGGTCCTTGTTTATGAGTTCCAGGATGATATGTTCCATGGCCTTGCAGACCAGGCTCGTCAGGCTAATGGGGTGGTAGTTCCCATGGTCAGTCATGGCTCCCCCTTTGTGGAGTGGGATAACCGTCATGGGGCACCATTCAGTAAGCACAAAGCCTGAGGTAAGGCTATGATTGAACATGGTACTTAGGTAGGTTGCCAGTTCATTCTGTAGTTTGTGTAGAACACAGCCTGGGATATTGTCAGGTTCCATGGATGCTGTGTTCTTGGCTTTGGAGAGTGTGTTTTTTACCTGTGCAGCCGTGATTGCAGGAACTTTGCATTTTTCTAGTATAGAAAT
Organism: Protopterus annectens; assembly: GCF_019279795.1. Lineage (NCBI taxonomy): Eukaryota > Metazoa > Chordata > Ceratodontiformes > Protopteridae > Protopterus > Protopterus annectens. Next base: position 158,425,740 of record NC_056737.1, on the reverse strand, counting down.
GGGTGAGGGGGGGGTAAAGTTAGCACTAAACCTATCTGCCAGGATGTTGGCAATATCAGCTGGTTCTGTATATTTAGTGCCATTGTGCTGTAACTCAGAGCAGATCTGAGTGTTGCCATTGAGATTATTGACATAGCTATAGAATGCTTTGTGGTCGTCTTTAGAGTCTGTGACAATTTTGTTTTTGTAACTAGCTTTGCAGGATCTTATGAGGGATCTCAGCTTCTTACTGAGTTTGACCAGGGAGTTCCTTCAGTCGTGGGATTTTACTCTTTTTTGCAACAGTTTCTTTCTTCTGTTGTAGAGTTTATGGCAGAGGACCACCAGATTGGCTTCCTTTTTTTGTAGGATAACATCTTGGTTCTATTAGGGATACCATGATCCGTGCACTTGTGCAAGTGCTTATAAAGTGAGGATTCAGCAGTCATACCTCTATTGTCCGTCTGCATGGATGTCATGAAGTTTGCCACTTCTGTCTTAAGAAGTGTGAAGTTGGCTTTGAAGAAGTTTTTTTACGGTGGTTTCCCTAACTGGGGGTGTGGATGACTAGGGTGATTAGCTTGTGGTTGGATCTGACCAACGAGGAATTGACTTCTGGTGTGGAACACTGGTTGCCCATGTTGGTATTGACCAGGTCTAGGATATTGCTGCCTCTGGTGGGGGTGTGAATAAGTTGATCCAAGGCATTGGAATTTATGAATTCCAGAAAACGTTGAGCAAAAGAGTAGGTACATGAGTAGTTTTCCCAGTTAATGGTGGGGTAGTTGAAATTGCCCATTAGAGTGTTGGGTTGTACCCTAATACTTTCCAGTGTATCAAGAAATGAGGAGTGGGAATCATGGGGCATGGTGGGGGGTCTGTAGCAAGCTACAGTTTGGATTGCGGTCTTGCTCAGAGTTAGTTGCACTTGGATAATTTCGGATGCATTATGCTGTGCAACTAGCCTGGAGGTGTGGATATCCTTAATGAATATGGACATGCCTCCAACTTTAGTGCTTTGTTCCGGGTTAGGTGGCCGAAAGGTGTGGTGTGAGTTATAGCCTGGTAACGCTGGGATGCTCTCTGGAGCTTTGAACCAGGTCTCTGTCACTGCACAGATGTCGATGTTCTCCATTTTAAGGAGTGCCTTGAGTGAGTGCATTTTGAGGTTTAGACTTCTAGCATTGAGTAGCATTACCCTCAGATTTTGCTTGCTTGTACCTGATAGTGGGGAATTTGTCATTTGAACTTTGCCTAAAAAAAGGCACTATGGGGTGGCAAGAGCCTTAGCCAGTATCTGGACTCCCAAGGGCGACAGGTACAGGCCATCTCTGGCAAAGCATCCTGGTCTGTCAATCATGGCATCCCAGGCAGACAAATACTGGATCCCCTTAGAATGAAACCAGCAGCTTAGCCAGTTGAAGTAAATTATTTTGTCCTTGCACTGTGGTATCATTCTGGGTGATGGCAGGATGCTACTCAGGGCTAGGGTCATACCTGCCTGGGCTACAAGATCAAAGAGCTTTTCCATGTCTCTTCATGTAGTCCAGGAGGTACGTTTCGGGTCATTCACACCAACATGGACAATGACAGTGTCATATTTGTACTTGTTGTGGCATGACCTGAGTGCGTTATATGGTGGAACCTGGCAGCTGACAGTAACTTTCTCCTTGTCTAGCCTGGTGAGTGGAACATCAGTGTGCCTGACTATAGAGTCACCTATGACTAAAGTGTTGGGTACGTTATGCCTTATGGGCTGTGGTTGAGTGGCACACTGAATTTGTGGGCTGTGTGTCATTTGGGTTGTGTAGGGGGGTGGAGTTTGCTTGCATTTTTGCTTTGGAGGTCCCTGATGCTTGGGCAGATTTTTGAGAGTGTCGCAAATGTAGGTGCATGTTTTGTGTTTCTGTTTGTGTGTGTTTTGGTGGTGTAGGTTTTGAGGGACTATGTGATGAGTGTGGTGTGGTGCAAGTGTTTACCTTCTCCTCTTGACTGTCTAGTCCAGTCTTGGTTGGAGAGAGCTTTGCTTCCAGTTTGGCTATATAAGTGCATCTCTCACAGGTTATAGTGTTTGGTGGTAGGAGGAGAGGGTTGTCTGTGTACATGAGGCAATTGCTGCATTGCCTAAGATTCCCAGATTCATCAAGTAGACAGGAGAAATCACCAGGAGCTGACCCTTAGACATGCCTGGACAGGTGCTTATTTATTAAGTACTAAAAACTGCTTTCCTCTAGACAAGTGAGGAAAGTTGAGGGCTGTAGTAATTTGCAGCTTATTTGGTGCTTACGAGTTCTGAACAAGTGCCGAGTTCAAAGAAACAGGTTTGATTGCTGAAACTAGAAAACTGACTAGTTCTAAGAAACAAAAAATAAGCTAGAAGGCTTCCCTCCAACACAAAAAGGCCTGGGGGCTCAGAAGCCCACAAACAGTCTAGACCACTTACAGGAAAAGTAGGAAACAAGCTTATTTTTTTTTCTTTCCCAGATGCTCTCTTTGTACACAGTAGGAGTGCCTGAAATTAGAATATGATCTCACTGCACTCAATTGAGTGAGCAAATGAGATGGGCCCAGAAGGAGTATCCAAACACAAATTTACAAGAGGGGTGGGCAGTTTCAAAGCCACCAAGATTAACACCAAAACAAAACCAAGGACCTAGTCACCATCGGTGGCCAATATGCTGTGTACTACCCACATATTGGCTGTTTCCTAGGCATGTATGTGTATGACACATGGGTAGAGAGTGTGATCCGGGGTAGTACTAGGGTTGCTAACTGTCATTGCCTGGCCTTGATGTCACATGTATGGGTATGGCTTTGCACCCCAGCCTCTCAGCTATTTTTACATCTGTTATCCCAGTACGGTTGACATTGCGATGTATAGTAGGGCCACCATATAAGAAATGTGCAAAACCCACTCCACATTGGCCACGGGTGTCACACACTCACAACCACCTCTACACAGGATATCAGTTACAAACACACACATGCATCTGTCATGTCTTGGAGTAGAGCCCCTACCTAACTAGTTCAGTACAGTACAGCACTACACAGTTATAGTATGCACCACAGACATTACTGGAGTATTCCTTCCCCAAAGGTGCATTTCACAATGGATGACATCAGCAGGATTACCACAGTAGGGCATTTCAAATGTACTGCGTGTGACTAGCCTATACTGCATTGCTCCATACACTGACATTGGAACACACAAAAAACATCCAGAACTGCCGCACTCTAGCAGTACGCAGTTACCGGACACTCTACAGGGATAACTGGGCTATAACCTTCCCAGAGGTGTATTTCTAGGTTGGTGACATCAGCAGCCTTGACAAAGTTGAGTATATGAACTGTAAGGAGTGTGAGTACCCTAAAAAGCATTGTTCTCTACACAGCCAGAGACAGACACACAGGGCAGGATTCACAAAGCCTCCGTGTAAGAGTTATAACTCTTACACGGAGGCTGCAGTTAAACGGAGTGATGTCAGCATGCTCTGCATATTCATGAGAGCATGTTGAATCACACCTAAGGCTAACACAGTCCGTGGAAGACAGTAGGAGGCATGTCCGTAGGCAGAGCCCTGCAAGCGGACACGCCCCCAGAAGAGTAAAATTGCCCAAAGTAAACACCCACGACAGAGGCCATGGAAATGTGAATAAACACAACACAACACATGCCCCCACAGACTATGAACATAAAATATATAAATGAACATGTTACATATTTTTTTCAATCGTAAAGATGTTTGCCCGTGTGTGCGCTCGTTTGCACGGGCGTGCCCGTGGCGCAGCCATAGTTAGCAGTCAATGGAAGAGGATATAAGAACTAAATATGCAAAGTAAACCAAGAACAATAGTGTAGCGGTAGAGACGTCGGCTGAAGAGCAGGCATTCATGGTTCGAGCCCCCACAACACCAATTTTTATTTCTAGTAAAATAAGCACGAAACAAGTCCCTGACAAACAAGTACACATATAAAATCATAGTTTATGTAAAATGTAATGAAATAGTCCATTTATTTTGAAGAAATGTGAGATAACAAAATAATAAAAGATCAGAAAAAATGTAAAGTGGAGCAAGTGGCGCCAAAATAAACCAAAACCAAAGAAGAGCGTCACAGTCCACAAGCGCAAATGAATCCAGTCTTTTGGATGCGAAAACAACGATTTATTAAATAATCCAACAGATGCAACAAGAAAAACTTAACTTGGTTACCTCTCCTATTAATATTTCATGCAAAAAATGAAAGGGGAAAGGTTATGCTATTTTACAGCTAGGGACATAAATAATAAACTGTATATAAAAAATAGTACTATAGCAAAATTTTTTTGTGTCCCAAAACTGCATAAAAACTTTTTCCATCCCCCAGGCCGCCCTATAGTATCAGCAATGGGTTATTTTACACATAAGGTGGCTAGTCTTTTGCATGAAATATTAATAGGAGAGGTAACCAAGTTAACATCATATATTAAGGATTCATATGATTTACTGGATAAAATAAAACAGACAGTCTGGACAAAGATATGTTTTTCATCACAGTGGATGTAGTTAGTCTTTATACCAGTATTACCCATGAACTGGGTTTGAGGGCTGTGCAATATTTTTTGAAAGAGTCACCAAGGACTCAGTATATAATGGAGCTATTAAATTTTTGTTTAGTTAACAACATTTTTGAATTTGATGGGACATTATATAAACAAAAAATGGGAACTGCAATGGGGGCAGCCTTCACCCCAGCGTATGCCAATTTGTTCATGGGACTGTTTGAGTTGGAACATGTCTACAGAAATAGTTTTTCAGGGTCATGTAATACAATATTTTCGTTTTATCGACAATTTGATTTTTATTTGTAAGGGTGATAGAGAGGAAGCTAAGGTATTTATACAATATTTGAACAACAATGAATACAAAATCAAATTTGATGATATCCAAATGGGAGAAGAAATCAATTATTTGGACATAAATTTGAAGGGGCAAGTAGGCAAAAAATTCAAGCTAAAATATATAGGAAGTTCGAACAAATGAGTAGGATGGTACATGCTACTAGCTGCCACCCAGAACATACATTGAAATCTATGCCATATGGGGAAATGTTAAGAGTCAAAAGGCTATGTACCAATGTTAGGGAAGCAGAAGTAGAGTGTGACAAGGTTTGCAATAAATTCATGGAGAGAGGTTATGACCCAAATCAAGTGAAACTAAGTTATAATAAAGTATTTGGAAAAAGTAGCAAAAAACAAGATTATGGGAACAAGGATAAAAATAGTCAGCATGTAGTTACAAATTACAAGGAGAATGTTCAAAAATGTTTTTTGTCACAAAATATACTATTTTTTCTAAAGTATTTAATGAAATGATAAAAAATAGTTGGAACAAGATAAGAAGGGAGGTACCTTCTTTGGTGAATGTTGAGCTTACTGTTTCTTTCCAGAGAGGGAGAAGTTTGAAAGATTTTTTAGTAAGAGACAGGTTTGAGAGACCAACACAGAAGCTAGCATGTGCAATAACAAGGAAGGGAACTTTCCCCTGTGGAAAGTGTGCAATATGCCCTTATATAACAAGAGAAGCTGAAGATATTAAGGGGAAAAGTTTTAATACTATAGGAACATTTAACTGCACTAGCAGGGGGATTATATATCTTATAAAATGTTTTTGTGGCAAAGGCTATATTGGGGAGACTAAAAGAAGTCTGGCTGAGAGAATAAAAGAACATGTTAGAGATGTTAAAAACAGGAAGATGAGCAGTCCAGTGGCAGAACATTTTCACTCAGAACATGGGGGTATAATAGACAATATGAAAGTCACAATTCTGGAACAAGTATACAACAGACATGGAGATGAAAATGTATTGAAAAAGATTTTAAGAAGAAAGGAAGCAATTTTAATAATGAAATATGAAACTTTGCAGCCTTTAGGAATGAATAAAGAGTGCAATTGGCAGAACTTCATGGGTTAATTGTTAACTTAACAATTAGGAACTGATTTTATTATGTAATGAATTGTTAATTGATATGGCAGCTGTATAAAAGGACTGTGTGAGTGAGCTTCACTTTTTTACTCTGTAAAGGCTTGCAGCCGTGGCGCTAGGGAGAGGAGAGACAACTAAAAGGTTTTTATTAAATTCTTATTTTGGAAAGTAGAGCTGTTTTCACTATTCTTTTGTGTGGTTTCAGAATAATTTGCTTTTGGATAGTGCTTATTTTATAAAAGTATGACAGTTAGCAAAAGAGTGCAGTGTAGTCACTAAGTAATAGAATGTGCAAGTAACAAGTGTAAGAGTGTTTGCAAGTATTGCTTGATTACAAAAGTGTGTTGCAGTCTGTAATCCAAACAGAAAAATTAAAATGTCTGAAATAAAGTCTGAAATAAAGATGCCCTGTAATATAATAGTACACAACCTGCAGCAGGCTGAAAAGTACAGCTGCAGAAGATGAGCAAATCACATGTGTGAAATATACCCCTGTTGAAATACTGAAACATGACAGAAGTGAGACTGCTGGAAAGGATTGTAATAACTACAGGTAAAACATGTAAATAAAGCCTAGAAGTAAGTACCATCCTGAATAGTAAAATGAAAACAAGTGAGAGAGTGTGAGAAAGTGTCATGAATCCAGCAATACAGTAGTAATAACCCCTGAATAAAGTATACTGCAGTCAGTACAGAATGAAATGCATGTGAGAAGCAAAACCAGACAGCGAAATCTGTTCAAAGTGTTGCTGCAGCTGGAATGTGTATCCCAAAATCTGGATATGTTGCTCTCAGTCTGCAATATGCAGATAGTATGATTGTCTGATATACCAAACATCCACAGTTGTCTATAGCTATATAAAGCAAATGTAGCAGGATGATGTAGCTGAACAAAGCTAGATATGAATGTGTATGAAGAACAATAAAATGTATATTGATGTAGCAGTAACAGTCCTATCACCAAGCTGAAGTAGTTATCATATAGGAAACTGTAGTTAGAACAGTAGTGTGTATATATGTGCAGCTATTAGAAATGTACAGCATATGTATTGATATTCGAAGGTGTTAATATTATTTTCTTCACCCCACCCTATAACCACATATAACCCATTCCACGTGAAAATGGTATGTGCAATCACAATTAACACCCCTGGACATTTGTCCTGTTGGGTCATAAATATTTGCATGTCCGTTGATGCATCTGCCCTGTTCATACATCCAAACCTGATGGCCTGTTGCCATCAATCAACCCTGCATGTTGTTGGACTGTGTATTGCTGTTCATATTATGCATGTGTTATGCTCTCTGTTCAATGGTGTGAATATCTGGGTGTTTGGTTAATGGGAATACTAATGCATGCTGTTACAACTAGTTGTGAATGGTATTATATGTCACTAACCCAAACTGTCATGACATAATGCAAAACATAGGACAACAGGGAAGGCGGGTTCCAGTGGACCCACCTCTCCCACCTCAGCTGGCGAGTGCACCTGGCACTAGTGCCCAGTCTGGACCCTCCTCCAGTGGCCCTGTGCCACCTGTGGGTGGAAGAGCTGCAGGGGATGGGGCTCATCCCCCCTCTGCAAGTGTGGCAGGAGGAGAACCACCACGCACCCTCCATAGCGTCCGGACTGTGGTGCGTAGGGAGATCCAGGACTCTGTTCTTGGGCCCCTACGCCAGCTTGAGGCACAGGTGGCACAACTTACGGGCATGCCTGTTGCCCGGCCTACACAGCCCCATCCTGGGCAGTGAAGGAACAGTGGCAACTGCCTATGGGTGGGGATATCAGTTCCACTGTTGCCATCTGTGGGCTCATGGGCTCTGGATATCCAAACCTCCGTCCCTGTCAATTGTGTAACCCCCCCACATGTGTCATACACCGCCCCTGTATGTGTCTTGTTTGTCTTGTCTGTTGACCTACCCAACCTACCTCCCCAGTTATACCGAATTCCTTCACCTGACATACCACTCTCACCTGAAAAAAAAAAAAAAAGGGGCACTCTGTACCCACAAAAAAATTTATGCCACATACATAGCTGCCCATTCCGCACACATGTCTGCTGGACATGGAAACTATCAATTACAATTGGCTGTACAACAAGTATTATTGTTGTCCTGACACCTCTCTCAGGGGTGGAAGGTTTCAAATATCACACCAAATTACATACATATGCACAGCTGTTGCTGATGAAGAAATGGGCAGCTATGGGCCTTACCTACATCCCTCCTGCAAATCCCAAGCTTGTTTCCCTACTGTCTTACCCTCTTTGTGACCCCTTTTTCACCACTTTCCTGTCTCCCCATTTTCATTTCTTTCAAAGAAAATAGCGCGGGTGTGCGCCAGAGTAAGCACTGTTAAGCAGTTGTAAGCGGGTGTGCGCGGAGCTAAATGCAAATGCGCATGCATGAGCTCCACGCAAACCAGCGCTAACCCGGTTACAACTGCTTAAAAGTGCCTTAGTCACTCTGATTGACAGGTCCTGTAGTCAGTTGAAAAGCAAAATAAAATCCCACTGTCAGTCCCGAACCCAGGACCTTGGAAACAGTAGTCTGTATGACCTACCACTAAGCCATGACTCTTATACAAGAACATTGTGCTAAAATAAATATCTCATGTAAAAGTAGGAATGAATGTAAAGGGAATATAGGATGTGTAGTACACAAAGCATGTCATTTAGAATTACTGTCAAAACTTGTGGATTCCCATAATAGTAGTGTGTGAACAGAAACAGCCATGCTAGTTGGTAGCTAGTAGGTAATAATGTCAGTTAATGTACATATATAAATGTATGTATATTTACATATATATATATATATATATATATATATATATATATATATATATATATATATAGTTGTAGGTGTCATTGTGCATACACTTACTACAGGGAATAGGAGAGAGGAATGGAGAAATGTGAATCTACAACACAGCCTGAATCATGAGAGAGATACTAACCTTTACACTCACAGAACAGTGTCCACAGCATACCAGCATGGTCCCCGCCCTTACAATCTGAAAGGGCAATGCCTGTCTCACATACCCTTTTATAGCACTGTCCTGAAATCACAGTGAAAACTGCAATCAGTACACAACTGGCTGCATGCAATTAGCAAATGTTGGCTTACAATTGGTGCAGAGGCCATCACATGGACCTATGCAGATACCTACAAAAGCATCCTGTACTAACACTCCACACATGCAATACATTCATTGCACTGTCTGGAAGCAGACAGAGGGAGAGAGACAGACAGAGACAGAGAGTGAGAGAAAAAAAAATACACACGCTACACACTGAGTCTAAGCTGTCAGCAGTGACAGTAGCAAGCCGTGCCAGCAGCAGCAGGAAGCAAAAGTAGTGGTAATGCAACCAGCTGCGACAAACACAGGTAATGTAAAGTAGCAGGTTAATAGTCTGCATATTGTGAACCCCCCAAATGTGTCATAGGTCTGCATCTATAGGTATGTCCATGTGATATGTTGTGTGTACGTAGTTCCACCAAAAGGGGATGACTATACATTACATGTCAGTCAGTGTTAGGCCATGATCCTGGCAGCAGTTGTCTGTGCGTTGCCCTCAGCAATGGCTGTAGTGACTGTTTTGAAAGGTCAGCCAGGTTCAAAAGGCAGGATCAGCCCATCACAAAGGCAAACTGGCCGGGAACAAGTGTCTGCAGGTACCCAATATTGCTGTATATGCGTCCCATACTGAATAATTCCATAGCTTAGCAGACCAGGCCGGTTATGCTTATGATGTGGTAGTTCCCAGGGTCAGTAGAGGTGTCTCCTTAGTGGTGTGGGACCACTGTTGCTGTATGCCAGTGTCCAGGTACATATCCTGAAGTACGACCAAGGTTAAATATCAGTCTTATATGTGGTTGTATGTCCTCTTGGAGTGCATGTAGCACACATCCAGGGATACCATCAGGTCACAGTGATGCTGTGTGTTCTGCTTTCCTGAGGGCGGCCCTCACCTGGACATGTGAGATGATAGGGAGGTTACATACAGCTGTGATAAGTATTTCAACTTGTGGGGGAGAAGGAGGGGGGATACGTGCACTGAACCTGTCTGCAAGAATGTTGCCAATATCTGTGTGTTCGGTGAATGTTAAGTAGGTGTGTATTAACTCAGAGCATATCTGAGGCATTTGGTCCATATGTGTAACATAACTGAAGAAGGCCTTGTGGTTATCTATAGTGTTTGTGGCCATTTCCCTCCCAGAGTAGGCCGTGGCCGTTATGAAAGACCGTAGCGTATTACCAGTGCTGACCACAGATGCCTTCCCTTAATGTGAATCTGCTCTGTCCTGCAGTAGCCTCCTGCTATTGTTATACAATCTGCCTCTGACTGGGGTCCACCGGACAGGATGCCTAACCTTTGTGCATAGGGTCTGGGTTAGAAATGTGTGTGCAAGTTCTATGCAGTCTGTGGGATGTCCGTGGTAAGCATTCACAAAGGGGTCAGCAGTGTGGGTTGTGGCTTCCACTGGCCCAGTGGGCTGCATGGATACCATCTCAGTCCTAACAAGTGAATAACTGTCTAATCACATACATATCAAAGTAGTCTACTGTGCTGGTGGTGGTGGTGGGATATGTATATCCAGGCCGAGTAACTTGTGTCCACATCACACTAGTGGATGGCGTTCCACATACAGTATCTTGGTATGAACCCCCAGAGTGAGGTTGTCCATTGGATCTGTCGCAGTGTACTGACCGATGGGGCATGCTACTATGTTGTATGGAATGTGGCAGGTATTGTTGCACAGGTGTTGGCTGAGCACTGATATCTGGCCATGTACTTGTGTATCTACCACGAGACACACACATGCAACATATGGGAGTAGTAGTATATCACTGCACTTGAGTATCATGTATAGTATGTGTGCCATATATTGCTGACATAGTCTGCTGATATCCTGTTTGTGTTCTCTTCCAGGGAGATGGCGCGTCAGTGTAATCCCGCCTACTCTGCAGCGGAAGATGAGGAGATGCACCAGAGCCTGGTGCGGGAGTATGACATACTGTTTTCCTGCACCAGCCAGAATCAGCAGGAGAGGGCTGCACTGTGGCAAGACCTTGTCCGTAGGGTAAATGGCATTGGCACGCATAATAGGACATATGAGCAGGTACGACATCACTGCAGTGATATAATCAGAAATGTCCGTCAGCGTGCGTCGGATATCCACAGGCAACAGGTTGCCACAGGAGGTGGGGTGGCCACATCCCCCTCACCAGACTGGAGGGCTACTCCTAAGTGTTGTGGCTCCAGCCCGGAACAGCAACAGCAATACACCTGCATCATGATGGAGGCTGGATCCACACAGCAGCACGACATGGAGCGTGCAGGTAATATGCCATATGTACACCTGACTGTTCTGTACACTGTTAGTTTATGCATGTGTAAGATGTGTCCGTGGTATGTAGCTGTCAACATAGTATGTAATTGTGCATGTGTGATATTGGCAATATCAGCAGCTGACGTGTGAAAGGCAACTGGTGTACTACTGCACTGTATCATATGCAGTATCAATGGCACAGTTGTGCCCACTGAAATTAATCTCCTCATTTCTGCAGGTCCCTCTGGGGTTACAGCAAGGCAGGCCATCCATGCTGGTGAGTGTGTTTAACAATACCTGTAATAGTCCTGATAGTGCTAGTAACACTAGTGTAACTCAGTAGGGCTCTGTGTGTATACTGCGGGGTGTGCATGTGTGCAGGTGTCCATGTGTCCACATGTGCACGTGTGCCTGTGTCCACGTGTGCATGTGTGCATGTGTCCATGTGTGCATGTGTGCCTGTGTCCACGTGTGCATGTGTCCAAGTGTCCATGTGTCCACGTGTGCCTGTGTGCATGTGTGCACGTGTGCATATGTACACATGACCACGTGTGCATGTGTCCACGTGTGCATGTGTGCACGTGTGCATGTCTGCATGTCTGCATGTGTGCATGTGTCCATGTGTCCATGTGTGCATGTGTGCATAAGTGCATCACTGGTAACATTGTGTGGACACTGTAAACTGTGTTTCCTGTCTTCCTCCCACAGGTTCTGGTGCTGCTCTGGTGTCCTGCAGCAGGGAACCTGAATCTGGTGCCACAGGTACTGGTAATGATATCTGTGTAATGGTACAGGAAGATGTGTCAGGGTCCGCCATTGGTCAGCCAATTGACAGTACACAGCTGTCAACCCCATCATTGCGCACAGTCATCCTGCCAGTACATCCTTTGTCACTATTGTCTCTAGGTGATGGACAGGATACAGTAGGCATTGACCAGGGTAATGTGGTATCTGTGGCATATGCTTCCCCACACAACAGCCATGGGCAGGGTCCTGCGATGGTACCACACAGACAGTTGCCCATGGGTTCTTGTGGGAGCATCCGTGGGCGTACTGCCTCTGGCAGACGTGCCCAAAGAGGTCTGTCAACCTCAACTATGTTTCGGGCTGTCATGCAGGCACAGTCGCGTATGGAAAGGTACACCAGACAGGGTCCGAGGGAGCTGAGAGCATGTCGCACAGCCATGACTGACAGTATGCGTGACATCGCGGATGCTATCCGTAATTTCACCGATGTCATAGACAGACGTTGTGGGGACATATTACAGCAGTTCCACAACCAAATGTCCATGAGCCAGGGCAATGGTGGGTGGTTGTGGCGTTGACGTGGCTGTATGCCAGCAACAGCAACAGCTGGCAGTCGGCACGGACGACAACAGGCCCGCGCATTCCCCCATAGTGCCAGCAGCAGCCCCAACAATGCTGGGTCTGTGCTGTCATCGGAACACCCCAGGAGACCACGTGCACGTGGCTCTGGACAGTCACAACAGGGACCTGTGTCCAGTCAACACACTTCCGCTTCTGATGACAGTACACAGTCTGGCTTAGTATTGGATACAGTCCGTAGCACCCCTGCCAGGCACAGGTACCGTGTCCATGCCCACAGACACTGATCTGTATGACCTGCCAGGTGCAGTCTGTGGCTGTCCACAAACCCCTGTATATGGCAGCCATGAGGTGGAACTGTGTGCTTGCATACACACATGCAAAATGTTAACACCTAGGGCTACTACATACACACACACACTGCACCAACAGTGCCCCACCCTGTACTGCTGTCCCTCACCAACACACATACACACACATGTCAATTGGTGGTATCAGTGGCAGACTCAGGCATACCTAATTCACACCCTGTGCATATGATGACACTGTGCCACCTCCTGCAATCTCCAACATCATTGTGGGAACAGGTAAACATGTTGCTGATGCACAGGGTGACTACATAGAAGTGTATTAGTAGTATCATGTTGGTAACAGTACAGTGTGCTGATATGACTGTGTGTATATCTCAGCATGCCTGATGCAGTAACCATATGACTGTCCTGAATTGTTATCTGCACCCATAGTATGTACCAAAGTGTAACAGCTGCACATTATTGCATGCCGGTGGTAAGGATGTCAACAGATAGCCACATACATGGGTAGCACAGGGGGGAAGCTAATGCAAGTAGTGATATGCAATGATGGACATGTACAGTAATGGTGTCAAGTTGCCCACAACGACTATGCAATGTGGATGTTTGTGCATGTTGATATGTGTGCAGTACCAATGTAATCCAAATCACAATTAACTATGACATAATATCAGTTCTACCACGGGCATCTGCGCATTCCTGGGTACATGTTGATAGTGCCTACATATTTGCACTGTTACTTACTGTTAGTGTTACCCCTTCTTTATTATACAATGAACTACTTCCAGCCCTGCTTACTGTAGCTTTGTTTGCATGCATGTTCGCTTGGGGTTCCTGGAACACTACTTCCACCTGCAATGCAGAGTTACAGTGCTTCTGTGGACTCCTAGTGACATCTGCATAGCGTACGATATGTATGTCAAGTTTACACATGACAGAACGTCACTGTCTGTCCTGTTCGCATGTACGTTGCCTGTGACACATTGCACATGTCTTACCTGGCATTTACCCACATGTGCAGTCATATATGCCAGTGTTATGGAACAGTAGCAGTACACCCACACATACACACCTTCAGTATGCTGTTCCCCATTGGCCCTATGTGTTGGTACCCACCATGGCAATCACACTACTAGGGTAGCATGTGCAAAGGTAACCTGTGAATCACCTCTATGGTCCAGTTGTGGTTTATGTGAGTCATGTGGCAATGTCACAGCTGCCACATGTATGCAGCCAAACATCACCCTTGGCCAGGAACGTACAACACATGTGTGGGATGCCACCACATAGCCAATCTGGGGGCTGAGCTCTCTGAACCCAGTAATGCCATACCCTGTCAGGTGGCATGTCATACTACAGTGACTACAATACAAGTCAGACATAGACACGCACTGACAGCATGCTGAACACACTGGGGCATACGTGGGTACTCAGAATAGCATCCTGCCTGAGCATCACACACCTCCGCAGCTGGCACACAGGCATATGTTACGTCGGAACAGAGCACATGCCACACATGGCACACACATCCCGTGTGCCACACACTCACAGCATGTAGGGCTACACAACACACCTGCTACAGATGTGTCAGGTACCTGTCTTGGGCGCTGCAGTGGGGTCCCGCTCAACAGGCTGTATATGGTGAAGGTCACAGTGATATGCCTCAGGGGCACTAGGGTCCACCACAAAACACACACACACAGGTCAGTCAGAGGCATGGACACATATGACTCAGTCATTGACCATGCCACTATGGATGACCTGAGACATACCTCCCTGGACTACATGATAGGGAACATAGAAGGGATCTCTCAGCATGTGGCATGGGCCAGTATGAGCCTGATCTTGGTTGCCAACATACCCTCACCAGGTATGCTACCACTATATGTAGGAAGGGTGTGGCATGTCTACATTCTGCTCAGTCTCCAATGTCATTCATAGGGTATCCGCTGGCTGTCAATGTGTGCTTGCATGCTAGGGAAGCCACAATGATGTGCAAGGGGCAGCTTGCACGTGACACCCATGGCCCAATGTATATTGGCGAAGCTCCTTGATACACACATACTGCCTTATGCTGCAGGACACGGATTACATAGCCACCTCCGCAGGTATCACACAGGTTAGGATGCTAACAGTGCTGCTACACAACACCAGCAGTGTACACCGCAAGATGCATGCACTGGACACTGTCCTCAGCACGGTGAACTGCAATGGCTGTGCAGTACCAGAGTCCTGATTCATGGCTTACAGGTGCAACCCATCACTGCCAGGTTATGCCTCATACCATGCCTGTCGTCCCCTACACATGTAACACACATGGACAGGGGGGTGGTATCCCAAGGCACCACAGATACACCTCCAGGTTGTTGGCACAGCACAAAGCATCAGGGCCTATTCATGTGCAGCTAACAGTGTGTCGGACTGCCGTCTGGTTCATAGCCTGGCACACACAACCCTCCCATACACAGGAAATCCACCTATCCTCCATAACATCACTGGCAATATGACAGTCTCAAGAACTGTCTTCATATGGCTGGACTGCATCCAGCCAAACATTGTGTGTGAGCATTACTGTAGCTACAACACACTAGTTGAAGGGTTCCCAGCATGTGGTCACTGAATTGCAGTGGAATGACATGTTACCACTCCCACAACAGGTGGGAACATGCAGCACCTGTACATCGACTACATGTAGATTATATGGCCCAGACCAGATGTGTATCCCCTGCTGTAGGTATTTTACCATATACACCCACACTGTATGGACACATACCGCGTGCCCCTGCACAGTAAGACACAGTCATATTGTTATGCATTGCAAATACCATTTATCCACTCGAGGCATGTGTCAGACATGGTAACTACTGCAGGTCACAGGTATTTATGTGTATGTGTCACACACATACATCATGTGTGCAATGCCATTGCTGGTTTAGGCAATGGCATGCATTATTATGCACAAAGACCCACACAAGGTCATAATGTGTGACACAACCACACGTGGCAGTTGTGGGTTACCAAAACATACCTATCTGTACTCTGACAATGGTAATAGACCCAGTAGCAGAGCGCACTATTGGCATTACTGGCCAACTAGCCCTGTTTGGCTGTGCTGATAGTGTGTTGACATCCTGGGGGAATATGCTGCATCTGGTGTATTGTAGTATTTGCCAAAAGGATCTGTTCTCTCACACTTGCATTTACACACACCCTACTACCCCCACACACACACATGCACACTTGCCATTTGCAGGATTCATACCCCTATCTAACTAAGTCACGACACGTGAGAGAGACGCATTAGTGAAGCGCACTATTCGGATTACTAGATGGTTCCTCTTCTCTGGCTGTACTCATAGGGTGCTGACATCATCAGTGTTTTGAAAGGGTAATGTGCATCAGGTAGTGTGATCTCCTGATTGCCAAAACTAAAATGTTTGTCATACAGAATTGCACACACACAAACTCCCCACATCCAAACACACACATATGCCATTTGCAGGATTCAAACCCCTACCTAATTATGTTATGACACTCAAGACGGACACATTAGCAGAGTGCGCTATTCGCATTACTGGGAGGTTTCCCTTCTCCTGCTGTACTTATAGGGTGCTGACATCATCAGTGTTTAGAAAGGGGAATGTGCATCCTGTAGTGTGTTCTTCTAGTTGCCAAAAGGGATATTTCTTTCATACAGACTTGCACACACACTAACCCCCTCCACACACACTGAGCATTTGCAGGATTCAAACCCCTACCTAACTATGTTATGACACTCATGACAGGCACATTAGCAGAGCGCGCTATTTGAATTACTGGGAGGTTTCTCTTCTCCTGCTCTACTTATAGGGTGCTGACATCATCCGTGCTGAGATAGGGGAATGTGCATCCTGTAGAGTGCTTTCACAGTTGCCAAAAGGGCATCTCCCTCACACAGACTTGCACACACACTACCTCCCTCCACACACACTGGGCAGTTGCAGGATTCAAACCCTTACCTAAATATGTTATGACACTTGTGACAGACGCATTAGCAGAGTGCACGATTTGAATGACTGGGAGGTTTCTCTTCTCCTGCTGTACTTATAGGGTGCTGACATCATTAGTGTTTAGAAAGGGGAATGTGCATCCTGTAGTGTGTTTTCCCAGTTGCCAAAAGGGACATTTCCCTCACACAGACTTTCACACACACAAACCCCACTCACCCACCTACACACACACACACACACACACACACACTGAGCATTTGCAGGATTCAAACCCCTACCTAACTATATTATGACACTTGAGGGAAACACATTAGCAGAGCGCACTATCCGAATTACTGGGCATCTGTTCTGCACCTGCAGTATTTATAGGGTGCTGACATCTTTATTTCTACAGAGGTATGTACATGTAGTACTACCTGTCAGGTGGGGGATAGCATATATATGCATTTGCAGCCACCTACGTCAGGGTCAGATATGCACATCGCACTGGCAGGTTATGTTCTATACCATGCTTTGTGACCACAGGACCTGTAACACACAACACAACCAGTCCAGAACACCACACCCACATCCAGGACACACACTTAGCTTCCCTGGGAACAGTGCTGGGATATGCATGTGTTCACATACACCATTCCAGTTGTTAACATCAGGTACAGGCATATTGTGTGTGAGAACTACTCAGGCCTCTACCACTTTACCCTACAGCCACTACAATTTGTGGGTCCATGTGCTATGGCAGAACCACACACCACAGCCACATGGGGGAATACATATTGCACCTGTCCATCTGCAACATGGGTACTCACTGTTCCACACCAGAGGTAGACTACCATTGTTGATATCTGACCATACCCACCTTTCCCTGGACATCCATATCCCATCTCCACCCCCAGGCAAGGTTGTCACTGCACACAAACTGTATTTAGCACAAGCAGACTCTACACTTGTGAAGACTGGGGTGGATGACTTCAGAGGACCCATGCTGGGGGACTATACTGGCCACTCAGCATAATCCTTGACAATTGCATTCTATGAGCATGTGTACGGTTTGCATTGATCATGCTATCCCACATATACCCATGACTGTTCCACAACAAGACACCTGTCAGGTGTACACCAGCCATATATGAGCCATACAACAGACAGAGTGAGCTAATACATTGCAGAGCTGTAGCCCACAGAGGGAGGACATCTGTGAACAGTTCCAGCACGGCACTTCATTCACACATAATCATCACAACACAGTGTTGACAGTGGAATTGTTCAGAGAATGCAGATAGGGCTCCCCTCAGTCTGTTATTGACGGCCACTTACTGTTAGAGATCCTCAGCAACCCTCTTCCAGTACACACCAACAACCTGGCTGTGGCTTAGCACATTCAAACCCTGGGATCTCCACTGTGCCCCTGCTTGACAGAGGCACAGCTCACTAGCCCCACACGTTGCCTTATGTGACCTGCTTTACAGTGGCACAGTAGCCTACTGTACTGGGGATGCAGATGCCAAGCACACTCTGGCTGAGCTGTCATTCCCAAGGGCAACAAGCCCAGTATTGACCTCTACACCCATATGTTCAATTGTCAGATGCACAATATTTGTTGTGCTGTTCTACTGTTTGCAGGTCTTTATTGCCATAGCATTCCCTGTTCCTATGACCAACTTGTGTATCTGTGGAAGATGTTTGCATATGACGGCGATCCACTATATCACTTATGTCTCTGTAGTCATTTACTGTGTGCACTGGGCAGATTGCTGTGTTGTGGTTGGTTCCTGGAATGACACATACAAATACCAGATATGTGTGGCCAACTGCTAAACGGAGATATGGCCTAAGTGTATGAGCATGCCCAGTTCAGCCTTTCCATGGCATGTTGTCTGACATATGCCTCATTTATCAAAGTGTGCGAGCATGCCCAGTGTGAGCTTTCCATATGTTGCACTCTGAAGTCCACCACATATTTGGGTGTGTGTGAAGTTCAACAATATCTCACGTTTATGGTTGTGTGTTGGGTGTCATGTTGTGTACTAACTGGCCAACTGCTTCGTGTCTGCCACAACAGGGATTATACTGTGCCTGCAGGGATTGCATGGGATACTTTACAGACAGTTATCAACATACTTTCATAATGACCTAACACTGTAGCACCGTATAGTATACTGGTTCAGTACTTTCACTGTGGTGGACAGCATCCTGGGCTTTAGTCTTATCACTGCTTGACATCTTCATAGTGAGCACAACAGACTGTGTAGGGGCCAGTTGTGCACATATGACCATGTTGCATTATGTTCAGATATGGACTACCTACACCAGGCTTGTCCAACATTGGTAGTGTATTCCACAACAAGGGTGGACATTGGCAAACACTAGCAATGTTCCCTAGGCCATTTCTGATGCTAGTCACAGGGTGTGTTTGTCCTTCGACACACATTTTAACTGGAGTTTGCCATGACATATGTCATGGTTAGTATACTGTGCCTCCGTCTACCTCTGACATAACAGTGATACCCAGGGTTAGCCTACCATCTCCCATCCACTCATCAGGATTCCTCTTGAGGGGTGTCGATAGGTGACTCTCTGGCTGACCTGTACCGGGAGTTTACTGAAGAGTGGGGGTGCCTTCTGTGTTATGAATCATTCTGTACAGCTTGTCCTATGTAGGTCAGTGCTGGGGTTCAAGTCTCATGTGCATAGCTCACTGCCATTCAGATTGTACAAGGTGCAGCATGTTCATTGATTCCAGGTTGGACATGGCTTCATACATCAGGCACAGCTTGCCTGTAGCTGGTCAGTATGGCAGTGTGTGGGGCTGCAGTTTGATTACTCAGGCAACACATGGCATCTGTTCATGCTCTTTGCTACTCCTGGTGGGGTACTGTCGTGGACTTTACAGTTGATGGAGGTGTCTGCTGAGGTATATCCCACAGGGGCTATTGTAGTCAATTGTGACGCTGATGAAGGATGACTGCAGAGCCACAGTGGCCTCCCCTTATCTACAGCTGACAACCTTCATGATTGGGTGGGTATATAGTATGTTTCTGCGAGCACTACAGCCACATGTTTGTCCAGTGCAGGATATCTATCATCATTTGTCCCCAGGTCTCTCATTACATGTTAGGTACGTAATGGGTTAACACCTGTGTGGTAATTTGTGGGCACTTACTGTATATCCACGGTGGTTGTCTATACACAGTTCTGCAATTAGCTTGCTGACATGGCTATGGCTCCAGTTGTCTGTTTGTAGGTGGCCCTTTTGTGGGTTGCTTGTGTCAGCTGGGGGTCGGATATGGTGGGCTGTTTGTACTCCTCTGCATACATGTTCAGTCACAGTCCTTCCATGTTGGCCTATACCTATGGGACATATATACAGAAGGGGGGGGTGAGGACCAGGCCTTGTGGGATGCCACTCATATCTGCTTTGTAGTCTGACATTGATGCAGCATGTCTGACCATGTCAGTTCTGTTCTTGGTTTGGTTTGCAACCCCTCTACTGACATAGGGGTATATATTTAAGCTGGTGAACATATCCATACTGAACTCGTAGGGTATTGTCTAGAAGCATATGCATGGTCCAGCTACGCTGTGTGGACCACATTGCCCTAATCAATGACCTTAATGACTGCTTCAAATGGGTCAAACATGTTTAGGGGCAGGATCTGCAGTTACGACAACCACACTGTGTAGGGTCCAGTATCAGTAGGTCCACAATAGCTTTATGTCTGCGGTACATACTGATCCTTTCCATAGCTGTGCAAACCAAGCTTATCAGGATCCTGGGGTGGTAGTTTGCAGTATCCATTCAGGCAACACCTTTGTTGTGAAGGACCACTGTTGTTGTACACTGCTCTTTGGGTACATATCCTGTGGTAGGGCTGACATTGGGCAGTAGTGTGATTTGGCATTCCATTATTCTTGGAGTCCATGTTGGCCTCAGCCCAGGACACCATCACATACCTTTGCTGCTGTGTGTTTTGCTTTGCAGATGATGGCTGTTACCTCAGCATCTGCAATGTCAGGGGACCAGAAGTCTGCTGGGAAAGATATTTTGCATTCTGGGGGGGTGGGGGTTTGCACTGCACTGGTCAGGTTGTATGTTAGCAATATGTGTGTGTTTGGTATGTTGTTTGTAATATCTGTGTGATTCGGAGCATATCTGTGGATGCCTAACATGGTTCCTACCATCAGTTAAGTAAGCCTTGTGATTATCCTTAGTGTCCTGTACAATTTGTATCTTCATAGTTTCATGGGTTCATACTAGGCTATCCACCCTAGGGCATTAGTAAGCCTAGCCAGAGTGTGTGCGTCTTTCGCTGCCCCTTGCTATGTGACTATTATGGCCATTTATGAATTTCTTTACTGTGCCTCTGTCTGGTCGTGACACAATGAAGACCCCCAGTATACATGTACGATCATCCATCCACTTGGCAATATTCCTGTTGAGGGGTGTCAGTGAGGGGCTCTGCCTAACATGGATTGGGATTCTGTTACTGGGTTTGGGGAGCCTCTGGGTTATGTATCTGTCCCTCCGGCACATCCTATTTCATTATGTGTTGAGGCTGACATCTGTCACTCTCACAGCTCCAATGGCTTTGATTTCCTGTGGTGGAGCATGTCCATTACTCCTGTGTTGGACATGGCCTTGTACAACAGACATAGAATGCCTCTGTGTAGGCAGTCTGTGACTGCATTCAGCTGGGGTGTCTACACCCAGGCAGCATATGACATATATTTCACACCCTTTATCCTCTTGGTGGGGTAACTATGAGGTATTCCGAACCGCTGCAGGTGTCACGTACGGTACATCCTATATGAGTCATTGTACTAGATTATGGGTCTGATAAGGGAACAGTACAGCGGCACAGTGACCTCTGTTGATGTAGATGTGAATCCTTTCATGATACGGTGTCCAATATCGACAATCTTCCTAGCCACATTGGCATTGTGATTGTCACATGACAGATTACTGTCGACTTGTGTCCCTAGGTCCCTGATTACTCCTTGCATACATAATGGTTTGCAACCTATGTGGTAATTTGTGTGTACCTTGTCTGGTATTTGGTGGGACATTCATACTGTCCAGTGTCTTCAGGATGTCTGGGTGGAGTTCTTGTGTGTGAGAGTGTGGTCTGTCTCATGCTACAGACTGTACAGCAGTTTTGACTACACTTAGGTGTACATATGGGTGGTCTCCGCTGCTTTGTGCATTGTCAGTTACCTGGCCGTATGGGTGTCTGTGCTGCATATGGATACTCCCCCTCCTTTGATGTTTTGGGCCAGGTGTTGGGGCCATAACGCATGATATGTGGTATAACCTGGTAGTGCTGGTGTGCTATCACTAGGCTTGCAGCAGGCTTCTGTCACTGCACAGACATCGATGTTCTCCATACTGGGAAGTGCCTCAGTGGCATGCATATTGCAGTTTACATATCTGGCATTGGCCAGCATTACCCTTATGTTTCTTAACACTTATGTTTTCTAGGGTGGTGGGTAGTCTTTTTGGCCTTGCCTACATACGGCTCTATGGAGGTGGCAAAGGCCTTATCCAGTATCCAGACACACAGGGGTAACAGGTGCAAGCCATCCCTGGAGCAGCAGCATGGCTTGTCATGCTTGACATCTCAAGCAGACATACATTAGACCCTCTTGGACTGACAGCTGTAACTGTGCCACCTGTTAAACATGATCATTCTGTGTTTGTACTGTGGCATCATTCTTGGTGAGGGTTGGATGCTGCACACGGCCAGTGTCATACCGGCCTGGGGTACATACTCAGAGAGGTCATCCATGTCTCTTTTCATGTAGCCCAGGGAGGTACATTTCAGGTCATTCACACCAGCATGGACATTGAGTGCATCATATTTCTGCTTGCTTTGGGGTGACCTGCGTATTTGTGTTATGTGGCATATTGTGGCAGCCTACAGGCAGCTTACTGTACCCTTTCCCTTGTTCAGTCTGGTGAGTGGGACAGCAGTGTGTCTGCCTATACAGACACCTATTACAACTGTATCAGGCATGTTGTTTCTCCTTCTGGCCTGTGACTGTTTGGCACACCAGCTTTGTGTACTATGTGTTGCATGTGCTATGTTTGTAGGTTGTGGTTGCTTGTGATCTGCTTTGGTGGCTTCTGTTGGTGTGGTGTGTTTGTAATTAGGGCTTCCGGGAATGTTTTGTGTGTTTATGTGTTTGGTTTACAGTTGTGGTAGGTCTATGTGGGACTGGGTTTGTGGTGTATGTGGTTACCTTCTCCTCCTGACTAGTTTTGACAGTACTGAGTTAGGGGAGCTCAGCCTCTGGTTTGGATACATGGTTGCATCTATCACATATATTTGTATTTATTGGGGGGAGTTGTGGTTGTCTGTGTACTTGGGACAGGTGTCACATTGCCTCTGGATTCACAGATTCTACTTGTTGTGGCTGGCCTTAGTGGATTGTATGTGTGGACATATGTTATTGCCATACTACTGATCAGTGATTACTTCCCTTTTTATGTTTGCTCTATGATGTGGTAGCTTCCTCATTCTCTTGCATGGTTTGGTAATGGCTGGAGTCCAGCATGCCAGATGCCTGCGTGTATGGCATTGTGTCTTGTTGTTATTTGTGATTGCATACTCCAAGCATTCCTGGCTGTGTTCATGGAATTCCTGTATAACATGTTCTGCGGTGTGTCCCATATTCTGCACTTGCACAGGCCTTTCGTGGATTCCACATCAGTCTGGAGGGGTGCAACCTATGCTTTACACATGTTTTTCACTGTGGTATTCTGGCCAGGGACTGGGGTCGGGATGTGTATATCCAGTGTGATTACTCTATGGTCTGGTCTTACCAGTGAAGGATACACTTCTCATCTTGCCATCCAGTACACATGTTGCTGATTATCACATCCAGTATGCTTACCCCTCTTGTGGGAGTGGTACGTTGTTCCTGAGCATTTTGGTTTATGGATTCTGGGAACTTTTCTCCGACTGTGTTGGTGCTAGTATAATGCTCCCGGTGTATGTCTGGGTATTTTCAGTCAAGCAATATAATGTTGTTTGGGGGGCTTGATATATTCATGTATTCCAACATAGGCCAGGTGCAGTTCCTGGTATTAGGACAGTAGTCTGTAGAAGGCTATATACTGGGAGGCGGTTTTAGTCATTGGTATTTGACCATGGCTAATCCATGCTGCTTCTTGTGGTACCAACATGGGGGTGTGGTTATCCTTGACATTTATTGCTAGTCACCTTCCTTTTGTAGCTTGTTCCATGTTTTGCGGCTGTACAGCACAGTATGAGATGTGACCTGGTAGTGTTAGGGTGCTGATGTGAGCCTTGACCCAGTTCTCTATTACAGGACTGATATCTACATTCTCCATACTGTGTGCGTTTACACTGCACATATCTTGCTGTTTAGACTTCTGGCATTGGGTAGCATTACATCTAGGTTCCTATCCCTTGTGGTACCTATGAAGGTGGGTTTGTGTTTTGAGACTTACCTATTCAGGGCATGCTGTGGGTACTGACAGCCTTTGCCAGTATCCATGGGGCATGGAATGATAGGTGCACGCCACCCCTAGCAGGTGGTGCATCATGTCATGCTCCGCATGTCTTTCCAGCCTGAAACACATTGGCTCCCCTTTGACTAACTGCATTACTTCAGCCAGTTATTGCACTTGATCATCCCATCGTCATTTTGTGGCTTCATGCTTGGTGAGGGTGGATGTTAGTCAGGGTGCTCAGGTGTGCATATAGTATATGGTGTTACATTACTTAACACATGGCATTCATGCCTCAGGTGGTGCTGCAGGGCTGCCTCTGTCGGATGCGCATATTACACTTCCTTGTACATGTTTGTGAGCAGGTCATGTCATTTTAGGCATCCATGTTATTATTTGAGTGAGTCAGAGGGGGTATCATTCCCAGGGTTCCTACTGAGCCAGTGTATGTGCTATGCGTTGCCTCTTTGCCAAGGCCAGGGCATACTGGGCACGCCTCCTTCTGCTTACTGGGGCAGGCACAGGTTGTTCCTCCTCCAAGTCACGCTCTGCCTGTGATGGCCTTGGCAATGGTGGGGGGCTGTTTGGCCCAGCCCTATGCTGGTCCTGCTGCAGCTGTTTTCGCAAGATCATATTATGTAGCATAGCACATACCATGACAATTTGGGTACATGTAGTTGGTGTGTACTGCAAGGCTCCACCAGATGTGTCCAGACACCGGAACCGTGACTTGAGCAGCCCAAACACACGCTCTATTACATTACGTGTTTGTGCGTGTGCCTCATTATGGCATTCCTGTTCAGGTGTATGTGCGTTTCTGATGGGTGTCATCAGCCATGGCTCCAGTGCATAACCTGCATCCCCCACTAGGTGTCCGTGTGGGATGTCCCCTTTGGCAAATGTCTGGTACAGCTGCGTCAAATGCCAGATGTGGGACTCATGGTAACTCCCAGGGCAGCCAGCACACACATTCATTATTATGCCCTGGGCATCATACACAACCTGGCAGTTGATGGAGGGGAAGCCCTTGCGGTTAATGTAGACCCTACCCCGCTCACCGGCTGGTGCTTTGATGCATATGTGCGTGCAGTCTATTGCACCCACTACCTCAGGGTATTCCGCTATTTGCTGGAAGAGACGCATATTGCTGGCCAATACCTCATGGGCATTGGGGAACTATACATGATCACCGACATGTGCTGACATGGCATCCAGGAACTGGTGCAGTACCCTGGAGGCTGATGCCTGTGATATCCCCATCATATCACCAGTTGGTCTCTGGAAGGTACCTGTTGCTAGTATTTTTAGGCCAACACATACCTTGGTTTCCACTGGGATGGGTTCCCCTCTGTTGGTTCTGTGTGTGAGGCGTGGCCTGCACAGCTCAACTATTTGCTGCAGGAGCTCTCTGTCCACTCTCTAGCGCTCTACTATCTCCAGCTCATGTAACCCGTGGTAGGTGACCCTGGGCCTGTACACTCTTCTCCGTCTCCTCAGTGTGGGTTGTCTGGCACCATCTGCATTGTCACCACCCTCAGCAAGTCGCCTGTGTCTCATTATGACAGCTATGGCAGCCCCTAACATTTCTGCTCTGAGTGAAGCTTTTTCAGTTTTCACTTCTATTAGCTTACTCCTGTCTTGCAGTGTCTCTTAAGAGAAACATCCTGCACTACTGTTTGCAGAGTTTTAAGTGCTGGGCTGGGCTACTATTTTGCCTGTGTAATTGCCTGCTTCTAATTGTTTTCACCTGCTAGCTTTAGCAGCATTCCCTGCTAGCTTCCTACTAATTCTGTTGCTTCCTTTTTCCTTTCTGTTTCCTCAGGGGGGAGCAATGTGCATACCAGCAGAAACACGCTTACAGTGGCTTACACGGTTCAGAATCTACTTATTCGGGTTAAAACGCGTGTACACCCGCGCAAACTGTGTTACAAGTCTGCCAACAGCCTCCTACATGATCAGCGTGCACACCAGTGCAAACAGTGTTAAACATCTACCAACATGCTCCCACATGCTCAGTCTGCCTTACACACGCGCACACTGCCCTACTCGCGCTTCATGGCATGCACACGTGTGCATGCACGCCCAGCAAGAAACTTTAGTGTAAGTAACAGTGTACACCTTCCATTTCTTGACTTTCCCACACTTATCTTGTGGCACTCCTCTTTCCCTGATCTGCGTCTATCATCTGTCATGTTATACTGACCTCCAATGAACTGCATTTCTTTCTACCATTCCCCCCTGTGATGTCAACTATCTCCTACTCTATTCCTCCCCCTTATGTATCTCTTACACTACTCAGACTGTGCTCATTTGCTATGTGACTGTGAGATTCAGTATCCTAACCCTCATTTACATGACATTGCCTACTAATGCTTAGTTACATTTCTTACACTCAGCTTCCCCCCTTAGCAACCACTACACGGTGGCCATGTTGTTTTTGGTCTGCTGGTCCCTGCATTGTCATTCCATGTATTGCATAAAACCCACATTTGTGGGTTTATAACCTTCATTTTTATGTTTTATACAGTGCAGCCCGTTTGCAAAAAAAATATATATTTTTATTATTTTTGCATCGGGTTACCTTGCCAATGGCCACATATTTGGCCATTGGCATGCTGCCTGACACATATGCACCCTTTATTTGGAACTGACATGGCTCCGTTGTGAAATTTGCAGAAACGTACTCAGTTGTCAACTGAGTACATTTCTGCAGCTAAAAACGTCTCTTACACAGGCTGGTTTCTGCTTCGTGGATCGCTAATATACCTCATTTGCATACATTTCGGCTGCAAGTGAGGTATTTAGCATGTCCACGCCCAGTCGGTGTAAGAGACGTTTTAGCTGGTCTCTTACACGGAGTTTAGGGCTGTTCCTGGATCGCGAGGTTTGCATGGAGTGTTACACGTCTCTTACACTCCATGCAAGCCTTTGTGAATCCTGCCCACACACTTTGCTAGAACACCTACCTAACTATTTTATCACACTAAAGCATTACACAGTTATAGCATGTGCCAGGGAGTTTACTGGGATACTTTTACCCCAACAGTTGATGTCAGCAGACATGCAAAAATAGGGCGATGGAGGTTGTAGTGCCTGTGAATGGCCTCAAAAACATTGCTTCCTACTCTGACAAAGGAACACACAGAAACATTCACACTTACAATGTCTGGGGACAGAACTCCTACCTAACTAGTTTATTACACTACAGCACTACACAGTTCTAGCACGCACCATGGAGATTACTGGAGTACTCCCTTTCCCAAAGGTGTATATCAGATTGGATGACATCAGCAGCCTTGCCAAAGTTGACTATATGAATTGTAAGGTGTGCGAGTACCCTAAAAAGCATTGCTCTCTACAGTCAGACGCACACACAAATACTCACAGGTGCTACAGAGATTACTGGGCTACTATTCTTCCAAAGGTGCATTTCACATTGGATGACCTCAGCAGGCTTGTCATAGTAGGAATATGGGGAGGGTGGTGTGTGCATGGGCCATAATCCATTCATCTAAGGGTTGACATGCCACATGTGGGCACACACGGGGTCATATGTCACAGATACCTGTATACAGCTGCTAGATGACTACTTCCTTGTACAGTCATGTTGCACAACTGGCACATGCACCACATAGTCCGTAATGCTGACAGATACCCGTGGCTAGTATCTGCAGTGAGTGACATCTGCACCTCTTGTGTTTGGGGCCCTCTGGCTCTGTGCTGGGTGGGACAGGCGTGAATGGCTCCTTGTCACAGTCACCCTCTTCCACACATCTATGTACATCTACCTTTGGCTTATTATATAGTGTGTTGTCCTGACATAGATGTCTGTATTCCTAGCCACTGTGTGTGCACAAGGCATGAGTGGTGCAAACTGATGTGTCTGCACTAACAACTTCAACTGCCGGATATGTCTGGTCCACTGGTGTTTGCAGTCATGGCCTTCATGTGTTTAAGTGTGTGAGCTTGGCCAGTATGACCGTTCAGTATGTTGTTGACTGACATTGCCTTCATTTCTCTAAGTGTGTGAGCGTTCCCAGTATGGCCATCTGTGTGAGCGTTCCCAGTATGGCCGTCCGTATTGAATGTGTGGATCATGTCCAGGTAGTTTGTGCTGCAGTGCTGTCTCTGCGAGGTATCCATCGATCATTTGGCTTTGACTGTTACTACATTTCTGCATAGCGGGGGGGGGCACACCTGGCTGTTTCTGCATTTCTACACAGGAGTGGTGGGGGCACACCTGACTTATTACATTACTATGTTGGATGGGGGGGGCACACCTGACTATTTCTACACAGGGTTGGGGGGCACACCTGACTATTACATTACTATGTAGGGTTGGGGGGCACACCTGACTGTTATTACATTACTATGTAGGATGTGGGGGGGGCACACATGACACTTGTACACATTTGCTATGACTGTA
The DNA here is from genome assembly GCF_019279795.1 of Protopterus annectens. Lineage (NCBI taxonomy): Eukaryota > Metazoa > Chordata > Ceratodontiformes > Protopteridae > Protopterus > Protopterus annectens. The sequence continues at coordinate 158,396,935 of NC_056737.1, read as the reverse complement.
CTGGTATGTCAGGTACTCCCTTTCATTCTGTATTGCTAACTATCATGCTGACTAGAGGCATAACAGTGTACTACAGATCGTGGCTTTGGTTGCCCTACATGTTATTGTCTGGCTTCCTACCCTTCAGAACTAACATCCCACTGCCTGCCCTGTTGTGGTCTGTCCGTGTAGGCCTGGGGGGGGAGGTTAACCATAGCCATCATTCTGGGGCCATGGCACAGGCTCAGTGGTTGGTCTACACCTGTCCTGCTGGCTGAGACTGTTTGGTATGTGAACCTTCCTGACTGCCATGTGTGGGTCTTATGGACACACATGTCACTCAACCCATTTCCTGCAGTGGGTTTTGTCACCCTGTGTAGTACTGGCTACTATGGTGACTCCAGTATGTGTTACAGATATCATGGTGCCACTATGGGTGTCTGCTGTCATAACATTCGGCCACCCAATTCCCTTGCATGCTCACATCCATACCATAGCTACAGGTAACCAATACATTCTACTCCATTTGGCAATTGGTAGTTTGACTTGACTTACCTTGAGGGTGTGCCAGACTTGCGGATGGCGCTGGAGGTCTGCCTATGTCAGATGCACATAGTACACTCACTATACATGGTTGAGCACGGGTAGTGTCATGATTGGCATCGCTTTTACTGTATGTTGAGAGTCAGAGAGAGGTGTCATTCCCTGGGTCCCTACTGTGTCAGTGCATGTGCTATGTGTTGCCTCTTTGCCAAAGCCAGAGCATACTGGGAACGCCTTCTTCTGCCTACTGGGGCAGGCTCAAGTTGTTCCTCCTCCGAGTCACTCTGTGCAGACCTTGGCATTGGTGGGGGTCTGTGTGGCCTTGCCCCATGCTATTCCTGCTGCAGCTGTTTCCGCAGGATCATATTGTGTAGCATAGCACATACCATGACAATTTGGCTACATGTAGCTGGTGAATACTGCAAGGCTCCACCAGATGTGTCCAGACACCGGAACCATGACCCGAGCATCCCAAACATATGCTCTATTATATGTCTGACCTGTGCGTGTTCCTCATTATGGCATTGTTGTTCAGGTGTATGTGCATTTCTGATGGGTGTCATCAGCCATGGCTCCAGTGTGTACCCGACATCCCCCACTAGGTGACCGTAGGGGGTGTCCATATTGGCAAATCTCTGGTACAGCTGCATAAGGTGCCATGTGTGTGAATAGTCATAGCTTCCAAGGCAGCCAGCACACACATTCATTATAATGCCTTGAGCAGCACATACTGGGCAGTTGATGGAGGGGATGCCCCTGCAGTTGATGTAGGCCCTACCCTGCTCATCGGGTAGTGCTTTGATGCATATGTGCGTGCAGTCTATAGCACCCACTACCTCAGGGTATTCTGCTATTTGGTGGAAGAGACATATTGCTGGCCAACACATCACGGGTATTGAGGAAATATACATACTCACTGGCATGTGCTGACATGGCATCCAGGAACTGGTAGAATACTCTGGATGCTGATGACTGAGATCCCCATAATATCCCCAGTTGTGCTTTGGGGGGGGGTACCTGTGGCTAGTATACCCAGGCCTTGGTATCCACTGGGATGGGTTCCCCTCGGTCAGTTTGGTGTGTCAGGTGAGGCTGGCAAAGCTCAACAGTTTGCTGTAGGAGGTCTCTGTCCACCCTATAGTGCTCCACTATCTCCAGCTCATGTAGCCCCTGGTAGGTTACCCTGGGTTTGTACACTCTTCTCTGTCTCCTCACTGTGGGTTGTTCGGCAGCATTCACATCTTTACCACCCTCAGCCTCTTGCACATGTTGTTCTATGTTGCCTGCTGCAGCCCTTCTCATTTTGTAGGTTTGTTTGTTAAAATTTCCCCACTTGTATACACCGGTGGTGTAGAGTGCGAGAAAAACCAGAGGGGAAGGTGTTTGCTTAGTTTATAGTAGTGTTCTGGGCTGGGCTGGTCTGCTGCCTGTGTAATTGGCTGATTCTGATACATTTCACCTGCCAGCTAAGCTAGTTCTCCTTGATTAATTTCCTACTGCTGTTTTCCCTTCCCATTGCCTTCCTGTTTAAGGCCAGGGGCATGCTGCGCAGAGTGCTCAAATGTACACAGAGCTGCTATTTCCTGGTTTACTTTGTTTTTCTTTAGAACCCAGTGCGAGGTGTGCACACCCACTTAGGCTTTCTGAAGAGTGCTAGGCAGGTTTAGACACCCCCCCTAGCTTAGCTAGAAGCAATCCCGAGCCACAGGGCTCTAATCCGCTTACAGTATGCCTGACACCCCCCCCCCATGATGTCACCTATATCTTAGTCTTGCACCCAGCTATTTATACTCTTACATTGTTGGGACCTGCCTCACATGCTGGGGAAAACTGGGATTCACTATCCTTCCCCCTCATTTGCATAGGATTGCCTGCTAATGTATAGTTACAGGTCTCACAATGAGCCTCCCCTCTTGGCAACCATTACTCACTGGCCAGGTTGTATTTTGCCTGCCATTGACCTGCATGGCAGAATACTGATTTTAGTTTGAATGCTTATTTTAGGTTTATTTTATTATTTTCCCCCGATCCAGTTTGCTGCCCTATGCTTAAACAGCCAAGATCGGCAAAAAAAAAATTAAAAGTTGTTTTTTTTATTGTTTGCAATGTCAATAGCCTTATACTTGGCCATTGGCATGCTTCCTCAATGATATGCAGCCTTTATTTGGAGCTGTCATGGCTCAGTTTCGGATTTTGCAGAAATGTACTCTGTTACTAACAAGAGTACATTTCTGCAGATAGCACTCGTCTTGCACGGACTATTGCAAGCTTCCTGGATTGCAAAATCACCTCAGTTGCATGAATTTCTCCTGCAAATAAGGTGATTTGCATATCAGGGCTTAGTCCATGCACGATTAGTGCAAGAGCTCTTGTGCACGCCCCTGCAGGCAGTTCCTGGATCGCACAGCAGACATATTATCTGCTAGGGCTCCTGCACTAATCATGCATGCCATGCAGTGCATCGAGAATCTGGGGGATAGTGTGGGCAGTACGTTAGCTTTTAGAACTTGTGGTGCTACGTCTTCTGCTGGAGGTAGGACAGACCTTTGTCACACAACTGCATCTATGCATGTTTGCACTTGAGTATTCTTTTTACTAGAAGCACACCATTCACTTGGTTCCATTACAGTGTCAGATGGAACAGCATTTGATTTTAACTTGATTTTTATTGGTTCACAATCAAGCAAGTTAACTTCATCAAACATGTCTACACTGACTTCATTTATTCTGTTAGTTAAGTTAATCTCTCATGCTACAGCTGAGTTGAGTTTACCTGAAAACCAAAATCTTAGACCTGTGCCTCTTCCACTCTCATATGGATAGAAATCTGCCAATGCACTTCAGCTTGCCTACAGGGCTACAAATTTCAGTCTTTGTTTTATGCAACTGCAGATGCTTCAAGACACTTCTACATGTAGCATGTAATATGTAACATTGTCCTTTTCATCAGTCTTGAAGCTTAGTAGTTCCACAAGTAGAAATTTTAACTTGCCAGTCTGTTTTGACATTAGGCATAGTAGTGATTAACCCTCAAAAAATGTTTTTATATGTTATTTTTCATTTTTTTTTCAGAAGCAACCTCTTTAATCTGCTTTGTCTTACAAATGATAGCAAATGGCCAAGTCTTTTAATGTCTTATACTATCTGCAACATGCACTTCTGGCTCACTATAGTAATGTTCACTCCTCATGCACTTACCAGGTGTACACTTTGTGTACATCATGTTAATTTGCTTACTTTGCTCAGAATCAAGCTTTAAGCTTACAATTCACGTTGGCTTTTAAATATGGAAAATAAGATGTGCAAGGTAAAACAGCATTTTGTCTTTTGTCCAGCTCTGCAAATCTGGCAATCTGTATAGCTTTTTCTAATGTTTTGAGACCATTCTAAACCAGGCCGTGCAATCACAGTACTAGCACAGATTTTTTTAATCTTTATGCTATCATACCCAAAATTTTCATCTAATTCATACATTTGCCTCACAAATTCAACATTTTCAGTCTTTTTTTATATACAGTTGTGGAAGCATACCTTGTAATATATTATATGTCTGACATAAAATGTTCGTTGATTTTGCTAATCACAGTCTGACATATAACACTCGTGCCCTCTGCAAATGAGAAATAGCTATAGATGGCCTCTACTTCATAGCTAGAAGAGGAGAAAAGGCTATTTACCTTAATTTCATCTGTTTTTTAATTTTGTTGACAATTGAAACTGTTTCAAGTAGGCCAACGAAAGGGTTTTGAGAAGCCAAATGGCTCTGGTTGGTTAAACTTAGTCATTTGAAGAAATTTTTTTTCTGGGCTGAACGGTTAAAAATGCTATAAAAAAAACTAATTTTCAAGTTAAAACGTCTTTTTATTGGTAAAATATTGGACTCTATACATGGTAGACCCACTTTGCACTAATTTGCATGATTTCATAGGTAGATACTAGGCTATCTGCCCTAGCCTAGCCAGAGTGTATTTGGCTTCCGCCTCCCTATTAGATTAGCCTACTGTGCCTCTGTAAAGTAGGTCACAGAAGGTACCCTTTTAAGATTAGTTTACTGTGCCTCTGTCTAGCAGGACACAGGTGAGATCCCAGGGGTAAATTTGCGATTTCCCATCCACGCGTCCAAATTTCGCTTGAAGAGGATCAGCGAGGGGCTTATGTCTAACATGAATTGGGATTCTATTCCAGAGTGAGGGGAGCCTCTGGGAAATGAATCTGTCCCTCCAGCATGTCTTATTTATTTTTGTGCTGAGGTTTAGGTCCCTGGAGCGTGTAGCTCTAAGGGACTTGGATTTTTTGAGATGGAGCATGTCCATTAATTCTGGGTTTGACATGGCTTTGTACGTCAGGCATAGATCGCCTCTGAGTAGGCGGTAAGCAACTGAGTAGAGCTGGAGTTTCTTTAGTCGAGCTGCATAGGACATCTGTTTGTAGCCCATGATACTCTTGGTGAGGTACTTTTGGGGTCGCTCCAGTTGCTGCAGGTGTCGGGTAAGGTACATCCCAAAAGGGGCATTGTATTCAATTATGGGCCTGATGAGTGACGAGCAGAGGGGCACAATGACTTCTCTTGATCTAGATGCAAACCCTTTCGGGATAAGGTGGGCTATATAGAAGGTCTTCCTAACCACTTTGGCAATATGATTATTAAATGAAAGATTACTATCTACGTTGGTCCCCAAATCTCTAATTACGTCTTCCGTACTTAATGGATTACCACCTGTGTGGTAATTTGTGGGCACCTTGTTTTTCCCAAAGGGGATGACTATGCACTTTTTAGCATTTAGCTTGAGGCCGTGGCTCTGGCACCAAGCATCAGTCTCTGTGAGACCTTTTTGGAGGGTGCTTGTGTCAGCTGGAGATTCGATTATGGCCTCCAGTTTGCAGTCATCTGCGAACTTTGTCAGCCATAATCCCCCCGTGTTAGCCTGAACCTCAGAGAAGTATATACCGAACAAGAGAGGTCCTAGAACTGAGCCCTGTGGGATGCCACTTGTAACTGGCTTGGATTCGGACATGGCACCTGCGATTCTGACCATGTGGGTTCTATCTCTGAGCCAGTTTGCAACCCATCTTGAGATATAGGGGTTGATATTTAAGCTGGTAAGCTTATTTATGATGCCCGAGTGGGGTATTGTGTCGAAGGCTTTTGAGGTCCAGGTAGGCTGTGTGGACTACCTTGCCCTCATCTATGGCTTTGGTAACTGTTTCAAAGAAATCAACTAGGTTTAAGAGGCAAGATCTGCCCTTAAAGCCGAATTGGGTAGGGTCCAGTGTCTGGAGGCTCCCAATGTCTTTGTTTATGAGTTCCATGATAATACGCTCCATAGCTTTACAGACCAGACTAGTCAGGCTTATGGGGCGATAGTTTCTGGGGTCCGTTGTGGCACCACCTTTGTGGAGTGGGACCACTGTAGCTGTACACCATTCTTTGGGTACATATCCTGTAGTAAGGCTAAGTTTGAGCAGTGACTTAATGTGAGGGTTCAGTTCTTCTTGGAGCTCGTGTAAGACACAGCCTGGGACACCGTCCAGTCCCATAGATGCTGTGTTTTTTGCTTTGGAGAGGGCAGCTTTCACCTGTGCATCTGTGATGTCAGGGAGGTTACATTCAGTTGGGACAGGCATTTGCTCCTTTGGGGGGGAGAAGTTTGTGCTGAATCTGTCTGCCAGAATGTTGGCTTTGTCTGTAGGTTCGGTATATTTTGTACCGTTATGCAACAATTCAGAGCATATCTGGGAGTTTCCACCCATGTTTCTGACATAACTAAAGAAGGCCTTGTGATTATCTTTAGTGTCTAGGGCAATTTTTCTTTCGAAACTGGCCTTTGATGATTTTATGAGGGATCGAAGTTTCTTGATAATACTGTTAAAGCTTTTCTTAGTTTTCGTTCAAGAAGATCCCAGTTCTAACACTGTGGAATATATAGAACTGTTATGGTTACTCAGTGATATTTATTACACTTAAGAATATAAAGATATGAAAAGTAGTAAAATGAACATTTATTCAGAACAGCATGACAACTTAATGGAAATGGTGTTAAGAGCAGTGGATTATGGACTAAGCACATTCTTAAAAAAGGGCTATACCATTTTACAGACAAAGTGATAGTAGTAGTTCGCATTTACATTATGTACAAACATTTTAGCACCTTTGTTTCACTTATTATCCCAGTCACTAAGTACAATATGCAGGGAATACTAAAGGATGTAGTCATTTGCTTGCACCATAGCTGAGGTTGAGTAAAATAAAAAGGATTTTTTTAACGTATCTTTGTGCTTGCTAAAGTCCATTCTTTGCAGCATAAGAGTCTCTGCTTCTGTTTAGTGGCAAAATACAGAACAGAAATGATGAAGTAGCCAGTGTTAACTGAATGGTCATCTTTGTTTTTGTGGCTGTAAAGGAGGTATTTTTTTACCAAATCCCCTGGCATGGCTGTTTCATTATGTAACAGACATAATGAAAAGTGAAGATACACAGGAATGTAACTGTAGCAGTGTCATTTTCCATTATGGTGAGTTTTCATATAATTCTTTAAATATTTTAGCATTGTATATGAAATGTATAAGCAAATAATTAAGGCAAGTGTTGTAGTGTGCCCACGTCTTCAGAGAGTTGGAGTCAAACATGCAATGTCATTGTCCCTTTTTCTTTAATCTTAGGTGTCCACAGGTTTATACAAAAGACATGTATATGAGGTGCCTTTAGGAAAACAAATTTTGGATCAAACAGTAATTGACCGAATAACATGGGCCACCTGGACCAGGTATGTTACTGATCATAAAGTCAGTATAGACTGAAGGTTTGAAACAGCAGTGTTTCTGCAACTTAGTATCTACCATTGCCCCAATAAAATATACCTTTTTGCACATATTTGAGTTATCTGTGCCACCTGACCACCTCTGGTACATTTTATTTTCAGTTCCCCAACACTGTTATCGGCTGTATTTAGGTCATCTTTTACCCATTACTGATCATCACCTCTGAAAAGAAAGAAACCCCTGAAAGGGTAACAGTGATTAGTGCACAAGTTGTAGGTGATAAGAAACATTCCAGTTCTCTCTCAAGTGTTAGTCTGAGTAAAAGTACAGATATACAGTAACTATTAGCAACAAATTGATGGTTCTGTCAATTTGCACATTTTTTTTCCATCAGTGATTTTACTTATCACATCTTATGACTAATCTCTGGCTACTCCCTGCCAGACTTTTTTTTTTTTTTTATTCTCCCTGCAGCTGACACTGTTGCCAGCAGCTCCTTTCCTTATTTATCATGACATTCAGATCCACTTTTACCTCCCCAGGCTCAATGGCAGCCTCCCATCTGGGGCATTCGAGGAGCTTGAGTGTGCATCATCATACTGCTTGCAAGGGAGTGAGCCCTGACATCACCTCATTGTGGAGGCAGCCTTGCAGCTCTGCATTCCCTGCCTTTGAGAAGTGCCTGTCAGCTGCACAGAGCTGGTCAGGTTTTACACTGCGTATTGCAGCAACCTTGGCTATCTCCTTTCCTCAGGATGGGTGAACCAACATCACCTACTCACTTGTGCCACAAATTGAACACTGGTCATCTGTAGCACAGTAAGGCCATTATCAGCACTTCTTCCATACCCTTTTCCTTGTGCTTTTTTGTAAGCTTGCTAATGACCTGCTGCTTCTTTCAGGATTTAGACTTCAGCATGTATTTTTTTTCTAATGCTTCTGCAATGTAGGGATTACAATGACACAGGAGAAAACATATATTGCTGCTTTCCTCACTCAAAGTAAAAGGGTTTGTGTGATTCTGTTAGACTCATCAATAACTGTCTTCTATGCTGTATTTTATGGTAGAGGATGCATGCGATAACATTGCTGAATGTCATTCTGTTAACTGCTTTACATGCCTTCCATTACTCTCAGTTAAGTTTCTTACAGCCATCCTTTCTTAAGGCAAACTAATTTTGTCCTCCTTTCTTCTGCACTGTCTTACCTGCTACGTACATTTTAAGAACAGAGTAAAGGACTCCTTCCACTGAAAGTACTTTCAAAAAATCCAAATGGTAAATCCAAAAGTAAGGCAAGTACTACCATGTGTATGAAGCAACTTCACTTTATTAAAACAATAAAAGCAATATCATAAGCGCTTTTGGGTAAATCCCTTCATCAGATGATAAAACACTAGTAAAAACAGAGTGTCTAATACAGTACAACACAACCAATGAAAATCAATAGTTTACCCTCCTTTTTGCTAGAGCTGGTTTTAAAGGGACAACATCATTTAACCCTGGGGCTCTTCAGCTCCCAGTCTAAGAATCCATTGCATCTTTGTATTCAGTTTCATTATACAAGTCACCCATTCTTTGACTTCTATTTACAACACATATAACCATAAAGGTAAAGACATGATCACTATGCAATTCTATATGCTTGTACAGTGCATCGTGTTCTTTTCTTAACCTTATACCTGATAGATCCTTAAAAAATTCTATCTTTAAGTCTGCAATTTGTTTTTCCTACATAATATGCAGTACAATAAGAAGAAACACCACGAAGAGCAGACACAGCCAAATAATCCTTTAGAAACTTTATTGTCGATGCCAAATAAACAAAACGAAATGAATCAAGCGCTTTCGCCTGATAAATATCAGGCTTTATCAAGATACTTATGTGAAGGATATGACGTGCCTTAAATAGCACACTAATTGTCCGCATCTAATTAAATCATTAACAAAAAATCTAAAAACATTGCATTGCATTGAATTAATATGAATTGGTCATCAAAGACTAAACAAAGTACTATTAATTCCGTTACATTATCTAAAATGCAAATTTTTGTTTATGCATACCACTCTGTATTAGCTACTTAATTTTGCATGTACTGTCTAAAAATCTAAAACATCAAGAAATGCATTGCTATAATAACATACAAAAGTGTAAAACACTACCCGCATATTCATATATGCAGTACACTTGACAGTTCGCAATATAGACAACATTTTGCGTGTTACAGTTAGCATATGTATTCAAAAAGTAGTTCTTGTTGGTCCTTGTAAAATGTGCTTACAGGCTTTACAGTGTAGGCATGGATAAGTTCCCTTCTTCTTAATGCCTGAATTTTTAAAATGCATGGGTTCTTGACACAATAGCTTTCAATTTTTTTTTCTTTTAAAAATAAATCTAGGTTGTGTCCCTACAACTCTAGTTATATTCTCATCTGTTAAAAGAATTCTCCAGTTGTCTCAAATTATATTACATACAAGGGTGGGAGGTTGGCATAATGGTTAAGGTGTTTACCTTACAGACACAAGGTGCAGGGTTCGATTCTAACTCTGGCAACTGGCTAGGCTTAAAATGGCCCACAGGGTAGTTAGCCAAGTACTAATCTATGAACCTATATACCACCTATTATTGCTGTATGTTAAAACTTATTTTCAAACCTTCATTTGTTTTTTGAACCTGTGCAGCTACCTTATTTGGCCATTTTTTACCTCTATGTAACCATGGTTTTGCACTTTAAGAGATTGCTGTTGGCCATTTCCTTTTTCAGTAGATTTTTACTGTAACCTCATGCTTGAAAATTATTCCTTAGAGAGTCCAATTCCTGTATAAAGGAATCTTCATTCGGACAAAGTCTGGATATTCTACAGAGTTGTCCCTTGACTATGTGTTGGAATACATGTCTAGGTTGCATGCTATCAAATCTAAGCATGCTGTTGGTCCAGCAAGGCTTCCTATATAGTGAGGTCTCTACCTCCCCATTTTCTTTCTTAATAGTAACATCCAGGTATTCAATAACTGAACTGGAATAATTCAATGAAAATCTGAAGCTGGTAGTAGACTCTAGATACTTAAAGGATATTAAGTCTGATGTGGTGCCCCCCACAAAAAGAAAACATTGTCCACAAATCTATTGCAAAAGAAAAGTTTCTTTCCAATCATGTGCTGCCTCAAATATCACCATATCTTCCCAGTATGCCAGGACTAGGTTAGCTTGTGTGTTCGCACAAGGCGTACCCATAGCTATACCTTGTCTCTGGCAATTCGTTTGAAAAAGAAAAAAACATTGTTCTCTAATACTAGCCTTAATAAGGAACATAACCGTATATTTTAATCTATATGTATATTCACCTTTTTTGTTCAGTATTTCCTCTATGGCAGTAATACCATATTGATTTTCTATGACAGTGAACAAATTCTTTACATCTAGGGTAACAAACATATTGTCACTGTTTTCTTGTAAATAAACACCCAATGATTCCAGAAATGTAGCAGTATCTTTCAAAATTCTAGGGAAAGTTTGTAACATTTGTCTGAGTACATTCTAACCAGAATATATATATATATATATATATATATATATATATATATATATATATATATGTCATTAGCACATGATCTATCAAACCATTTTTTTTCCATATCTATACACCCCAGGACCAACAAGAACTACTTTTTGAATACATATGCTGACTAACATGCAAAATGTTGTCTATATTGTGAACAGTCAGTGTACTGCATAATATGTAGGAAAAACAAAATTAAAGACCTGGATAGAATTTTTAAGCATCTATCAGATATAAGGTTAAGAAAACACAATGCACTGCACAAGCATATAAAATTGCATAGTGATCATGTATTTGCCTTTATGGTTATATGTGTTGTAAATAGAAGTCAAAGAATGGGTGACTTGTATAATGAAACCGAACACAAAGAGATGCAATGGATTCTTAGACTGGGAGCTGAAGAGCCCCAGGGTTAAATGATGTTGTCCCTTTAAAACCAGCTGTAGCAAAAAGGAGGGTAAACTATTGATTTTCATTGGTTGTGCTGTACTGTATTAGATACTATCCCTGGGATTCATGAATCTTGCGCCAGGCGCACGCATAGCGTAGGCGTTATAACACCAAATATGGCCGCCGAGCGATTCAGGTACGATCCAATTCCACGTGCACTACCGGCGTACGCCAGATCTGCGCAGCCCCCGGCTTAGGTATGCTAATCACCCTATGTGCAGTGTGTCACCATGCAAATGAAGGCATATAGCGATTCACGAAGTGGTGCATGCGTAGCATAAGCCCACGGCAATGTAAACCAAAAAAAAATGGTTTACATTTTCCCAAACATAACATCGGAGTAATGGAAGAGTGTCAGACCCAGGTATCACACTGTTAACATATGCCAATGGTGAAATACACAGACAATGGCATAAGAAAAGATGCACAACACGTAAATAACAACTTAAATGTCATGTCCACAGTAACTCACATCAGAACCGCAGGACATGTGTGCGGAAGGTGCAACATAATGAAATAATATAACAATGTTATAAAATAGCATCATAATAGAAATCAGGTTTACAGCATAATACACCATGGTATGCATGGAACACCACAACCACGGTGCAAGGGTTGCCAAGGACTCGCGGCAGTCTTCGTGTGGTAACTATGAATTAGTAGTCAATGCCATGCAAATGAGGCAGATAATACTGAATCGCAAATGTCCCGCCGGAGTAAGGTTGTACCACACGGCGCAGCAGTAAAACACCGAGGAGTGGCTCAGAGGAAATACATGACATCTGCAGAGGGGTGTGCCACCGTAGCAGTACGCACATTGGAGCATAGCAAGCTTGGGCTGTACATCGCTAATCAAAGCTGCAGGACCGGGGTGTGGGGTAATAGTTTAGCTGAGAGCACACATTGCTCGCAAAAGTGCATGTGTACGAGGATGACAGCGTTCCCGAAACCTAGTAATCTGACGCACGCCCCACAAACAATATCGGAAACAGGAAGGTGATGTGAAGAATATAAGGAAATGCGGAAGAAGTGTAATTGGAGTACTAATGAGCAATCAACACTAATCAACCCATGAAGGCCAATCGACGGCAGCTAACAACTCTGCATGCAGAAACCTGCAAAACGGGATAGGGGAGGCATATGAATGCAAAGAAAGTAGGGGAGGTAGCAGATTGCAAAGATAGAAGACCTGACACAGCAGAGCAAAGCAGACTGGCAGCACAATGGCAGTAGCACACAAAACGCATGATATGCCATGTCCATGAAAGTACAAATGGCAGTGCTCTTCAGGATGCATGCCAGAAAATGGTAGGTGCAACGTGCAGAAATAGTAAGGGAAGGTCAAAAGGTAATCCATGGCAGGCAAAAGTAATTCAACACCAAAGGCAACAACGTTGTAGTTCCATCGGTAAAACACGGAAGATAACCCTTGGATACGGCCGTACAAACACACCCTATGACATCATCGGTGTGCACAGCACAATAGTATAAAGTGTGAATGCACACAACACACAGCCGTGTATTCCCAAACACCGCACCATAGGTGTAAACACACAGGGAACTTTTAAAATGTACATGTTGGGTGCTGCCATAGCTGTGATCCATCAGCATGTGTTAGAGACAGACGGTGTTGTAGAGGAGGATGCCGACAACCACCGCAGGCCTCGGAGAAGGAGAGTGTTCAGACCAAGGGTAACTTACTAGGGGCTACATGACCTGGAGATAGTAGAGCATTACAGGGTGGACAGGGACATATTACAGCAAATAGTGGAGCTGTGCCAGCCACGCCTGAGAACAAGAAACAACAGAGGGGAACCCATCCCAGTGGACACAAAGGTATGTGTAAGCTTGCGAATACTGGCCACAGGTACCTTTCAAAGGCCAACTGGAGATATAATGGGCATCTCACAGGCATCAGCATCCAGGGTACTACACCAGTTCCTGGATGCCATGTTACCACATGCCAATGAGCATATATACTTCCCCAGATCTCAGGAGGATTTGACTAGCAATATGCGCCACTTCCACCGTGTGGCACAATACCCGGAGGTACTGGGTGCGATAGACTGTACGCACATACAAATCAAGTCACCACCTGGTGAGCAGGGTAGACGCTACATAAACCACAAGGGATTCCACTCCATCAATTGCCAGGTCGTGTGCAATGCCCAGGGCATTATTATTGATGTGTGTGCTGGCAGCCCTGGAAGCTACCACGACTACCATATCTGGCATGCCTCACAGCTGTATCAGGTATTTGTCAGGGGGGACATCCCACAAGGCCATCTCGTGGGGGATGCTGGCTATGCACTGGAGCCGTGGATGATGACTCCCATCAGAAATGCACACACACACATGCAAGAATGCCATAATGAGGCACACTCACAAACCAGAATAATCATAGAGCGTGTGTTCGGGATGCTGAAATCACGGTTCCGGTGCTTGGATACATCTGGTGGAGCCTTGCAGTACTCTCCAGGCACATGTGCCCACATATTCATAGTATGTGCCATGCTACATAATATGATTCTGCGGAAGCAGCTGCTGCAGGGACATAATGGTGAAGGGCCACAAAGCCCACCACAATTGCCAAGGCCAATCCAGGCACAGAGGGTTCCAGACCATGAACACACTGTGCCAGCCCCAGTAGGCAGACGGAGGCGTACCCAATATGCCTACACCTTGGCAAAGAGGGAACATATAGCACATACTCTGACAGCGTAGGCCCCATGGACTGACACCTCCCCACCTGCACACACAGTGAAATGGATGGCACACAAACATGACCACCTGTAAATTGTAATGTATGGGTGGCCTTATGTGTGACTCCTACATAGGCAGCCCACAAACACTGTAAACCCAACAGCCAGTGGAACATGTAATGCCAACACCTGAACAGTACGTGAGTCCTACAGCATATGGCGTTGCTGTGTGCCTGCCACATTCGCTGCAAGATGTATATATATAAATATATATATACATATATATGTATATATGTATATATATATATATATATATATATATATATATATATATATATATATGTACACATATACATATATATAATACAGATAAGAAAGGGAATTAGAGGGATATAAGGTGACTGAGATGTATCCAGCGATATCTGTAAATATTATAGATAGTGCAACGACAATCTGAACATCCGGGAGGTTCAAAATAATAGGATACTGCCAACCATGGAACGTGTAACATACCGATATGCATAACCGCAAGGCTGAAAGACCGACAGAACACAGTACTGTAACAGTACATGCGCGTGTAATAGTATGATGATATGAAGGGAGAGTTAGTCACTGCTGCCGGTGTTGCGGACCACGTAGGTACTGTGTGCAATCGTCCCCGTGAGTGCCGTAGTATGTGTACGTGTGCGTTGAGGGTGCCGTGTGCATCACTGTGTGAGTGTAATGTGTGTGTGTCTGCAACATGTGTATGTTGGTGCCAAGTTAGAGGCAGATCAGAATATTAGGTGTAGGCATACGGTAAACTAGCCTCAGGCATATGTTCACTACTAGTCCCAGAGTAGTAGTGACAGCCCCACCCTGGCTAGGTGTGTCCTGACATAGAACGATACAAAGTGAAAATGTTCCAGATGGTAGCACAGGAATATTCACCATAAGAAATGTAAAAGACGTATGTAATAGTCATGCCTGTATGTACGACACTGATATGTTACATGCAATATGATACATTGGCAAAGTCACACAGCAATAGGTATGTATCGCGGAAAAAAGTATGTGCTACCTCAGTACTGACCATGGCTACGTGTTGGCCCGTAAACACCGCTGTGTGTTCCACAAGTGTCAAACAATTCCCATATGAATATGTGGCAACCACTGGCAAACAGGCTATTTCAATAACATGACCACAATGACTGCAAATATCTGGGACAGAAAGACAAGGGATAGTTGTCACGTACACATAGCCGCTGATATACCACATAAGTTACGGAGGTATACATGCATCAAGCTCACCTGAAGACGATATCGAAACCAATTAACAACAGCCCAACCTACAATCCCATAACAAAAGACTATTAACTGTTAACTCTCCAAGTAGGGATGGAGCACACAGACAACTATACTGTGTATGTAGAGATGCAAGGCCCACAAACCGTATCCGTTACGTACAACCACTAATATCCCCCACTGTAGATAATAAAGGAATACAAACCGTAATAGCAGCACAAACATACAGTCAGTTAATGACATCTGCATAACCACAACATATCGCGTGGGAGACACAATTAAAGGTGAATGCATAATTGCATGCGTTGTATAAAGGAAAAAAAACAGCCATGTTACAGTTTTTGAATGCAATACTCCGTTATCATTCGTCGGCAGGACAGGTACACCCACATGTTGAACCAAATACTACACCTGTCACACACAATCCACGGGTGACATGAATTCAAAATATACTTGTCCCTATGCATAGCAGTTGCAGTTACACATAACATAACACAATACATACCATCTCCACGAAGGTAGGGCAAATAGCCAACGCCCAGGTGGAGAATCCAATTATACCCCAGTGTCGACGCGTAATTTCCGAATGGAGTAGATGCACAGGTGATATGCACGTAATTACTCACTGAGGAACAGCAATTGGCGGGATGAATTCACATGTTGCAGGTATCGACGTATATAAGGATGACTCTTAAGATATTCAAACCGTATGCTCATACTGAAAAAGCGTCGTACTATCGAAAGTACTGAAAACAAAAGGAAATGACAAAGCAATAAACTAAACGAAACACCAACAAGGTATGTAGAACACACGATATGTAAGGTTGTGTAACGCATGATCTGTATTAATAAGTTGTACTGTATGTGAATGGTGGTTGTAATTAATTACACTTGTCCGTAATGCATAAAGTGGTGAAAGGTAGTTATGTAGTGATGTCTTGCTGAGCATACCAACGCTTGTAGAAACCGTGTGTACAGCAGTGGGACATTATGTACACAGCAGAGACACCACAAGGGATGCTACAGGAGGGCATTAAACAGAACAATGCCATACCACACGCTGTTGCTGGTAGTGGATGTCCAACAAGGAAGTGCCATAGCAGGGGATAGTACATGTATGTATACTGTCACAGCACGCATGTGTATGGGCATATACCATTGATGACATATGTAAGGTGTGGCCGACGTGCAAGTATGCATTAGGGGATACTATGTGAAATATATGTAATGTATAGTTGTCTAGGTAGATATGACAGATATCCTACACAGTATCACAGGCATATCATGCATAACACAGGTATCGCCTATTGGTATGTACAATAACAGGATACATATGGCCTGTAGGTATGGGACATAGTAGTAGCATGATAGCTACTCTAAATGGAAGGGACACCAAGTAACCATGCACAAAGGACTTGTAGTAGCTCCACAGGTGCATAGTGGGCTACAATGCAGTCTGGCAAGTCCATGTGCAAGCACATGTACAGTGTACACAGTAGTGTCACCTCTCCATGGTAGTGTCCTGCGAACAGCAGAGGCAGGTGTCAACTGCACCTCTACACAGTACAGCTGCTGTTGTGATACCAGGACTACATGTGTCACCCAAACAGCAAGGGAGGTATCACATGAACAGTGCTACTGTGTGTCCCTATGTACACAGGACCTATGTTCCACAGCATGGTGTGTGTTAGGTTTGTGGATGTAACACAGAAGCACAGCCCATGCAGTGTGGTGTGTGTGCACATATCCAGGAGCATTTCGTTCACAGTGCCCACCGCAGATGTCATGTATGAGGAGTATATGCATCAATAATGTGGTGGACCTGGGCCGTGTCAGAGCAGAAGAAGACACCCCTGAGTATGTGGTATGCAGATGTGTACAGATGTGTTGTCCGTAGTTCAGCCGCATATGTAAACTGTCTGAGCTCAGTAAACATCATGGCATGTCAATGTTGTGCCATGTAAAGCTGTAGCTGTTGTTGAAGGTACACCATAAATGTGGTATTGTACCCTTGACTGTGTGTAGATATGTGTAGTTCACAGGTACAATGGCTACCTATGTACCAGCATCACACACAGTACAGATAGGTGTGGCCTTGAAGAAGGATATCCATGCCACAATGGAATACGGTAACCACAGGACTGTGTGACATATGTGTGTACTGCAACCATGTACAATGTGATATGTATGTAGGGGACCACTATCCATGTGATAGTCAGTGGGTGAATGTTGTTATGCAAAAGTGATGTGCATGCACCTTGTGTCATGCATCTTGATGCCATGATACTCATATGAAGTATCTGTCACACTGACACCCATATGGTTGGTGTCAGTATGAGCTGGTGGAGCAATAATGGTGCTTGGTATGTAGGTGTTTGAAATCTAGGCATGGACAGTACTCTGTGACAGCATGTTCTGTATGTAAGCATATAGTGAACATGAGTGGCCCTATGACTGAGGACTGTGTAATGCAATATGTACCTGACATGTAGTAGGTACTATGGTATGCTGGCACCACTGTGTTTACTGCCCATGAGCCACATAGCATAACATCCTGAGACACAGGGTATGATGTGCAGGTGGATGTGTATGTTGTCAATACCAGAATGTGGAATGGTGCTAAAAGGCAATGTGAGGACAATGTATGATGTGTTGACCTCCATACCATCATCAACTGCCCTAGCAACTGTATGACAGGTGCCCAGCATGTGTATGTGCCTTGCTGTGGCATTCACAAGCCCAACCCGGGTGCTAGGAAAGGACTGGAGGCCATCAATGTCTGTGGGAATCACGTTCCTGATGATGTGCCCCATCGCCATGCGGAATGGTCCAGTCAGGAGTGTATGACTATAGTCCCACTCGTGCAATGCAGTGCCACCTGTGTGTAGTGCGATAAATGCTGCTGTTAGGCATTCAGGGTCTACAATGTCTGACAAAAGGCTAGCAGTGAATATAGTGGCCTGGTGTGGAGACATATACTGAACAGGTTGGTGGGACATTACAGCCAGGGACATTGGAAGGTGACATTGGGCCAGTGTCCCAGGACATATTGTGTGTATGTCAGTACTGTGTATGTGACCACAGGGACACTACGATGTTCATGTACGGATTGCGACCCTGTAGTGAATGAGAGGGTGTATTGTCGGTAAGTACGCCATCGCCTGGCATGTTGCCAACATTACCTCAGTCTGCAATGTTTGGTTGACTGTTGTATGTGACATCAGATGTGGATGTTGCCAAAGAATACTGACATACCACCACAATGCCTGAGGCCCCACACTGCAATGTGTGGCAGTCATGTTTAGGTAACTAGCCTTGGAGTATGTGATGATGGACCTTGTGGACCCACCATGGCTGACAAGTGATGCACCCCACACATGTGAATGTACACCACTGTGCAACAGCCTGTACCTGTGGTTGTACATCATATGTTCATGGAACATGACCACCACAGTGGCGTCTGTTATCTGGTCAGTACCGCCATGTCTTTGTGTGGAATAGCATGATTCCTGCAATTGTGTACATGCTACTGAAGTGCACTATGGTATGTGTCAGCATATGTATGTGTAGTGTCCATCTGCTCGGGTGTCATGATGTTAACAACTGCTGTCAGCAGACGTCTGTAGTAGTTGTTGTAGCACACATGTTCCGTGTATGCTGTGATGGGTGTGTTTCCAGGATGTGGCTAGCAAGGCTGTGTAGCATATGTTTTGAATCCACCAAAGAGGGGATAACCCCAGGTGTGTCACACCAGTCACATGGAGGTAGTGTTCATGCTAAGGGTAGTGTAGGTATTGTATGTGTTGTGTATTGTTTTATCCAGCTGAGCGGAGTGCATGACTAAAGCATGTGTAGGTACATGGGTGTCTATCCCAGGGAAGTGTGGGTTACTGTCAGCACACATCAGTAGTAGCTGTCTGAGGCCCAATGTCCACTATAACAACACAGAAGGTATGTAACCTGTGGTGTAAAATGTCGACTGTCACATGTTACAATGTGTATAGCGGTCACAAACACAGTTATCTGCACATGGAGCACCTATGATGCATTGTGCTAAGCAACTATCCAGGATGTGTGCAAAACACTGTGATGTGTGAACCCCTCATCTGTGGGTGTTCCGGTCCAGGTATGTGCCTGAAAGGTACAGTCCGTGTACAATCCGTCATCGCAGGTGTTCTGTGCAGAGCATAGAGGCAGGTCCCAGTCACTGCAGAGATATGTAAGTGGTGCAATAGTATGTGTGCCTCGCTTGTGTGCATCACAGTGGAAGATGCAAGCATTGTTCCACATGACCCCATGTCATGCTTGCCAGTTACTGCCCTGCCGGTGACAGTTATGTGAAACTGCCAGAGAGGCAGTATAACATGTGAAGATGTACATGTGTTCTCTACTCCCCAGGCTGATGGCTGCAGGTCATGCGTGCCACAGCATTGTGTTTGACCTGGACTGTCATAGCAGTCAGATACCACATGCCTGTACAATAACAATAGGAGCATAGGCAACTGCTGCAGTGACACAGTAGGTCATTGTACAGTGTTCTTGTGTCCAGACCAATGCCAAATGTACACCATGGCTAGACAGACACCCAGAGGGCTATAACACCGGTGAGCCATTGCATGTCCCAGCACACATAGTCTGTGTATTGCCATCACAGGGCAGTCACAATAACATGATGTATGAGAGATATATTGTACCAGGTGATGTGTCATGTGTGCGTAGGTTGAGTTGCAGAGGTGTTCACCCGTCCGCAACATCAAAGTGCATAATGCCTTGTGTAACATGATGTGTGGAACTGCATTGTGATTCACAACAGAGTCATCCGTGACTGGTGTGTTGTGAATGTTGTAACCTATGAGTCTGCGGGATATACACTGGTGATGTTGGCTGCCATGATGGGGGCCACCAGTGGTGCCTACAGTGGTTATACAGACATATTGCATATGTTGTTCTTGCAGGAATGTCCATTGTTGTAGATGATGTGGGACTACGTGATGGTAGGTGTGTGATGTGAATGTTACACATCCAGAAGTGACCGTCATGTGCAGTCATGGTTGTCGACAGCATCACCCCCATCCACAGCTGTCAGCACCCTGTCCCCAAAATGAGTAACAGTAGCCCTCGTACTGTGTGACTAATGTGCAGATCGTAGAACACCTACTACTGGCTGACTAACAGTGTCAACTAGGAAGGGTATGTGATGGCTGAAATACGCTGCTCTAATGTATAAATATGATATCCCAGTGAATTACTATGATTCCCATCTACTAAGCCATGGTTGGCATGTAAATCATGTACAACAATGAATGTGTGACAGACCTTTCCAATGTGGAACCTTGATGAACATGCACCTGTTAGAACACCAAATGAGGTACGTTGCACGTAATGATGTACAACTGACAGCTATGGGCACAGCATGGATGCAGAAGCACATCACCCACAGGCTGTACTGCTGTATGTTGGTAGGTGAGCATTGAACGAGTACATGTGACAGTTGCTGTATTGCCACATGTACGACATATCCGTCATATAGGGGTAGCACTGGTACGTGACAGTTGGACATGCCTGTACATACGACCATGTCCCACAGGATATGTGTGTTAAGTGTGTACAACACCTGTCGTACCTTCAGCAAGCTGTGAAGTGTATGACTGCCAGTGTACCTGTGTGACATGTTGTGCAATGGGTGCAAAGGTAATCAGTAGCGCATTACATGCTCACATGTCCTGCACAGGTGCATAGCTTGACCATACAATACATATAGGGTGTTGGATAATAGCAACCCACAAGAGGTGATGAGTAAGGGTGGCAATGCACTATCACCTTTCTGGGTAAGGTGTGCATGTCCATGACACATTAGCACTTGAGATGTTAGCAGTACAGCTGTACAGGGCGGCATGTATATTTGATTACAAATACCTTTGAGTGTTCCACCAGCGGCCTGTTGACAGACAGACATCAACACAATGTGCAAGAGTGACATGTGCACAGCACATCACCACTGGCTACAGTAGAACAGGGTTAATGTGTTGACATGTGCACCGAACATCAGCGCCAGCTACAGTCGAACATGGTATGTGTTGAACCCCACTGTCATTGTAGCCCATGCCACAGAGAGAAATGTTATGCATCTGTGTATGTACGGCTGGAAATGGACCTGACCTAGCAGTATAGCTGTGTCAGTGTTGCGAACAACATACTGAATGGGCTGTGTGTGTGAGGTGTGTGTCATACATGTATGGTCTGATGGATGATACCAGCATTGTCACCGCTATGTGAACATCCCCGTCCCCATAAATGAATACCTAGGCTGTTCTCAACACCATGGTCACTGTGGAAGGGATGGTGCTGTGCGGTGCACCCACCGACATGGTGATGACAGCAGGCACCGGAGGTAGTCATATGAGGTACCCATGTCAGGTCAGGGTACCATCCATGTGCGTGGTACCGTGCGGGCATATACAGCACTGTGTTGAACAATATTACAGCACATAGCACCTGTAAGGGGTAATGTTTATGCATGGATGTGCGATACCTGCATGCACAATACACACCCCCACCATGCAGCATGCTGCCTACCTTGCAGAAGGACATTGTCTACACCATGATGATGGACATGTGACATGTCCATATACCTATATAAATGACATATGTAATGGACAGACACCGTCCTAATACTGGTTTTCCACAGGCTGGACACATCCCTGTGCCATATATGTGATATAACCTGCCATACCATGCAACCCTGTCCATCAAGGCTGCACGTGTCATCACAGTCATACATGGTGTGATGGCCACATGGTACATGCACTATCAACTGACTGGATCAGTAATGTGGCACTGATGCACCTTGTGTTGTCACAATTGCTGTGTGACAGCGTGTGAAACGTGCGCGCACATGCTATGTTTGACCATCCCTGCAAATGTCATATGAATAGACATTGTCCCATGTGTATCACATGTGCAATACAGGTGAGTCGTGGCAGGATGTTCAACACCCGTACAGTGCTGAGTAGATGTATATGGCAAAACACATGCATGTACAGGTGTCCATGTGTATGTGTGCAGTGTCACTGCTGAAGTCCATAACGGCTGCGTCTGTGTTGCTATGTGACATATACGCAGCATCCAGGTGAACAGTAGTACTGTGGACACATCGGGCCAAGTGCAGATTGGTAAGAACACAGGTGCAGGCAAGTACACATGGCCACAGCAAGTTACCATCTACATGGAGTATGTACACTGTAATGAGTTGACACAGAGATATGATACGATATCCACTGCATAACGGTGTGACAGGTGTGACAGAAACACGTCAGCTGTGTCAGTGTCATGATGCTTTTCAAAGATTACTGTGCAGATGTAGTGCATGTCATAGCAATGTATGTTCAGCGGTATGCCAGTACATCAGTGAGAATGTGACCTGTCACCATCATTATGTCTTACAGATAATGCCACGTTCACGACTCCCAGCCTTCTGCCGCCAGGAGGATGATGTCATAATTCCATTGCTCCATGACAACTATGACATGCTGTTCAGCCATGTGCCACAGCATGCTCAGCAGCAGGATGACCTGTGGCAGGATATACACAGGAGGGTGAATGATGTGGGTGGCAACAACCGCACCTACCAGCAGGTACGCAGACACTGCATGGACCTGATATGGCATGCGAAACAGCGTGCCACTGCAATCGCCAGAGAACAAGGTGGAACAGGTGGTGGGCCACCAGCCCCCACTCACACACACAGAGGAGCTACTGGCCAGTCTGGGGACACCCAGGGAACAGCATGCGGAAACACTAGCCGCCATCGTGGAGGTGGGTGTCTCCCAACCAATGAGCCTGGAGTTGCCTGGTAAGTCAGTCCTGCATATGAGTATGATATCCAATGTAGTTGCAGGTGTCACTGTACATCATGTAAAGTAACAACACATGCCAGGTATATGGGCACACAAGCTGCATACTACAGTATGCTACGTTTTGTATGCAGACATGTGCATACCATATGCTATCACACAGGTAAATGTGTTCACATGCACAGTGCAACCTGTGGCTGTCATACAGTCATGGATAATGTTTCTACTGTTGTGTCACCCCTATACAGGTACCTCTGGTGTGTCGCACAGACATGGGTCCGTCGCAGGTGAGACTGTTGTCAGTATCAGGCATGTTACAGTGTAGAGTTATTTGCCATGTGGCCAGGTATAACACGCACACCTGATTTTTGTTCCAGTCACATTATACAGGTTGCACCACCAGACATACACACATGCCACCCATGTGCAATAGATACAACCGTTATTATACACCGGCATGAAACCACAGTACCTGTCAATGTGATATGTGTGGTCAGCTATGCATACAACGGTGGAGGTGTTCTACAATGGATGCATATGTAGTATGCATTGGAACAACATTTGTGATACGCACACAGTACCACACAGTGAGCTGTGATATGGGCAGCACACAGGTGTCACCATTGTGACATATGCCCCTGCATTATGTGCACACATTGTGACACGCCACCCGACATGTCCCAAGCATGTGGTGTTCTGTCTGCAATGTTGTCACACCATCACATGACCTACACCCGACATAACAAACATCCACACTGTTGTCTGCATATCCCTGTGGATTGTGACAACTCTGACATGTATGGGTGTATGTCACATGGGACACCACAGACATGTGTACAAGATGCCCATCACACACAATTGTCCAAGACCCGTTCACACATGGCCATGGGTGATAGCCACAGGCATGTTGCCACACAGTACTTCTGATGTGGATAGACCCCGTTGCACATTGTCCACACATAGTGCAATCATAGCCGTAGTGGACCACTTGTACATTTGATGTGTTACACCGGACAACCGGAATGCCTGTCTGCAGCTACTGGAGGTGTCACCGATGTCTACCATATAAGATCTGTGGAACAGCATGACTGTGTTGCAGTCATGGCAATGCAATGCATCCATGATATGCATTGCACAGCAACATACATGCGTCATGTTGCCATGCAATGGCACAGTGCCAGTACTCCACACTGTATAGCTATGTACATGGCTGACACTAACCTCACCTGCACATGCACATTTGCTAAACATGCATTCTATCTGTAGGCTGTACACACAACACTGCACTGTGAAGCCCATTATGATGCTGTGCATGTGTCAGGACACCATTGTGTCAAACATGTATACATGTTACTGCACATGTCAGCGGATTACATGTCAAGGTAACGTCAGCCATGTGTACTGTTAACCTGTTCGTGGCCACATGGTGTATCATGGTGATGCATGCAAACTACCATGATTGTGTGTACTGCATGACTACTGATATGACACCTGCTTGATGTAGTGTGCACCCCAGGGTGGTATGCATACTTACACTATTAATGTCTGAGCTGCATTCCCTGGGCTGTAGTGCAGGAATGCTGCATGCCATCTGAAATATCACATGCATGGTGTGTCTGTGTGTGTCTGTGTGTAATGTACCTTACAGTATTTCTTTGCATTCACAGGTGGTGTAGGTGCGTTACCCTCCTGCGGTCCATCTGATGTTAGTGTTCCCACAGATACTAGCAGTGATGACCATATGCATGAGGTACAGGCAGGGTTATCAGGGGTGAATCTGTGCCATTGGTTACCATCCCACCTATGTCCCCCTCTTCCCCGCACACAGTTCTGATGCCAACACATACCACATCACCGTTGTCCATAGAGGAAGGACAGTCAGCGTCTGTTGGCATTGAACAGGAATGTGTGGTGGCTACAGAAGGTGTGACTACACACCATGTTGCCAGTGTAATGACTGGTGATGTGCCACACAGGCATGTGGCTGGTGCTGCTCGTAGGAGGACCTCTGGCAGACATGCACCTGCAGTACAGGGCGCAGCAGCTGGTATCACCAGACGCATGTTCCAGACTGTAATGGCGACACAGGCACGTGCAGAACGGCAGAACCAAGAAGGGCAGAGGCTGCAGAGGGCTGCAATCCGTACCCTAAATGACAACATCCAGTCATTGGCAAATGCTCAAAAGTAGATTTCTAATGTACTGGATAGGCGATTAGGTGAAATGGTTGGATGGCAATCCGCGAGCATGAGCTGTCTGTGCTGGAACACCTGGTAGGGGTGAGGCATAGGCCAGCAACACCACCTAGTGTAGGTCGACGTGTGCGTTCCACCTCTCATGCCCACTCACATAGTGCCGGTAGCAGTAGCAGTGCAGCTGGTGCTCCACTGTCCACACCAGGACACAGCAGGCCACGTGGATGTGGCCCTGGCCGGTCCCATCGTGGACACGGTTCCAGTGGACATGTGTCATTAGACAGTAGCCACTCTGTACCTCCACCTGGTAGTGCCCGTACAACCCCAGGCAGGCACAGGTCACGTGGCCGTGGACGGACACAGTGAGCTGTACAACCTGCACTGTACAGTCTGGGGCTGTCAATTATACCCCGTGTAGGCATCACATATGGCTGAACTGTGTACACACATACCCACACACAGCAGACACAACTGTAGGGCTCCACCACATCCACATGCATTCTGCACAGACATGTCCTGTAAACTCACCGGCCCTTACACACACACATGATGTTATCCATTGGTGCAGCCTATGCCCCTGGCAAACATATCACCCTGTGCATATGATGAAGCCTCTGCCACATCCCTGTCATCCACACCATCAGTGCAGGGTTATGCAAATATATTCTGATGCACAGGGTGGGCAGGATAGTGAGAGGTGTATGTGATACCTGTGTATGTTGCAGTGGTTGTGTATGAATACTGACAGATGCGTATGTGACATGGGTTGTGTACTGTCAACATGCAGCAGTCATACCATGTAGTGCAGGTGCAGCATGCATTGTGATGTGTTCACGGTATGTGTGACGGTTACATGTGTAGCACCATGTTGGTTCTGATACCCTGAATCCCTCCTATGGTGTACTTGCATGTGCCTACAGGGAGCACTGTTATCGGTCCCCCATGTGTAGCTGTGGATTACTCACAGGCACATCTGGCAATATCAGCATACTACATGTACCCTCAACCTGACTGGACACCTACATGACACACACATCCGCACATATACTGCACCTGACGCATGTGGTCGGTGCCACAGGCTACAGTGGACAGAGACGTCACATACATAGCAGGACACACTACAGGTATGGTGACATGGTGCAGGTGTTGTACACAGCATGATGGCCACTGACTTGAGGTGTCACTTGTCAGCTGTGGGGCACGCTGTGCAGCAGTAGGACCCTGTAACAGTACAGGAACATGGTCACAATCACGGGGTGTACACCACTATGACGCACACCCCATAGTGTGCAGATGGGGACACCTGTCTGTGTGGTCAGCACCCTCACCATACTATACACCCACAAGCCATGTCACAGGGAGCGGACATGCACAGGTAGCCAGTATGGCTAACACCTATGGCATCAACAGGGTTGTGCAATGCAGCACCAGTACAGGATAGTCACCATGTGTGGTTAGTGTTCTTTCATAACAGTATATTAGCATACACCCTCACACCAAGCAGCAGACATACAAACATGTAGACACACACACATTGTGGTGACCACACATGTGTACACAGAGAGACAACGTGTTGCATGTACTGCACAATCCAAATTCATGTTCCCCAAACTGAGGTATGTACAGATCTCTACTATGGTGTACAGGGATGTGTAGCAAGTGGGACATATTCCCCCCGATATGTGGCATACATGGGCACACATTCATGCACACATGTCAGTGCTGGGAATACTACACCTGCCATATGATACGTGTGCAGGCATGCAGTGGTATGCAGTGCATTATGTGTACCAACACTGTATCTGGCAGATGTGCTGATATATGCACATGGGAGGTTGTAGGTGTTACAGTTGCCATGTGACATACAGTTGATAACACCTGACCGCTATGTATGCATTATGTCAGCACTGTCATGTAACAGCGACATAGCATACTGTATGCACATGGCAGGGTAGGATGGTGTGTGACACAACTGTGAGCCACCACCTGCACACATGCATGTAGACAGGTGTTAAAACACATTATGTACACACATACCTCCATACATGCTGTTTGTATGCCACCGTATAACGGCCCCTATGATGGGTATGCATGTGGTAGGTTGTTGCAACTATGTTATGGACATCGGCCACTGCTCATGCATGGCTGCTCCATGCACAGTACACATGTCACATGTGTCTCCTGTTGCCATGTGTGTATGCATTGCTACTTTGACATGTGTATTGACATACATAAAATATGGACTGTGGTATGATATCACAGCTGTCACAGGCAAACAATACAAGGGTATGTGTCCCAGTCAACACTGCTACACCCTGTAGTGGGAGCATTCCACAGACATGGGTCCACCTTCCATTCGTGTGTGTAGCACTGAGTACGCCAGTGTTATGCATGTGGTACATCACAGGCTTTGTATGCGTCATGTGTGCAGTCCATGCACACATCCAGACAATCACATGTATGACATATCCAGATGTTTGTTCATTGTGGTACGGCAGCAGTCATGTGTCACAGCTGTGTCAGGGCCGTGGTATGTGTGGAGCCGATCTGTCCATGTATACTGATATAAGTGGACTACATCACACATGTTGGATCATTGTTAGTACACGTGTACTCTGCACAACTGGTGTACACTGCTATACAGACCTGTGGACATATGTCACATGCTGTTGTTGGACCGTGAGGCTTACTGCTGCACCGATGACATGGTGCTGGCATGACAGCTACAGTGTTCACTGCAGTGTGTACATGTGGGACCTGCACCCGTGACACCTGTGATGTCATCTGTGTGTGTACAAGTAACTGTGTGACCACCCTGTGCGTGTGGACAGTTTTACCTTACTGTGACCTTCTGTGTGTACACTCCATCTGCATGCTGGATGGCACTTAGCAAATGCTAAGTATGTGAGCATGCCCAGTAAGCAGTTGTGTAGATGGACACACAGTACATTGCACACTGCGCCCTTCTGTGATTATACCCTGTGCATGCATGTTTCCCTTTGCAACTGCTAAGTGTGTGAGCATGCCCAGTTTGCTGTTGTGTAAGTGGACACACAGTACATTCCACACTCTGCCCTTTCATGATTACACTCCATGTGTATGCCTTCTGTGTGTACACTCCATCTGTATGCTGGACGGCACTTAGCAAATGCTAAGTGTGTGAGCATGCCCAGTAAGCAGTTGTGTAGATGGACACACAGTACATTGCACACTGCACCCTTCTGTGATTATACCCCGTGTGCATGCATGTTAACCCTTTGCAACTGCTAAGTGTGTGAGCATGCCCAGTTTGCTGTTGTGTAAGTGGACACACAGTGCATTCCACACTCTGCCCTTTCATGATTACACTCCATGTATATGCCTTCTGTGTGTACACTCCATCTGCATGCTGGACGGCACTTAGCAAATGCTAAGTGTGTGAGCATGCCCAGTAAGCAGATGTGTAGATGGACACACAGTACATTGCACACTGCGCCCTTCTGTGATTATACCCCATGTGCATGCATGTTTCCCTTTTGCAACTGCTAAGTGTGTGAGCATGCCCAGTTTGCTGTTGTGTAAGTGGACACACAGTACATTCCACACTCTGCCCCTTCATGATTACACTCCATGTGTATGCATGTTTGCACTTTGCAAATGCTAAGTGTGTGAGCATGCCCAGTACGCCATTCATGGACACACTGTACATTCGACACCAACATCTGATACTAGGCGTGTAGCCATGGCCATTGACATCCTGTATAGCCATGGTGGCCATCCAGGCGAATTATATAAAGTTGCTATGCCACAATGGATGCTTACATCAAACACACTGGTTGCTCTCTCAAAGGGTGTACTGTCTGTGGTGCATCCCGTATCCATTTTGTGATGTAGTGCTCTGTAGATAGTTAGTATTCCCGAGTGCAGCACTGCCATGTTACTGTACGTCCACCTTGGGATAGTAACATTCTGTGTGACTGTTCACTCTGTAATCATTCGCTATCGGCATCCTTGCCTTTGCGGATGATATCACCCACCTAGAAGTATGCCTCTGACAGTGCTGTGCTCCGTAATCTCGGTAGCGCATTCTGTAAATGCATCATGCTATAGTGTGTTCATGTAGGTTCAACTCCCGGCCCTTCCAAGTGTGTGTGTGTGTGTGTGTGTGTGTGTGTTTCCAGCTGCCTTGGGTGACAGTAATGCTTTTAGATGCCTCACAACACATACATTTGCTATCAGCGTCTATTCCTTTGTGGATGATGTCACCCACCTAGAAGTATGCCTCTGACAGTGCTGTGCTCAGTAATCTCGGTAGCGCGTTCTGTAAATGCATCATGCTGTAGTGTGTTCATGTAGGTAGGTGTAGGTTCAACTCCTGGCCCTTCCAAGTGTGTGTGTGTGTGTTTCCAGCTGCCTCTGGAGACAATAATGCTTTTAGATGCCTCACAACACATACATTTGCTATCAGCGTCTATTCCTTTATGGATGATGTCACCCACCTAGAAGTATGCCTCTGACAGTGCTGTGCTCAGTAATCTCGGTAGCGCATTCTGTAAATGCATCATGCTGTAGTGTGTTCATGTAGGTAGGTGTTGGTTCAACTCCCGGCCCTTCCAAGTGTGTGTGTGTGTGTGTTTCCAGCTGCCTTTGGAGACAGTAATGCTTTTAGATGCCTCACAACACATACATTTGCTATCAGCATCTATTCCTTTGCGGATGATGTCTCCCACCTAGAAGTATGCCTCTGACAGTGCTGTGTTCAGTAATCTGAGTAGCGCATTCTGTAATTGTGTCATGCTGTAGTGCGATAGGGTAAGTAGGTGTAAGGTCAATTCCCATGCCTGCCAGATGTGTGTGTGTGTCTATGCTGCCGGCCGCATGGGTTCGTAGGTTATGGTTTTAGACGCTTCGCAACACACATATATCCTGCTGACATCTCTGTGTTTGCAGATGTTGAGATGCACCTAGTGGAATGCCTGTGTGTCTGCTGTGGTTAGCGACCTCCGTAGCGTGTTCTCTACGTGCATCATGCTGTGGTGTGATAGGGTAGTGATGTGTAGGTTCCACTACCGGCCTTGCCACATGTGTCTGTCTGTATCCCTCTCGATGTATTTATATATACATATTTTATGCCCATAGCGCTGCTCTTGCATGGACAGCTGTCTGTCCCATGTATCGCATATTTGCACAGCTTACACATAGCAATGGGGTACGATGCAAATCCAAACATTGTCCATGCAACGTCCGTGTTCTGGGAGGTGTTACACGCCCTTACAGACATCTGCTGTATATCTTGGCAGACAGCTATCCTTCCTGTACTGTCACTGTACTCGTACATGCCGTAGACTTTGTGTATCATTGCCTGTTTATGATGTGTGTATGTCTATCTCAGCTGTGTGCATGGTCGTGTGTATGTCCCACTATAATCATCTGTACAGTTGTCACCAATATAGGTAATTCATGTAGACTGCTGTTTAATTTGACATATCAGCACATACCTGCGGACAGTACTGCACTTCCTACTGCAGCACATTTCATCATCTTGCAGTGGATAATTTTTCCACACACATGTATCTGTTTCTGTTCATAACACTCCACCTCACGGAGCATATATCTGGACAAGGCCTTATGTGATAGTGGGACACTCAGGGCCAGTATTGACGTGTTGCTCTTACAAACATTGATAGTGAGCACAATGATATGTTATGCATAAGTATGGCATTTCTGTCTGATTTGGTGTCTTCATCACATGTTTGTCATTGTTTCCTGTCGTCAGTTATCATGAGAGTGCCAGACTGTGACTGTTACTGTTACATAGAACACAGCAAACATATGAGGCATAACTCTACACAGTCCACGTACATCTGTACAGTTGCAGAGTATGTGTCTGATACAACATACCAACTTTCTGACTACAATACACACAGTGTATGGCGGCATGACAGCCCACATGCCATTACTTTGGATTTGCAGGACACACCAACACAGACAGTTGTATTCCTCACACAAGTCTACATCTGCTTATCCACACTAATTGTTCTTTCATGTACCATATGTGTGCATCATATTTGCGCTTTCCATCAGTGGCAGGGCTCACGTACGACTATGGGGGTCTGGAAATTGTTATGTTGACACTTCATGACACCCTGGGGGACACTTTACCTTTGTGTCTACTTACCTTCCACATTGACCTTCGCAGGGCCTATGTTGTCATTCACATTTTCCGAGGTATGACTTATACATGTTTGCCCATTTGTCCTGCTGTCTTTCTTCTCACCTGTCCACCTAGTATCACCAGTTCAGTACATGTATTTTGGACATGTTAGCTCCTTCATACCCTTGACCTGTTGTCATTATGTGTACATGCCCTGACGTTTGACCTTTGCCCTTGTTACATTTCACATAGTGATGTGCCTTTCTAGCTGATAGGCATTACGGACTGTACGGTTGGTGATAGTGACTGATATTGCCATTGCATGATTAGTAACACTCATAACATCCATATTCATGGCTACGCCAGTATTCGCACAACGGTCTGACTTTGTATGGGGTATTTATAATATAGTCCCTATCTGTATTTCCTGTACTATGCCTTACTGCAGCTGTGTTATTCTGACAGTTTTCCAGTTATGGGTACCATCTTGGTCGTACGCATGTCCATCCATGGGAATCACCTACAGGACACTGATATAGGGCTGTACATATTTCCAAATTGCTTTCTGCATTATCCAGTGGATACTTTTCACCATTACTGAGACTAAAGGCATGTGCTATACCCACATCCCTCCCATGGGGCGGGCCTACGAATTCTCTGCCAAACAACACCTAGGCCCATTTCTGCATACCCAGGTTCCCATGCCTGACAACCCTCTACGGTACACATTACACATGGTTAATGTGTGCAGTACTGAGATGTGGATGCACTTATATGCACACCCCACTCTAGGGATATCAGTTCATACGTCATGCATTTCGTGGACACATGTGTCATCACCCTTGCACCTGATTCTAGTACATATACAGCTGATTCGTATTTGCGGCTGTCCCATCTTTTACGTCAATCACAGCAGGTACTGCGATGAGTCCTACAAGGGACACCAATATGCATGTTTAAAGTGTAGAACTTGCTGGACTGTCACTTTCTGGCCAATGATTTTGACTGCTGCTGTATATTCCCCATTCGTGGATGTCTGTTTGTCTACCCATATTAGCTATTACTTGGCATATTTATATCCATGTGTCATATATACAGGACATAGGTCTGTTGTGTGTACATATATACATGTAAACTCCTCGTTTCATACCTTGCTTTGTTAATGTCAGTGGATTACCTGTGTACACACATCTATAACCATACCATACCTTTCCACTGTACAGATACTGGCAGAGTGTACGGATGGTTGACCCTTTATCTTAGGTATGTTTTACATTAACCTGTGTCTATCTGGCAATTTGCTGGCATTTCATTTGAGACTTATGGTGGCACCTTCTGACAAGTAGTTCAGGTTACGAATGCATACCCTTCGTCAATCCCTGCTACTAACACACCCGTTATTCTATCCACTTTCTGTGTTTGTTTTAGCACATATCTTGTGTTTCTCACTATTTGTACCAGTACTTTGCATAGCATTGTCTGGTCCCATACTTTCAGAGGCTGACAGTTTTGAGACATGTATAACTAACGTGGGGGAAACCGCCTTAATTTACTCTGCTGTGAGCAGATCACACACGCACAGGCGCACTTGCATTTCCTTATTGTGGGTTACGCGCAGGCGCACATGCATATCCGTATTCTGGGTTACATATGTTTACTGAGTCTTTGTGCTTACGTGGCCTGTATTAGTTGTGATAGTACCAGTAACATATCTCTGATCCGGTTAATGGACGTATGCGAAACACACTTTCACCTTTACATATCTAACTGTCTTTACGGCACAGACGCATTAATTACACATTCACATTTATATGTTCTATACTCGTAATTCAAACAGGACTGCATTCACGTTGGCCGGTTGCTGTGACCACTACACGTTTGGTGTTCTGTCTCATTTATATGCATACCCATGGTACATAGCTACATTAACATATCCCCTCCCCGCACTCACTTACGTCACAGGCATCCATTCTCCTGCTGGGAAAAGTGTGGTACTACATGTTACACATTCCCTATTTCCTAATGCTCTGGACCCAAGCTGCATATGGCGTAACCGCAGGGATATTCAGAACACAAAGGCTTATAGTCCCGACACATACAGGTCTTTAATTGTCAGGGTGTTCCTGTGGTGCTCTGGGTTTGGTCTTGTCCGCCTAGTGTACAGAACTGCCCTGACCGTGTACGAATGTCAGATGAGGCACATGGGCATGGTTTGTCCATGTTTATTATACCATGACCCCCCATTATTATTCTGAAACCGCACGCTGATTGGCCAGCGTTGTAATCGGTTATACTAATGGAAAAGGTCCGTCGCCCGGACTTTTTCCATTAGTATAACTTTTTAAACCTGTCTCGCTAGGTTAGATGGGTTTAACATAGCGAGACAGCTTTAAAATAAACAACGGAGATCTCCGTTGCTTATTTTAGCTGTCTCGCCATGCTAAACACATTTAACATAGCGAGACAGGTTTTAAAAGAAAGCAACGGAGAAAGCAAGATCTCTGTTGCTTTTTATGTTTCGCTATGTTAAATGGGTTTAACATAGCGAGACAGTTTTAAAATAAGCAACGGACATCTCCGCTGCTTATTTTAAAGTTGTCTCGCTATGTTAAACCCATTTAACATAGCAAACACTAAAAAGTAACGGAGATCTTGCTTTCTCCGTTGCTTTTGCCCACAGCTCTGATGTACTGCGCAGGCGCGCAGTACATCAGAACTGCCGCGGATGCCAGACATCTGCGGAAGGGCAGCAAACAGGCATTATATTATGCCATTATTTAAGAGAATTAATAGTTTCTTTTCTTAAATAATGTCATGGTATAATAGCAATAACCCACTTTTGGGTGTGGGTAATGCTGTATTTACCCACAGTTGGCTTTGTTTGGTCCCGAGGGCTTCCCACGCCAACCGTGGGTAAATCCAGCATTACCCACATCCAGGCGTGGGTTATTGCTATAATATTCAATCTATGTTTACAGACATGGATGTTTGGACAACTGACAATAGTTTATGTTGTTGGCATACAATGATGTGGGTGGTGCTGGTTATCATACATATTCCATGTTGTGCGTTGTTCCCATTCACATTTGACTATTCTCTGTAGTCATTCATACGTGGATATTTATGTAGCACATGACTGAACTATGTATTACCTGCAGGTATGCTGTGTTACAGTGAACATATGTGACGGTTGGTTACAGTATATATGTGTACGTACCTCTGTAATACTGGGGACTACCACACATCCTTCACAGCATTTCATGCGTATGTACATACTATTATTCAGTGACCTATAGAAGGTTGAGAGAGCACTGATTATGTGTGTCCCTATTTGTGCACGCATCGTGTTAGTCTTTGTACAGCTTTTGTTGCTGTCATAGGTTGGACGGTGGTGTTGGTGTGTGATTGGGTTGTATTTATACTGACAATACGTCAGTGGGGGGTAGGGTTAGCACTTGTTCCTCTTTGCGGGGGAGGCCCCA
Source organism: Protopterus annectens (assembly GCF_019279795.1). Taxonomy (NCBI): domain Eukaryota; kingdom Metazoa; phylum Chordata; order Ceratodontiformes; family Protopteridae; genus Protopterus; species Protopterus annectens. The sequence continues at coordinate 158,361,995 of NC_056737.1, read as the reverse complement.
TTTTGGACATTTGACACATGCCATATGTCCTGTGATATTAACACAGTAGTATATTTCTTACCTTCATTACTACTTGCATGTTACAGGCATTTTGTATCTGGTACACATGACTATATTGGATAGCTTAAGCTATTCACATGCTATGCAATAACCTTTCATTCTGGCATATACGTGTTATTCTATCCTTTGCATTGGCCGTGGGTGTTTTCCCATGCAAATCCACACATATCTACAAGTGATGTCCCACCTTGACAATCTGTACATGTGGCAACCCTGCTGGGGTGACCTGCATGGTGGACAGCTGTTCCACCCTGTGTATTATGTTTTGCATGTCTGCATAGCTACTCATCAGTACCGTGGCTACACATAATGCTTTGTCCAGATGTGTACAGTTATGGACACAGTGGCGTGTGAACACCTATGGGGTTTCGACAGGTCAGTAACCACACGCAGGATGTACACATTCTGCCGACACATTCACATGCAGCCATTTGGATTTCAGTACCTGGGATGGGATGTTGACATATGTGGGGTACATATTTGCAAGCCTGTCACTGCCTAGGACAATACTTCCTACTACATATGGGGTATACCCGCTCTGTGTAGGTGTACAGCTGCGCAAGGCTGCTAGCTGGATTAGGTGGACATTCGGACATGGGTGCGGGTTACATGCTATGAAGGGTTGTTGTGTATTACATTTGCATGCATGGGTTCTGCTTCTGGATATTCCAATTCGGCATATGCCATCCTATGTGTATGTGATGGTTACATTGCTGTGTATAGCACATTTTACTATACATATGTTTGTGTGTGTTTGGGATGCGATTTGGGATGTCTAGTTTCTTTATGGTTGTTATATGGCCACGACTGCCCAGCTGTGTACTATCACTACCACTGTGGGACTGCTGGTGACCATGCCCATGGGGCTAGTCATGTGTATTTGCGGCGCGCTGACATGATGCAGTACACCTCCACTGGGTATGACTGCTGACAGTGCACTACATAATGGACACAGTATTCTAAGTATCATTTGTTCCATGAACGGGAACATTTTGTATTTTGTGCATTTATGTTTGGTTCTCCATTTTGTGTTGACGGGTAATGTGTAGCATACTTTGCATACGTTTCATTATCCACGGACACAGATAGGTGTGGTTACTATTGCAGGCAAGCTGTAAGATTCAGCACTTTAGGTTGCTCATCGACAGCCGACTTGGCCATGCCTCCGAGCACAACCTAGTTAGGCTCCCTGGACTCGCGCACGTGCCCTATGCACGTGGTTGTGGTTGCAGCACACATTCATTACTATGCATGTGGCGCTGCTATGCCATTTATACGCTGCACAGCCAGCGCAAGCCTTACACCGGCCTTGCACCGAGCTTCATAAATCCAGGGGTATGTTTTTACTAGTGTTTTATCATCTGAAGGGATTTATCCTAAAGCGCTTATGATATTGCTTTTATTGTTTTAATAAAGTGAAGTTGCTTCATACACAGCATGGTAGTACTTGCCTTACTTTTTGATTTGGTACATACATGTTATCGTCTACAAAACACCTGCCTAATTGTACGTAGCTTATAAATGTGACTGGAAGAACAAGATCTGCATTACTAAAGGAAATTAACTGAGCTATAACTGCAGTGGTGGTGCTGCGGTAGCATTGTCGCCTCACAGTAAGATGCTGTCCGGTTAGATTCTCAGCTAGAGAATCTTCTGCGTGGAGACATGCGTGAATGGGCGTACCTTCATTGAAGGTTGTGCATCAGAGCTGGCAACTCAGTACATAAAAGTCTGCCAGTCATTAGCGGACCGGAGTTCCGCTGTGGCAACCCCTAACCGGGAAAAGCCAAAAGACACAACATATCATTTTCTTATACGGCATTGTCAAAGATGATACTTATGTTTAATTTACTTGTATTAAATTTTCATTGCATCTTGTATTATATTTTACTGATGGAGCTTTTTGCTCCTGGTCTCTCCTGAAAAGGGGTTCTACACCCAGTCAGCAAAAACTGCACCAAAGTGTGAAGCCATGTTTAAAATTTAAGATACATTTTATTCTGATGCCCTCATTATTGTGCCACGTTATTAAAGTTTTCAAATTTGGGGGGGGGGTGGTATTTTTTTTCACATAAAAAGGGGACTTGCTAAATTCTTGGACAGACAATATTCATTCTCCATCTCTTATGAACAGTGAGTATATGTTTTGCAAACTGCTTACACGATATTGAAAGTTAGACGTGGACAGTATGAACGCCATGATGCTTGGAGTGTGCTAAAATTTATTACGTGACACTGACTGTTCTTTGTGTTATCCAAAAGCCAATTACACTGGCAGAACCTGTCTAATACATGATCAGTGTGCAGTGGAATTCTCGAAAGTTGACTCCTTTCCAAAAGATTCTCAAAGATTAAAATAAAAATTTGATTGCTACTTAATGTTGTCCAATTTACTGCTTTTCTTATGAGCACTTTCATCCAGTAGACTTGGGCCAGCAAAAAATGTCACTCTCAAACCCCCTGCCACTCCAGCAGCAACCCCTCCCCAGCCACTCCACTTTTCAATTACTTGGCTATTTCTCCTCAGTTACCATAAATACTGTTCAGACTTGTCAGCATGCATACTGTTTTATTTTCTACAATGATTACAGAAATTGAAATAAAATAGCACAAACACTGAGCCATTTGCCAAACAAACAATACAGTCTTGTAATGAAAACAGACTTAACATGAACAGTAAACTTCTCTACCCTTGAAACTCACATGCATTGAAAGGACATGAAAATCCACATTATTTTGCATCTGGCCAGTGTAGAACTAGGCATACCTCTGGATTGTTTTCAAACCATAGGCTCCTTACACATTTTAAAACCATGCATACATGTATGCATTCTTTGATTCACCTTCCTGATTGTATTAAATTATATTCCTTGTATAATACATCACCACTTGTTAGAATGCGTTTTAAATTTGTAGTTTTGAACAGTCTTCTAGTAAGCAGTGAAACAAAATGCATGAACCAATAATGGCAAAATTACCAATTTCAGAAAATTTCAACCATAAAAGGCCAAACTTCGGTCATTACAATCCACCAGTATTGGTAAATATGCAAAATCACTGCAGAAGTAAAGTCATTAAATAATTCCAAATGAAAGTGATCTCTAACTACTGAAGAGGTTGCTGCTAGCAAACAACTTTATATTTCATGGTTTAATCTACAAATAAAGTGCTTGTTGCCCTTGGAGAATAAATTGCATATGTTACATTAAAAAAATGACAAGCTAGTAATATTGCAATAGGGAATGGATGGCAAACTGATAACAAGTTCATAGACACTAGGTAATTCCTCCAGAGGAGGACATTCACAGGACTGTAGCACCCACTCCCAAGTGCAACACAGTATAGTATCAGCAATCCAAATGCATACTGTGGGAGTAGAAGCCACAGCCTTCTGCATCAAAAGCAAGTATATTACCTGTTGTGCTACTAACAATTCAAGCAGATTTGGCATAAGCAGCACTAACCTTCTCTTCCCATGAAGCTCTCAGCTTCTTGTAAAATCACTCAACTCCTTGAATCCCAAATGGTGGTATGGGTAGAGAATTCAAGCTCTTGTTTCTTGTACCCAAGGTGCAGGGTTTGAGCCTGAGTAGTACCAACCACCAAGTATACCTAACTAAGTATACCTAACTGGGGCATTTCACACACACTCAGCAGTATGATTCATATTGATGATCTCAGCCAACAATAATTTAACATGGATAATGTATTTACCTTTACTTTCACATATAGTCTGCTTCTCTCAAAAAAAGATGGCTAGTTTCTTAAGATATAATGACCACAGTAATTTTTTTTTAGCTTGTGGCTCTCAGGCATATGCACTGCCTCCCTCTCCCTGACAGAACTTAACAATGATCATTCAACAGGGATCATATAAGTTATTAGGTATTACACTCCCATCCGTGGTGGCTTTATTGTGGGATGCAACAGCTGAATATAGTATATTAAATTACTTTTGATGCTGTCTCCCACTCTAAACCGTTAACTAAACTTTGACCTTCACCTCTCTGCCCACTCATTCGCATGGGTCTGTAGTTATTTATCCAGTAGTCTACAATCTATACGCTGGCAAACTGTCACCTCCCCATTTCTGCCTGTCTACACTGGTGTTCCCCAAGGCTCTATTTTGGGTCCCCTCTGTTCAGTATCTTCACTAGCAACTTGCACACTCTGCTACTAACCTCTCAACACTCTTACAATATGCTGATGATACCACCCTTGTTACCACTGCCCACAGTATCCCTGAACTCCTCTCTCTTACAGTTTATCAGTGAGTCAGGTTTCAATGGAAGAGAATCAACTAATCTTAAATCCTAAGAAAACCAAACTTCTACTTTTCCTTCCTAAACCTCTAGCACAAAATAGTCTTTCTCCATCACCTCCCGTAACACCATCATCAGACCAGAATCACATACTGAATTACTTGGCGTCACCATCGATGATTAACTAAAATTTATACATATCAATGCATAAAGAATACCCACCAAAAACTTGGCCTCCTGTACCGTAATCATAAATTTCTTTCTCCCTTCTCCAAACCCTTCCTAGATACATCTCTCCTTTTACCCTGTCTTCTGTATGCTGCTCCTGACCTTACTAACCTCCAGTCATCTCTTCTCAGCAAACTAGAACAAACATTCAATAAAAATAGCCAAGTTTGCCTCTAATCTCCCCTATAAATCTGCCTTGCCCTTAAGTCTTTGCAATGGCCTGTATTCCCCAAACTACTGCTCCTTCAACTGCATATAACACACACTTATCTATAACCCCACCTCCTACTCCTCTATCTCTAATATTGTAGCACTGTACAACCCAAGACATCATCTTCGTACATCTGACAAACATGTTCTGGACACCTACAAACCTAGAATTGACAAACATGTTCTGGACACCTACAAACCTAGAATCAGTTTACTGCTCCTGGAACTCCCTCCCACATAATATAAGTAGTATCCCTCATAAGTCCCAGTTCAAACCTCAACTTAACACCATCTTCTAAACACCTGGTCCTGTGCCTGTCAAACTTCAACTTGATACTAGCTACTTTCCTCCTAAATCTACTTTTCGTCTGTCATATCTTTCTCTTTCTTTCCCCAGCATCTTTTTCTTCTCCAGAGTACTAATATTGCTACACACAACACCCTCTTTCCAATTCTTTGCAGCCAGATTAACTTGCTGTTAATGTATAGGTTTACACGGAAAACTGTACAAAATTGTTAAATTCAATCATTTCATCCTGATGTATATTTTTTCTTCTTGTGATGTAAAGTTTTGTCTTGAATGATTGTAATTGTAAGTGGAGCTTTTCTCCTTGGGTCTTCACTGAAAACAGGCCTTTGGTTCAGCTGGACCAATCTGGTTAACAAATGACAATAAATAAATTGTTAACTCAGACAGATCTTTAAGGGAAATGCATCATGAGCAAGTAAAATATGGCAAGACTGGAGAACTATGCCAGGTAAAGATGTGGGTGCAACAATCTGGAGACTTAAGATTTTTGCTTGGAAATGTTTTCATAAATATTTTATTGTCCAGATGAACAGAGAAACACATTTCCAAATATTATTTTGCAGTGTTGTAGATATGAGGTAGGGGTATGTGTCTATTTAGAGTATACCTTGTAATCATGCTTGCATTTAAGCACTTTTAAGGAACACATTTGGGAAATACATCTATCTGTTGACTGGAGTATATCAGAAAGACCCAAGGCCTACTAAACTGTTGATGCTGTTAGGGCTTGATATGATATTAAAAGGAAAACGGGATGCCAGCTAACCCTTGAGGTTTTGGGAATGACTAAGGCAAACTTCCTATTAGTAAACAACACCCTGGCAAAATTTCAAGCCCCTCCCCAGAGCAGGGGAACATTACTTATGCAGAATTGTTCACAAAACCCCTTTACAGTGATGCCTATAGCTGCATAGAAACAGTGATGCCTACCAGAAATAAGCAAAGGACAAACTTAAAAAAAAAAAAGCTACCCTGGTTGAATCCTAACATCAGTAGGTTATATAACAAAAGGAAGAAAATAATGTCCAAAATTAAGAAGTGCAGTGCCCAGCAAGGTAAGAATTCCCTCATCAAGCTAAACAAGCAACTTAGGGAACTAGTTAAGTCTATCAAAGCCAAATATCAACAAATCACAAGACATTCTTTAGCTATGCCCGCAACCTCCAAGACACTACGCAGTTTGCTGAATTGTCCGGAGGACATAGCAAATGTACTGACCAATAAATTCAGCTCTAATTTCACCCCACTTTTTCCCCATGACACCTTTCAAAAGACATACCCCCAACTATAACTCACTGAACTATCACCAGGGGAACAGTTCCTCAATGTCTCCAAGGCCAAAAATCACTGCATTGATGGGTTTCTGTAATATCCCAGGATGCCCTCTAAATAGCATGAATCGTGACCTATTGGGTCCACTACAGTTGTTATGTAACAGACTCCAAACAGGCTTTGTGCCAAATAAATTAAGGACTGCAACTGTTATCCCTGTGTACAAGGCTAGGACTTCCGTGGATCCGGGTAACTACTGACCAGCAAGTCTAGTCTCATGTAAAACCATCATGGATATTATAAGTAACATTAGAAACCATCAGACATTGGCCCCAACCCTGTTTAGTTTCATAAGAACAGCCTATGCCTGCTTAAACTGGTGGACTACTTCGAGAAGATAATCAAAGCAATGGATTAGGGGAAAATGGTGCTTATGGCCTGCCTGGAGCTGGCCAAGGAGTTCTACACAACACCCTACTCAGGCATTGTAGACAAGCTCAGAAGATTAGGTAAAAACCTGTAAATCATCTGCTAGATAGCCAGCTGGCTCACAGATGTCAGGATAGGGGAGTTTTTCCTCTTCAAAAAGGCCACTCACTAGCACAGTCCCTCACTGGGGCCACTACTTTTTGGCATCTTCTTCACTAAAGTTAAGGCCAATGTCAGTGACCTCTAGCTGACCAAGTCCACAGATAGTTGCAAAATAGGCAATCACAATACAATCACCCAAAGACACAAATACTCTCCAAGAATGCTTGACACAACTAATAACTGGTGCCAGTGTCCCAGCCTAAACTCAGTGCCAGGAAATGTATAATAGTAACCTTCAGTAAGATGGCCACCCTGAGAAATTACTACTGTAATAAGGAAATCATTCTATGTTGCACAACTTATAAGCAAGAATATGAAATCTAGATCCAGTTATGTCATTGCTCTTGTGTACTTGGCCCTAATTAGATTGAGTACAGTGCTCCATTCGATATATACCTTTCCAGGCATATGCATCAACTGGAGTGTCCACAAAGGTTCCTCAAAAAAGAATACATGGTATAGAAAACACGTCCTATGTGGACTGTCTCAAAGCCCAATCCCTATACTCTGTTTCCTACAGACTTATGATAGGCAATCTGTGCTTGGCTTACAAAGCATCCTCCTCTGATTCAGCTCTGATGGAGTTATTGCACATCCATGAAACTAATATCATCTGAAATACCTGATCTGGGCATCTAAATAGTGTATATAACGTAAATAAATCATGTTAGAGGAATAAGTATATGTCCCAAAGATTACCCTCTTTCTGGAATAGGTTTCTTATCCATGTGAAGTAGAGTACTTCCCTGCACTTGTTCAAGCAAAACTTGGACCAGTGAATGGGGAGTTGAAAATTTACCCTTTTCTGGCATCTGTTTCCAATAGAAACAGAAAGCTTGTAAGTGAGGGACCACTCATGTCCAAGTTTTATATACTCCCTATAAAAAACCTGTAATACAATTGCTAAGCTTAAAAAGGCCTGTTAGTGTTATTAGCCTAGCAATCACCTATGAACCTATAAACTAGAATGGACAAGGTTATATTTGCTGATGTTAGCAGCTTGGAAAACCAGTACAAAGAAATGGAAATCAGCAGTGACTGACAGTAACTGATGTAATTGAAATAATGGAGGAGTTGGACTTTGAGTACTATACTGAAAAAAAGAAAGTTAAGACACAAAGTGGTTGGAGAGATGAATGTATAAGGATGCAGTTAATGATTAGTATCGACATATTTATATTATAAGCATTTAATAAAAGGAAACAAAATAGTATGCATTTATACAGTTAGGGCTGGATTGAACATAAATGATCCTGATGGTTTTGTTGGCTAGAAAAGAAACTTCTCTTTCATTGTTTAAAGAATAAGTGATATTTTTGCCCCTTCCATATTTCAAAGCATATTCATTTCAAGACCTACGTATGTTATTTTAGCTGTGGTTTGTTTTTAATGAAAATGTTCAAGGTTCACTATATGTTAGTATAACTTTAATAAACTTTTATATTATACGTAGGTGTCTCAAGAAGTTGCTGTTGTTAAGACTAGCAGTTACATTACATTGTTTAGTTGTGTTGTGAATGTGTTATGGTTTACATTTCTCAAGTATTGTCTTAAGTTTGAAATTCTTCTCTGTATATATCTGCACATTATATGTTGTCCTGAAACTGGACTGACTGACTGCTATTGGGATACATCCTTTTAAAAAGAACAGGGACAATATAACTGTCATGTGGCTTCATGCTCTATTATGTGACCATGAAGAATGTGAAAGAAAGAATAGTCTCAGAAATGCACTTCAGTTTGCTGCTACCCATATACAGCTTTCACTGCAATCATTGTAATAACTAACTAAATAAAAAAGTTAAAAAAAAGGAATGGATTGCTGCTATAGACAGTAACTATGTCTACAGATAAATCTGGTGTCCTGACATTATTAAAAAAATACTTGCAAAAAGAAAAATTTCCCAGAAAACATGGACCATATCTTGTTAAATGTCAAAGGTAAGGACTAAGATATATGGGGGGAGTTCCAATAATTTCTCTTTTTTCCAATTGTACACTTGATCCTAATCATAGTTATATTGCATGCCGCCAATTCCATAACCCTGAATTTGATAAAAGGGTAATTGGAGAATGAATGAATGAAAAAGTTTCAAAGGGTCCACCATAGCTCTCAACCTTCCATCTCCAAAATGAGGAACACTAGCCCTCAATGTGGAGCAAATTGGCAAAATGTGAACACATACAAATGGCTTACTAACAACTTCAACTAGGAAGGCCATAGGATAGTTAAAATATGCTGGTTTTACTTATAAAGAAGATCTTTTCATGAATCAATATGATTCATTTCTGTTTACTATGGATTTCACTTAAATTCTTAACACTGAATGTGTGACAGAGTCCTTTCAATGTGGAACATTGAGGAACTTTGAGGAACATTAACTTTAAGACCCCAGATGAGGTACATTCATCGTAATGAGGTACACTTGAGAGATGTGGGGTCCACATTAAATGGGTTTGTGCGCTGGGTCATGTGTCTGAAATCCTTGCATTATATCAAGAAATGGGACAGAAATCACTGATGCACCATTGTTGCATATATATATATATATATATATATATATATAAATGCAACAGAATGAGGATAAGGAGGATAAGAACAACAATACTTATTTGCTAACCAGGTAGGACAGTTCCTTTTTAGGGGTGACCTAGGAGCAATGTCTGGTTAATTTGATTTGTGATTTGCTCAAGGTCCAACAGTAGTTAAATGAGAGCCAAGGGAATCAAACCCTGCTCCATAAGAGCTGCATATCACAACCTTAACCTCTGTACCAACTGCTAGCAACATGAACCAGTATGTAAAGGTTAACAGATGGATTAAAATATGAGCAGGTTGCTAAAAGCTGTTTTTCTCTCAAAGGTACATTTTTCAAAAACACTGCAAGTTACATGCAGCATGTCACCTCACTGTCATGTTATCACAAGGGCCTCCTCATGTTGAAAATCATGAGACTTACCTTAAGAAGTTATTATTTCTGTCCAAATCATTATTAAACTCTCTGTTTCTTCAGAAGGAAAATTGTACAGTGTGGCTTTGTGCTGGTTTTCAGCCAACAAACTCATAGCTTTTCTGCTTAAAGAAATTCAGTTTGACTGAAAAAAAATTACTTTAACATCAATCCTCTACAATGTCGTGCTCAGCTTTGTCATCATTTTATAGCTGGAGTCACAAATTAAATTGTATTTAATTGTAATTAAAAAGAACAGAGCACTATTGAATGGCAGTCAGTGCTTATTATTCAATCGAACAACCAACTTTCCTTAAGGATCCTCCTTTCTCACCATGTTATTACATTAGATTATAGGTATGTACTGGGCAATCAGTCTGCAGAACATTTCAAGCCTAGCCAAAAAACCCTATATTCAAAATTTCCCTCTAGCCTCATGCAGGGCAAGACAAGACAGACAGGGAGAAAATTTGAGTCTGCCCATCCAGTTGTCTAGATTTACTGTAAGAGAGAGTATTTGATATGCCATTAGTTCTTCGAATGAATAGGAGATCAAATAGAATTGGATCTTTCATGGCACGACAGGCTAGACCTAGATCTCCATGAAGGAGTCCATAAACGATTGAGTACAGAGAAAAGGCTGCCAGTCTCTCCTAATAACCAAGATTTTTGAGGCCACTGGTCTTTTTATAGATTGGTACTAGGTTATTGGCCCTGGGGCCTATACTAGCTTAGCCATAACAATTCCCTGGATATTTCTTCCCACAATATTTACTTCCCTGGACCCCTGTCTAGCAGGGCGACAGACATGATCCCCGGAGTGAATTTCCTGTCTCCCATCCAATCGTCAAGGTTCCTTCTTAAGAGGGCCAAGGAGGTGCTCTGCTTGACATGTATGGGCAGTCTAGTCCAGAGTATGGGTAGTCTCTGCATCAGGAACCTATCCCTCCAACATGTTTTGTCCATTGTGATGACAAGGTTTTGATCTCTGGAGCATGTGGCTCTGAGGGATTGGGATTTTGTTTAAGTGGAGTATGTCCAACAGCTCAGGGTTTGACATGGCCTTGTATATTAAGCAGAGATAGCCTCTGCATAGAATATATGCCACAGTATAGCTGGAGTTCTTTTAGATGGTCAGCATATGGTATCTGCTTTAGGCCTGTGATTCTTTTAGTGAGGTATTTCTGCAGCCTTTCCAGCTGTTGTAGAGGTCTTGTGAGGTACATACTAAACAGAGCGTTATACTCTATAATGGGTCTAATGAGGAATGAGTGTAGTGAGACAATGACCTCCTTTTTTCTGGATGAAAAGCCCTTCGTGATGAGGTGTGCCACATAGGATTTCCTGACTGTTGTGGTGATGTGGTTAATCGAAGGTGAGACCACTGTCCACCTATGTCCCCAAGTGTATCATCACACTTGTTTAATGTGCTGCCACCTATGTGATAATTCATGGGTACATGTTTTTTCCCCAAAGGGGATAACTATACATTTCTTGGCATTAAGCTAGAGTCCATAGCTCTGGCACCAAGCATCTGTTTCTCTAAGGCCCTTTTGTAGAATATCCACATCATTTGGGGATTCAATAATGGCTCCCAGTTTGCAGTCATCTGCAAACTTTAGCCAGAGACCCTTAGTGTTGGCCTGTACTTCAGAGAAGTAGATGCCAAACAAGAGTGGTCCCAGGACTGAACCCTCACTTGTCTGGAGCTGGATTTGGAGTCAGCTACTTTTACAGTCTGGGTTCTGTCAGTAAGCCAGTTGGCAACCTATCGAGTGAGGTAGGGATTTATGCCCAGCCTAGTAAGTTTATCTAGGATTCCAGAGTGGGGGAATGGTGTTTTAGGCTTTGGCAAGGTCCATATAGGCTGTGTGGACCACCTTACCCTCATCCACAGCTCTGGAGACAGATTCAAAGAAGTCAATGAGGTTCAGGAGACAAGATCGGCCCTTCACAAACCCAAACTGGGTAGGCAGTGTTAGTTATGAATTGCCGAGCTCTCTCATGTTTTGAGTTATATTTAGAGAAGTACATGCCAAACACTGCTTTATATTCAGTAATGGGTCTGAAAAAATATGAGTAAAAGGGAATTAAGACTTCTTTGGATTTAGATGAGATGCCTTGGAAAGTTAGTTGGGCCAGATAAAAGGCTTTCTGAACACTGAAGACATGATGGCCAAATGTTAAGGAATTATCAAGCATATCCAGATCCCTTACACCAGTGTCTGATTTAATGGTAAGTGAAACCATTTTATTTACCAAAATGAACTATGCTACATTTTTTACATTTAATTTATGATCATTGTCCTTGCACCAATTGTTAAAATGATGTTTTGGAGCAATTGTGAGTCAGTTGAAGACTGAATAACACCCAATTTATAGAATCTGCAATTATATGCCAAATAGGAGAGGGCCCAAAACTGAGCCCTGTGGTGCACCACTGATTATTGTTTTGTCTCTGAAGTGGCTCTTGCTACTCTAACTGCATGGGTTCTGTCAGACAACCAGTTAGCAATCCATCATACAAGTATTTAAATTGAAATTTACAAGTCTGTCAATAGTGCTTGCATAATGTCAAAGGCCTTGGCCAAGTCTTGATATGTTGTATGCACTGCATAACCAATATCCACTGCTTCATTTACTTTTTCAAAGAAAATAATGAGAAAGGCAGTACCATCCTTGTTGAAGCCAAATTGATGAGGGTCCAGGGTAAAGAGATTTTCAGTGTCCACATCCAGTGTGGTCTATTTTAGTTTGATTCAACATATGGGATGCTGGATCCCACCTAATCCAACCTCTGCATGGAATTTGAAGCTTCCACGGTTCCAGGACTTTTACTTCTCCCCTACCAATAATTCTCTGAACTCCAGTCTAATACCGGAGATCTTGTTTGCCAAAAAAAAAAAAAAAAAAGTGTCATCTAGCCAGCCCTCAAAGACCAATTAAGATCCAGTCTACTCAAGGTTCTTTTTAGTGCCAAAAGAAACAGGGGACCTCAGTCATCTCAACTAATTTGTTAAACAGACAAAATTCAATATGGTCACATTTCAGTCCATATTGCCTCTTCTGAGGAAGGATGATTGGATGTGTTTGATTACATCCTGGAGATCCATCATGTGAAAATTGAGAAGCAATCCAGGAGATTTCTCAGTTTTTGATGGGAAACATTTCCAGTTCAGAGCTCTGTCATTCTGTCTTACCACAGGCCCCAGGATGTTCACCAAGGTAATGGTAGTGGTAGTGGCACACTTGCACATGCTCAAGATCCAAAGATTTCCCCTGCCTAGCTGACTGGATTCTAACTGTTACGTACAGGCATCTTCTGTTACATTATCAGGATCTTTTCCTCAGTTTACTGGATTTAGGCATAATAGTAATTTTTACAAGTGTCAGTTGTTTCCAACACAACTGACAGAATTTATCGAATGCCACCTTGATGCTACTCTGCAAATTGTTTTCCACAATACAGAGTTTGTTCTCTGCGTCAAACAGCCACACATATAATGCATCATCCCCACCCCCAGCAGGATTAATACTATGTCTTTTAGGTCTCATTACTTCAGTTCTAATGATGGATTACCACATGAGGATTCTTCAGTGGAAGTTCAGTGGTCTCAAAAATTCCATCCTTTACATGCCAAGATTCGACTCACAAGAGTTTACAGACAGCATATGGGATAATGGATTACTTCCCCCTTGAGTAATAGGACGGCCTTTTCATACAGCTCCACCAATGGCAGTAGTGACACAGACAACTCCCTTTTAGGGTGGGGGGCATTTTGAAGAGAGAATGATCCAAGGTACATGGTCAAGTTTGGAGGCCAAACTTCACATTAATGTTTTGGAGAGGAGGGCAGTCCTCCTAATGTTGCAGGATCTTCAGGATCTTCAGGATGTCCTCCTGAAAAGTGTGATTTGCATACGGACAACTTGTCTGTTTGATGCATCAACAAACAAGGAGGAACTCGTTCTTACCCCTTACATCGCGAAGCCATTAAGATTTGGCCGTGGGTGAGGTTTTCACAGTTTTCTGATAGTAATGCAAATTCTGAGGTGTTCCAGTGTTGTAGAGCAGACAAGTTGAACAGTACAGCCCTAACTACTCACGAGCGGTCCCTCAGTCCAGTGGCAACATTCAACTGCTGGGGCCAACCTTGCTGAATCTTTTTGCCTCCTACCTCAACAAGTGCAGTGATTACTGTGCCCTAATCCCTCCACAGCGGCAATCACATTTCTGGCCCACTGGTCTTCTCTATGTTTTTCCCCATTACTCTTCATGAACAAATTCAGAAAGCCAGAGAGTGCAAGACCAATGCAATCCTCACTGTCCCTTCTGACCTTGCAAAACATGGTTTTCCCTTCTGTGGCCTCTTCCAGTACATGCTGCATGGATGCTGGATGAGTATCTAGATATTCTGTCCTATCCAACCAGATTGCCTTCTCTTGGTCAGACTACCATGAAACTAACCACTTGGTTCCTCCAATATTGACAATTACCAGAGATACCAGGCTTCCTAATAGTTGGCATATCAGCTTCCCTGAAACAGGCCATGAAAAAGTTTATAACAGTAAATGGGAAAAGTTTTCCTTTTGTGCAATAGCTAAAGGCTTGGGTCATTTCTCTGCTTCCATACCATCATTTTTGTAATTCTTTGAACTCTTGACAAGGCTCTAGCTGTTCTGCCAAGGCTCTAGCTGTTCTGCCATCAATGTTCAAATGGCAACAATTTCTGTTTTTCATGTTGAACAAATACTTCTGTGGCCTCTAAAATTTTTAAAAGCTTTTCTTAGAAGAGCCTTTCTGTTACGCCCCCGAAAGAGATCCATTCCCTCCACGGGATATTGCCATTAAGCTCCACACTCTGATTGAACCTTCTTTTGAACTGCTGCCATGATATCAAATATTTCAATTGGCAAACACTTTTCTTGGTCACAATCACTTCTGCCAGATGGATTTCAAAACTACAAGCAGCCCTCTAAATCTCCTTATCTGGTTTTCCATAAGGATAGAGTTTTCCTCTGGACTAATGCATCTTTCCTTCCAAAGGTGGCATCCATAACACCAATCCACGGATTTACCAGAGTTCTTTCCCAAACTTCAAACAAATGGGAATATGTACTGCACTTGCAAGATGCTCATCATCAGCTCAGGTTCTGTCTTTATCAGATGAAACAATTCAGAAAATGTGATCAAGTCTTTTATTGCCTACTCAAAGTTAGACTTTGCAGACCTGTTAAGAAAGTTACTGTCCAAATGGCTGTCAAATTCTATGTCATTCGTCTATGCTAAAATGGGTTTAAATTTACAGTCCAAACCAAAAAAGTGTATTCAAACAGAGCAGTATTTACCTCAAAGACTTTTTTAAGAGACTACCCATTGATGGCATTTGTGCAGCAGCAACTTGGTCCACTCTGCATACCTTTGTTACTCATAAGCAGGACGTACAATCCAGGTCTCATTCCTCCTTCGGCTCCATCATTCTAAGGATACCACCTTCCTTGATACCACCCAGAAAGACAGCTTGGGAATATTTCCCATGTGTTGAATTGGAAGAAAATAGACAACAATAGATATGATAGTTATGTACGTAACTTCAACAATGTCTGTTTTTCATGTGGTTCAACCTCCCTTCCCACCAGCCCCCTTGGCAAATTGATGTATTTATATAGATAGCTTTGAGATGGAGTTGTTGCCACACCACACCCTGTCAGTGACCAACATGGTCTCACAACCTTGTCTTTTTCTCTGGTTCCTTTCAGTTTTTATTTTTCACAAATAGGTCTGAATACTTTGATTCAAGGCAAACTCAGAGGCATTAGGTTGGAGTTCATGGAATTATAGGTAGGGGATGAGTCAGAGCCCTGGAACTGTTAAAGCTTCAAATTTGGTGCTGGTGTTATATCTGATGTCCTATATATTGAACTGGGCAAAAAACAGACAACATGGCTCTGCTGTTATGGTAAATACATAATTTTCATATCAATGTCTGCAGTAATGCACTCCACAAATTTACACAAGATTGGGTCTGTACTTGGGCCGTCCTTCTATAATGGCATTGTAATAGCTGTTTTCCAGCCATCAGCAATGTAAACGGTGGAGAGGCTTAGATTAAAGAATTTAAGTTGGGGTTCAAAAGTTTAGCACTGATAATGAGGCAACCTGGTATGTTATCAGGCCCATGGGTGAAGTATTCTTAGTCTTTGAAAGGTCAGAGAACTTGTTCCATAGTAATTAAAGGGTTGGCTGGGATTGTGGAACTGTGGGATAGCTATAACCATGGGTGGAGTAAAATTTGCACTTAGTCAGCTTGGATATTAGCTATTTCCAAACAATGTTGAGTGTTAGTTATTAACTTCTTGACATAGTTAAATAAAGATTAGCAGTTATTTTTGGTTTTGGTGGATATTTTAGGTTTATATGCAGCATTGACTTTCTAAGGATTCCTTTTAAGTTCTTTGCTAGTTTGCTTAAGTGTGCTCTTAACTGTAGACCGAGACCTCTTATAAGCATTAAGTAATTTCTTTCTCTTGTTCCACAATTTATATGGGTATTCCACCAGATGGGATTAATACCAGATGGGATTAATTTTAAACTTCTCATTATATGTGTTGCTGACAGGGACAATCTTATCAACACAAGATTTTAAGTGGGAGTACAATTCAGAGGCATAGGTAGCACCTTTAGCAGTAGCATCCTTCAGAGGATTACAGCAGAATACATTGAAGTCATCAAGTTTGCTTTTAAGAAGTCCCTAAACACAGAGCCATTTACAGGGGAAGATTTTAAATGATAGTCTAATTTAACAAGACATGATGATACATATGGAGCCGTGCAAGTAGTGGACATATTTGTGAAGACTTGATCCAGGATATCGTGGCCCCTAGTAGGATGGTTAACTATTTGTGAAAGAGAGTCAGCATTTTTTATAATGTCAGGGAAGCTCCAGGGATGCCGACCACTGGCATTGTAGGTCAGACATTTTGATGGATGGTTGATGTTCCCCAATAGAAAGGTCTTGGGCTTATTGGGAATTTCAGCTAATGTGTTAAGATAGCTATCATTGTTAGAAGGGGACATTGAGGGTGTTCTATGGCTGCATGTTTTATTCCCACAATTTCCATTTTGCTATGTAATTTGCTCTCATCCTGTTTTAAATATCCCACTTCCAGTTATTCCCTCTGTTACAGTAGTCACTTCTTCAAATACAGGTTGGTTTAGACTTTAAATTTCCATTTTCTAGCAATAGCTTTTTTTGGAAGCCATCAAAACTAAACTTAACAAGGCCTTAATATGTCTAGGTAATTCAGATCCTGTATCGCAACTCAAAAAACTGTGTGGGTGAGCAGTCTGAGGCAGAGTGAGTGAATGCATGTATGAATGCTGAAGAGACTGTGTGGTGAGCGATTGGAATGAGTTTGTGAATGCATGTATGAATGCTGAAGAGACTGTGTGGGTGAGCGAAGGCATGTATTCATAGACTGATGGCTTGAAATGTTGACAGGATGAGTGTTTCGAGTTGTGGTTTTGTGTAAGGTTGCTCGGCTGGTGGCCCTGCTGTGTACAGGAGGGCAGGCAGACTGGAGTGGCAGGTGTGCCGCAGGCCACATGTGGCCCACGGGCCGCTTGTTTGATTCCCCTGACTTAAGGTCATCCCTTGCCAATGTGCACCATAAGGTACCAAAGCAGCAGCTGCAAAATATATCATTACAGCTTGGTAGAGGACACATACTACTTTTCACGAAGGCTTTTATTAATACACTGCATCTCCTTACATGGAAGTCACTGAAGATGACGCTGTCTCTTGAGCTTTCATACAATATTCATAATTCTTCTAAACACACTAGACCAATATAAAATGAGTCAAAGCCAACTCTACCCCATGGCTGTCTTTGGCAATGAAACAACTCTTGAAACAAAGGGACAAAACGTGGAAGACCTGGACAAAAAATAAAACCGCTCCTACTATTTTGCTAGGCTTGATCTATGTGCTAGCAACTTATTTATTTTACATTTGTTTACCGGGAGAGAGTCCGACTGGGACACTTTCAGCTGAGGCCTGGGGAGAAAAGCTCCATTGTTAGTAAACTATTTTGTTAGAAGGAAAATGGTATAATACAATAAAGAAATAAATAGTAACATTCATAATGATAAAAAAAAAGACTAGAACAGAATAAATTGGTCAAGTGGGAGACTACTTTTGGCTGCTCCCATAAGGGGTGGCCACAGCGGATCATCTGTTTCCATTTCTTCCTGTCCTCTGCATCTTGCTGTGTCACACCAATCACCTGCATGGCCTCTCACCATATTCATAAACCTCATCTTAGGCCTTCCTCTTCCTGTTACCTGGCAGCTTCATCCTTAGCATCTTTTTCCTCAATATACTCTGCATCCCTTCTCAGCACATGTCCAAGCCAATGTAATCTTGTCTCTCTGGCTTGGTTTCCAAACCTTCCAACCTGGGCTGACCCTCTAATATACTTATTCCTAATCTTGTCCACCCTCGTCATACCCAGTACAAATCTCAACATCTTTAACTCTGCCACGTCCAGCTCGGACTCCTGCCTTTTTATCAATGCCACTTTCTCCAACCCATATAACATAGCTGGCCTTACTACCCTCTTGTAGACCTTCCCTTTCACTCTTACTGGTACTAGTCTGTCACAAATCACGTGTCTGTACTCTTCTTCACCTCTTCCACACTCACCATTACTCTGAACTGTTGATCCCAAGTATTTAAACTCCTCCACCTTCACCACCTCTACTCCCTGCATCCTCACAATTCCTCTATCCTCCCTCTCATTCACACACATTCTGTCATAGTCCTGCTGACCTTCATTCCTCTTCTCTCTAGAGCATATCTCCACCTCTCCAGGGTCTCCTCCACCTGTTCCCTACTCTCACTACAGATCACAATGTCATCTGCAATCATAGTCCACAGGGACTCCTGTCTGATCTTGTCTGTCAACCTGTCCATCACCATTGCAAATAAGAAAGGGCTCAGAGCTGATCCTTGATGTAATCCCACCTCCACCTTAAATGCTTCATCCGTCACTCCCACCACAGACCTCACCACTGTCAAACTACCCTCATACATATCCTGTATCACTCTTACATACTTCTCTGACAGTCCTGACTTCCTCATACAGTACCACAACTCCTCTCTAGGCACCCTGTCATATGCTTTCTGTAAGTCCACAAAGACACAATGCAACTCCTTCTGACCTTCTCTGTACTTCAACACTCTCAGAGCAAACATAGCATCTGTAGTGCTCTTTCCTGGAATAAAACCATACTGCTGATCACTAATCATCACCTCCCTTCTTAACCTAGCTTCCACTACTCTTTCCCATAACTTCATGCTGTGACTGATCAATTTAATCCCTTCTGCTGTGACTGATCAATTTAATCCCTCTAATTACTACAGCTCTGCACATCACCCTTATTCTTAAAAAAAAAAAAAACTCTCCATTCCACAGGCATCCTCTCACTTTCCAAGATTTCATTAAACAATCTAGTTAAAGACTCCACTGCCATTTCACCTAAACACCTCCATGTTTCCACAGGTATGTCATCTGCACCAACAGCCTTTCCATTCTTCATCCTCTTCATAGCTATCCTTACTTCCTCCTTGCTAATCCACTGCACTTTATGATTCACTATCTGCACATCATCCAACCGTTCTCTCCCTCTCATTCTCTTTATTCATCAGCCCCTCAAAATACTCTTTCCATCTGCTCAGCACACACTCCTTGCTTGTGAGTACGTTTCCCTCATTATCCTTTATCACCCTTACCTGCTGCACATCTTTACTAGCTCAGTCCCTCTGTCTAGCCAATTGATACAGATCCTTTTCTCCCTCTTTAGTGTCCAACCTTTCATACAACTCTTCATATGCCTTATCCTTAGCCACCTCTCTCTGACATGCACCTCACCTCATCTCCTAATACTCCTGTCTACTTTCATCTCGTTAACAATCCCACTTCTTCACCAACCTCTTTCTCTGTATACTCTCCTGTACTTCCTCATTCCACCACCAGGTCTCCTTGTCCTCCTTCCTCTTTCCAGATGTCACACCAAACACCTTTCTAGCCATCTCCCTTACTAGCTCTGCTGTAGTTACCCAGCTGTTCGGTAACTCTTCACTGCCACCCAGTGCCTGTCTTAACTCTTCCCTGAACTCCACCTCACAATTACCCTTTTTCAATTTCCACCATTTGATCCTTGGTGCTGCCCTCACACTCCTCCTCCTCCTCCTCTTCTTCTTTATCACCACTGTCATCCTACAAACCACCATCCTATGCTGCCTAACTACACTTTTCCCCTGCCACCACTTTAGTCTTCAATCTTCTTCAGACTGGCCCTTCTACATAAAATATAATCCATCTGTGTGCATCTCCCTCCACTCTTGTATGTCACCCTGTGCTCCTTCCTCTTGTTAAAATACATATTCACCACAGCCATGTCCATCCTTTTTGAAAAATCCACTACCATCTGACCTTCTGCATTCCTTTGCTTCCTTTGCTTAACACCATACCTACCCATCACTTCTTCATTCCCCTCAGTTCCCTTCACCAACATGCCTATGCCTATTGAATCTGCTCCAATCCCCACTCTCTCACCCTTGGATACAGTCATCACCACTCCAAAATTTCTCTCATCCATTGCACACCCAACTTGTGGAGCATATGCACTAACATTCATCATTACACCATCAATTTCCAGCTTCATAAAAATCACTATCAGAAGACACTTTTCCACCTCCAAAACACTCAGCATACTGTTCCTTCAGGATAACCCCTACGTCATTTCTCCTCCCATCCACACCATGATAAAACAATTTGAACCCACCTCCAATACGCCTAGCCTTGCTCCCCTTCCATCTGGTATCTTGCACACACAATATACCAACCTTCCTTCTGTCCATCATATCCGCTATCTCTCTCCCTATACCAGTCATACTGCCAACATTCAAAGTTCTGAACCTCACTACCACAGTCCTAGCCTTTACCTGCCTTCAGGCATGCCTTCCCCCTCTTCTCCTCCTTTGGCCAACAGTAGCCCAATTTCCGCCAGCACCCTGTTGTCCACATGCATGATTTGGCAACATTTTATGCCGGATGCCCTTCCTGACACAACCCTCCCTATTTATCCGGGCTTGGGACCGGCACAAAGAAATGCACTGGCTTGTGCATCCCCAGTGGCTGGGTTGTCAAGTGGGAGAGTAGACCAATAAACAACGCTTCTAGAAGATAGTTCTTACAGTAGTAGCAGGTAGTGACATTGTATACAATAAGAGTGCAATTGAGTCTTATATACAGGTTGCATAGCAAACCTAAGACTAAAATCTGATCAATATTAACAGTGAGAAGGAAAAAAAAAACATAAGGTAGTCGTATGATTTAATTTCAATGCTCATTACATATGCAATTAAAATTTTAAAATCAGCTAGTTCCATGGTTTGGGCTACCCATCCCCAGTACATGTACAAGTCCAGGAATTGGTGAGGTGGGCTTTAATGCAATGCTTGAAAATTTTTAAGCTAGTTATAGTTGTAATTTCAAGTGGTAAGGCATTCCACAGTTTAGAAATGTAGTACGAGTATATATAGAGAGTCACCTGAGCTATTTTTACTCCTGAGTACTTCAATTAGAGCTTTATTAGTGGATCTTAGTGGACGGGTACTTATATGGGGATTGAGGAGGCCTTGTAGAGCTGGTATTTTATTGGGTTTATAGTACATTTGGTGGGCTTGCTACCAGTTATCAGAAAAACTGTTACTCAGCCAATCAAAAAACTTACACGCTAATAATAATCCAAAACTGCTCTGGGCTTTAATCAATAAATTGTTAAATCCAGGACAAGCTACACTGCCAAAACCAAACATGCAGAATCAAAATGACACCATAGCCAACCAGTTCATTAACCACTTTATACAGATAGCTAACCAACCAGGTGACTTAATCAAGCTCGTGATGACCGTATTCAAATAACCTCCTTTAACATTTCTTCTTCCAAGCCGTTCCCACAGATGTATTTTTAAAGACTACTACCTCTTCATGACAACATACCTGACAAACATTGGTTCATTAGGTTTCTAGTACAGGTTATAATAGGCACATGATGAACAGGGTCTTTATAAGCCTTGCTGTGTAACCCATCCCAATTTTGTCCCTGGGTACCTTCTTTGGTGCCTTTATGATGGGGTTATGCTAGTAAGGGTTATGTGAAGGAGTATGTTAGTTGTGGATTAATTTACATACTTTCGACCTCTGTCCATCAGAGACATGGGGGCCAGAGCAGGAGTGAATTTGTAATTTCCCTTCCAATGATAAAGGCTTTGTTTGAATAGTGTCAGGAATGCACTTTAATTCAAGTGGATATGGAGCCTATTCCATAGTGTGGGGATCTGGTCCAGATTCAATAAACCTACACTAAGTGTACACAATATGTATTCAGTAAATCACATTTTTTGTGCTTTCTAGTCACTCAGAAAGATTATAGTAAGTGTACATGTAGTCTACACTTTGTGGTAACTTGTATGAATCCCTATTAATATTTAAAGCTGCAAGAATATCAGTAGGAAAGTTAAAATTAGGAGGAAGAAGGTGCGAGTTATGTCTGTGTTGTCTGTTCACTCAGAACAGTGTAAACTTAGTGTAGGCGTTATTGACTCTGGCCCATTGTCTGTGCAGCATGTTCTGTTTATGTCACGGTTTGTTTTGCAGATGTGAGAGATCCATCACAGCTGGATCTGAGGATGCTTTATATGCCAGGCATAGATCACCTCTCAGTAATCCATAGGAGAATGAGTACAGAGATGGGGCCTGAAGGCAAATCTGTGTAGGCCAGGATATTCATTCCCTGGATTCTTTTGGTGAGGAACCTTTGAAGGCATTTAAACTGTTGTAAGTGCCTAGTGAGGTACAAGCCAAAGAGGGCATTGTACTCAATGATGGGTCTGATAAGGGTCGACTAGATAGAGTGGTACTCTAAATTTCTTGGATCTGGGTGCCATACTCTTGCTTATGAGTTGGGCAACATAGAATGATTTTCTTTTTATTTGCTACATGTTGGCCAGAGAGCAGATTACTGTCTGCATATGTTCCCAGACCCTAATTATTGGGTCAGCTCTTAAGGGTGTTTCATTGATGTAGTAATTAGCTTGGGTGGACAGTTTCCCCAGAGGGCATATCTTAAAACAGCAGCTGAGACTATTGCATATCTAGTTTCAATTATGACGAATCAATTGATATCCGAAAATAGTCCCCTTTCTATGGAAAGGGATGACTTATTCTATTGCACAATAATAGAATCAGTAAAGATCTTGCAAACTGTACATTAGTTGTCATTTTATCTCCCTTATCCAGATTAGAAAAATGCATTCAAAGGCTGCTTCTCAACTTTCTAATAGATAACCAGCTTCTGTCTTCAGCCTGACACAGCTTTTGTCCTCATCTTAACACAACTCCCGCTTTGCTGAATTTTGTTAATGTCAGCACCCACAGAAATTCCTAAAGCCTAGTCTTCACCATCCTGCTAGACTTATCAAAACATTTTCCTACCGTCTCACCAGAAACTTAAATATTCATCCTTATTGCTCACAAGCTCTTCACTGCAGTGATTCCAGAGCTACCTCTCAGAGAACAAACTGAAATGGAAATTTTCTTGCCAGTATGTGTTGATCCAAAAGGATCTATGCTAGGTCCCGTACTTTTCAACATATTCATCAATGACCTCCATATTGTTGTAAAAAATGGTACCCTAGTTCAGTATGCCGATTAGTCCTATCTAAATCTCTCCCTAAATTCCAAAATCTTACGCATCCTTCCTTCTTGATTGAAATCCCCAAAAATAAAATTACTGCTCCTTATCCCAAAAACACATTTTTACCAAAACACTGTTCACTGTTGTCTTTGCCAATAACCCCATGAGAGAACAAGTAAACCACACAAAATTACTCTGTCTTCAGGTACCTTATACACAGCAGAAATCTACCTCACTGATGTATACAGAAGACATATAGCCTCTACTTTCTTACTGCCATCTCCCCTATATGCTGTACCAGTCTTCACTAACCTTCGGGTCTTACAACTGTCCATACTTGAGCAATGTTATAGTAATAGAAAAATTTGCAGAAAACTAGAATAGACTACACCACTGCCTAGGCCTCAGAGAACTAATCAGGTTAGAACTGCCACATCACATGGTTATCTCTGAGCCAACTTCAATACACAGACTACTACAAGCTAGAAAGTTTCAGCCCGTAACAACTTAATACATCATAAATCCCCCAAAAGAATTTTGCTCTCTGGTGAAGAATCACTAATCTAAAAACAAAACAAACAAACCACTGAAAAGAAAAAATTAGGCAGACAACCAGGTTGTTTTTTTAAACTCTTGTTCTTCCGGTTAGCACTTTCAATCAAGCCTCCATACACTCAACTTCATCAGACCAGGTCTGATGAAGGTGTGTATGGAGGCTTGACGAAAGTGCTATCTGGAAGAACAAGAATTTTAAAAAAAAGAACCTGGTTGTCTGCCTAATTTCTCTTCAGAAGAAGCACTAATCACTATAACAAAATCATTGAATACTACAGTTGACTCTCTGCATTCAAATAATGTAGCTAAACTATGGAACCACATCTCACTACCAAGGAAATCCATTCAGAATGCACTCATTTAAAACCCAACTAAAACTTCAACTATCAGATCACTGGATCTGTTCTTGTACATCTCCAGGATGAATGCCACTGCTATCTTCAACTTGCCATATCAAACCATTTCCCTTCATTCAGAATCTTCCACCCCATAACCAGTCTTCAACAATACTAAAATAATTTTATTTGCTTCTCAGCTATATGCATAGTTTTGTGACCTGGATTACCCCCTCACTCAACCTTTTATTTCTGTAAATCTTAATACAATTGTCTCTAAACTCACTTTATACCCCAAACTCTTAACTACAGCCCTACCTAGTTACTTCGCTCACCTCCATTTCTTTGAATTTCAAAGCACTAATCATATATTCTATTATCTGTTTGACAAACCCATTATTAAGCCTCTTCAAATGCCAAGCGTGTGTATTTTATATGTATATGAATAAGTGCGTGTGTAAATAAGTGCGTGTGTAAATAAATATATATATATATATATATATATATATATATATATATATATAATAAATGTGTGTATATGTACATATGTGTAAATAAGGGTGTATTTTATACTATATGTTATACACATACACGTGTAAATAAGTGCGTGTGTAAATAAGTGCGTGTGTAAATATATATAATAAATGTGTGTATATGTACATATGTGTAAATAAGGGTGTATTTTATACTATATGTTATATATATATATATATATATATATATGTATATATGTATGTATGTATGTGTAAATAAATGTGTGTGTATATATGTGTAAATAAATGTGTGTATATACATATAGTATAAAGTGTATGGGTCCACTTCAAATCATTAAAACCCCACCATATTCTAATCCCATTACATCAAAATGAAAATAGCGAAACCTCACTTATGGAAAAAACCACATCAGTGAAAACACCTGGGAAAAGACCCACTTGGCCACCTTGGGGGTATATGCCTTTCCCCCACTATAGTGCGATCTCAGAGTTGGTATATTTAGTTAGAGGGGTTGTGGGGTGTACAGCCCCCCACATTGTGGGGTGGGCAAAGCCCCCCACTTTGGTGGGTTTGATTTACTTTGTTGGGTGTAATGTGTGCATGTTGGCCAAGTGCTTCCTTTCCCGGGTGTTTTCGCTGATGTGATCAGGGCACCCTGTCCTCATGAAAAAATCAAAAGGAGGATAAGCCATAAAGGCCTGCAACTCAAGACACCTGTCTGGCAGAAGTAAGAGCTAACAGAACAATCTTCTAAAAACAATGTTTAATGGAAGCTGAAACAGCAGGTTCAAAGGAGCCCGAGTCAACTTCTCAAAAACAAAATCAAGATCCCAGGGTGGTAGAAGAGACTTCCTGGGAGGTCTAACATTAAGGACACCTTTGAAAAATTGTTTAACCTCACATCTAGAAGCTAAAGGAGGAGATAAAGGCAGACAAGCATAGACAGTTGAAGTGGGCCTTAATAGAAGAATAGGCCAAACCAGTACTGAGCAATGCAATTCACACAAATGAGAGAACCAAAGGAACATCCCTGAAAGTGGGTTCAGATCACGAGATAGACACCAAACAGAAAACCTCTTCCATTTGGATAAGTAAAATTTCCTAATAGATTTCTTGGCCACCTGCAGGATTTGCGGCAAAAAGTGTCTGAGGGATCGAAACCCTATCACCCACAATGTCAGTTGAAGCGTGGACAGGTGGGGATGGATGAGAGATCCCTTGTGACGAGATCCACCCTGTGAGGTAACTTGTGATGATTGCCCCTGGCTAGATGCAGAAGTAGAGGGAACCAGTGCTGTTGCGGCTAGAAAGGAGTCACAAGATTTTGGGAGCATCCTGTTTTAATCTTGAACAGGACTTTCAGAATGAGAGGAAGGGGAGGGGAGAATGAGAGGGCACTCACCTTCCAAGAGAATGAGAGGGCACCCACCTTCCACACCAGAGGACCTGGGACTCTGGCACAAAATAGAGGAAGTTTGCTCAGAGGGGAGAAAAAAAGAGCTACGAGGAGTACCCAAGTGATTATGCCCAGAAACACATCCTTGTGAAGAATCTGTTTGTGGGACTGAGTTAAGGACCTGCTCGATTGGCCACCTTAAATGTTCTGACTTAAATGGATATAAACTGCCTGAAGAGTCACTTGATAGCAAGATCCCATATCAGAAGGGCCAACCAGCAAAGAAGGTAGGATCTCATTCCTCCCTGTTTTTTGATGTACCACATCACTGTGGTATTGTCTGTAAAGACCTTAAGAGGCCCTGGAGAGAAAAGAGAAGGGCCAGCAGAAGTGCTCTGATGTTGACATGCTCCCTCTGTTCGTGTGGTGACCACACCCCCTGTACTTTTAGGGAGCCAAAAGTCACCCCAACCCATGTCTGAAGCATCTGTGAACAATTCCCTAGAGGGAAGAGGGGGATGAAAAGGGATCCCTGTGTTCAGAGACAACTGCCGAATCCACCAGTGAAGTTCCTGTCTGAGATGAGGAAGAAGAGAAGCTACAAAGTCTAGAGGATGTACATGTTCAAGCCACAATGACTTCAGAAACTACTGAAACTTTCTCATGTGAAGTTTGGCCAGAGGGAGCATCGGAAGGATGCCATGAAACCTAAAACTCTCAGAAATTCTCTAGCAGTAATAGAAGCCAGAGGAAGAATAGTGTGAAAGGAGAGTTAAGGAGTTTGGAGGGGGCAGAAGTGGTATCATAGGCACCAAGTGAATCCTGTAACCCAGAAAAAACATGATCCTGAGAAGGAGTCAGAGAAGTCTTTGTGAAATTTATTGTGAACTCCATGCTCTGAGGAAGGAAAGAGGAAAAATGAGGATTCTGCAAGAGTCTCTGAAGAAGATGCCTTAATCGAGAGAGACAGAGACAGAGACGTTTCTCCCTTAGGGACACAGGCACCTCCTGAATAGTACCCAGAGTCAAGAGAGTTTGAAGAACGTATGGGAAATAGGGAAGCTGTTCGTGAGGAGGTTGAGGAATGCCCATACAAAAAAAAAAAAAAGGGCGAGATTTCCACACTATGAAGTCTCCCTAACGAATTATCGACAGACCCTAAGAATCTTGAGTGATCCTAAGCCAAGCAGGAACAGAAAAAAAAAGATGAACAGAAAGGGGAATGTGACTGGGAGAGAGTCATACAGCACCTGGTTTGTCTGGAAAGGAAGGCTTCGGAAACCCTGAAAACTGAGTAGCCTTAGCAAAAGGAGCCCACTTCCCACTCTTCTTGCCTCTAGAAGAAGGGTGGGAATGTCTACAAACAAAGGCAGGCTTAGCAGGATAGTTCCTCTGAAATTTAGGCACAGGAGACACAAACATGTTTAAGCTCCTGTAAAGCCTTAACCTTATCCTAAAGGGATGTAAACAAATTAGCAGCAGCTTCCTCAAACAAAATTTAGAATCCAGGGGAGCATCCATCAACTTAGCTTTAATATCATCAGGTAGAGGCTGGAGCCTAAGCCAAGAATATCTCCTCATAACTGATCCAAAAACAGCTGACCTAGAAGAGGCATCCGCTGCATCATAACTACATTTAGTAGAATGATGAATGACTTGAAAGGCAGTCCCAAGCAAGGAAAGAAAAGACATTTTACCCTCAGACTCAGGAAAATCAGAAATAAGTTGACAGGTCTGAGAAAGAGCCAACACATACCTAGACAGGAATACAACACATACCTAGACAGGAATACATGCATTTGACCGAACAACCTTTCGATCGGGTACAGCACCGACCTGCAATGTCGAATCTCCCTGTGGCAAAATCGGAATGTCGAACAAAACACCAAATTCGACAATTCCAACCACTATCACCTAAACAAGCACTATGATGGGTCACAAAGGGGGAGACATGTTGCGTTTCACTTACTTTGTGTTCGCATTTATATGAACTTGCAGACATGCGTTCGAACATTTTCCGTTAGGCCGTCCACCGGCAGACCAAATGCGTGCATACCACCTAGACAAATGGGTCCGATAAGGATCATAGGATCATAAGACATTACTAGATTGGCCCAGAGGCTCTTATAGGCCTAGCCAAGTATTTCGCCCATGTTCTGACAAGTCAGCACCTGATGCCCCTGTACAGCAGGGACACAGGTGAAATCCCAGAGGTGTATTTTCTGTTGTCCAGGTTGTTCTTAAAAAAGGGTTAATGAGGTACTCTGCTTGACATGCAGAGAGTCTATTCCACAGAAGGGGAGTCTCTGGAACACAAATCTGTCCTGTCAGCAAGTCCTGTTGATATCACAGACCAGGTTGAGGTCACGAGTGGAGCATGACCTGCGGATATGCGGCAGTTCCATCAAGGTGGGGTCTGAGGTTGCTGTGTATGCTAGACAGAGGTCACCTCTGAGATGTCTGTATGAGGGACAGGGCTTTTAGCCTATCATTGTAGGGTAGATATTGGAGGCCCTGGATTTTCCTGGTGAGGAATCTCTGTGGTCTCTCTAGCTGTTGCATGTGCTTTGTGAGATACATGCCAAAAGGGGTTTTGTACTCAGTAATGGGTCTTATAAGGGAAGCATACAGGGATGTTATGACCTCCTTGTCAGATGAGATACCCTTCCTAATGAGGTGGGCCTTATAGAAAGCTTTCCATACAACTGAGGCAATATGGTGGTCAAAAGTCAGTTTTCTATCAACCTGGGTGCCCATGTCCCTCATGACTGATTGCGTACTTAGCACCTTGTTATTAATCTGATAATTTGTGGAGACACTCTCCCCAAAGAGGATGATGATGCATTTTTTGGCATTCCGTTTGAGGCCATGTTTAATACCAGTCATTTGTTTGGCTGAGATTCTCTTGGAGGATGTTCACATCACTAGGGGAATTGATGACCGTGCCCAGCTTGCCGTCATCTGCAGACTTGGTGAGCCATAGCCCAGTGGAGTTGGCCTGCACCTCATAAAAGCATATCCTAACCAACAGAGGCCCAAGACGGACCTCAGGGGTACACTGCTCATTACGGGTCTACTGCTTGAGATGGCTTTCCTTGTTTTGACTAGGTGGGCTCTATCAGTGAGCCAGTTTGCTACCCATCTGGTAACATACAGATTGATGACTAGTTGAGAGAGTTTATCCATTATACCCAAGTGGGAATAGTATTGAAGTCTTTGGCCAGGTCAAGGTAGGTGGTGTGCACAGTCTTCCTCTCATCCATGGCTTTGGTGACTGTCTGAAAGAAGTTGACCAGATTTAACAGGCATGACCTCCCCTTGACGAAACCAAATTGTGTGGGATTGAGTGTTTGGAGGTTGCCACTGTCCTTGTTAATGGAGGTCCATGATAATCTGTTCTAATCTGTTCTATGGCCTTGCAGATCAGCCTAGGCTGATGAGTCTACAATGTCCTGGATCTGTGGACACTCCCACCTTTGCAAAGGTGATGACAGTGGCTGTCCTCCACTCGGCTGGGACGAAGCCGGTACTTAGGCTTTGGTTGAAATAATGGTTCTGCAGGTTCCTGCCAGAGTTCATGTAGAATGCAGTATGGGATATTATTGGGTCCCATGGAGGCTGTATTTTTTTGCCTTTGAGAGGGCAGTGATGACTTGTTCCTTAGAAATAAGGGGGGGGGGCAGATGCTGGGGATGTCCTGATTTAAATCACTAGTGCTCTGATTTGCTTGTTCAGGCTAAGGAGGGATTGCTTCTAATTAGGCATCTGTTTCTTCTTGGTCCTGGACAGCAATTTTTTTTCTTTTGTTATAGAGTTTATTTATTGCAGATGCCCACCAGAAAGAATTACTCTTCCTTGAGGAGAATTTTGTCCTGTTGGGTATTCCTGCTTCCATGCAGCTATATAAATGCACGTATAGTACTTTATTGTAGGTTTGGACATTTATGCCAGTTCCTATGGAGGGGAAGGGGGCTGTGAAGCAGTTTATACCTTCCCTCAGGAGGTTGTAATCAGCTTTGGAGAAGTTTTTATGTTTGAGTGTAGCAAGGGGAGGTCGGGGAGATGGCGACTTTGAAAGTGACTGCTTTGTGGTTGGATCTTACCAGGGAGGACACTGTAGAGATGCTGCAGTGGTAACTCATGTTGGTTGATACCAAGTCTAAGATATTATCACAACTTGTAGGGGTGTCAGCCAACTGGCCCAAGACATCTGCATTGATGAAATCAAGGAATCTCTGGGCATTAGTGTTTTGACATGAGTAGTTCTTCCAGTCTATGGTTGGATAGATAAGTCACCCAGGATCAGGGTAAAGGGTTGTATCTTGCTAGATTTGAAGAGGTCCACATAGGTGGAGTGGGCATCTTGAGTCAAAGTTAGGGGCCTGTAGCTAGCTATGATTTGAATAGGGGTCTTCTCAGTGGTTAACTGAATAGTGGTCTTCAGTGGTTAACTGCACCTGGAGTGTTTCCCTAGCCCTAAAATCTAGGGTAGAAGAAATGTAAACCTTCTTACCCAGCTGTTTCATAGTTCTGCTATCCTCGCCAAAAGGCAGTAACTTGGGTGAAGGAAGCAATTGAAATGGCTTATCAGAGGCTACAAAGACCACAGAAGCATCAGCAGCAGGACACTTATACAAAAAGAAACAGTCAGTCATCGGGCAACCTATAAAACCTATCAACTAACTGTAGCAACTCATAGTACCTCCTATGGACCTAGGGACCGGAGCACAATCCCATTTAAAAAAATCCATCATCCTAGAGAGTGTACCCTCAAAGGAAATTTCCTCAAAAGCAGCATCAGAACTAATAAATTCCTGTCTCAGAAGGATCCTGCTCTCTAGGCCTTTTAGGAGGAGTACAGGGCCAAGGAGGAGCAAGAACTGAAACCCCTTGAGGAGGCTTTAAAGACATTAAAGCAGAAAATAGCCCCCGAGTGAAAGCCTGCCTTTCACTTTGAGGATCCCTAGGAGCAGAAGAAACATGGGAAGGGAACATCCCCTCCAAAAAACAGAACACTCAGACCCAGGACACCATTCGAGAACAGTAGTAGGAACTTCTTCCCCAAATAAAATCTGAGGAACTCCCCTAAGCCCTTGGGGGGGGGGGGGACTTCAACCATGTTTCCCCCTGAACGTCCAAGATGGACACCTGCAAAGCCTCATTGGACATGCTGCCAGAGACTCCCTCGTCTCCAATACGGTTGAGGTAGAGGAATCCAACAACACAATCTAGTGAGCCTCCGGGTTTGTAACAACCTCAGGAAAAACACCTGGCAGAGGCTGGACAGCAGTAGATTCTGGCCGCACCTTTTTCACCTTCTTCCCTAATGGCTGACCCTCCTGGCTGGAGGTTCTACCCTTTGTATCTTTACAAGAAAAAACAAAAAAACCAAATGGGGCACTTATCAAGCAAACAGGCATAGGCAATCACTAGAGAATAAAAAAAAAAAAAAAAAAACACATTCAGACTGGTGGCAGAAGTTCTTTTTATGGTAAGGCAGAATGTCACCATTATACCCAATGGTATGCAAGGAGCATTTGACTTTCAAGTATACCTTTTAAATGCAGCACAACAGGAAGTCTGCTATACTGGCCGGAAGACAGGCTTCCATGGCAGGAAATCCTGAAGGTTATGAATACTGCAGCGTAAATGTAAGGACATACTATGTGATGATGTTGCAGATTACATACCAGGCAGTGTAGAAGGGCTTTCTGTTAAAGGCCTTATTTTACATTCTAGGAGGCAGATATGCAAGCTCACTGTTAAAAGACCTGATAGAACTTGCACACTCCATCGTACATGATCCTACACATATCCTCTGGAAGGCTACTGCCTATCACAGCATGAAGAAACTTTGGAACTAATTACATAACCCAGTTAGGGTTTGTAAAAGGCAGATCATGTCTCCTAAACCTGATAGACTTCTTTGAAGCAGTCACCAAAGCCGTAGATAAGGGTAAGGTGGTTCACACAGCCTATCTAAATCATAAGGGTAAGGTGGTTCACACAGCCTATCTAGATCTCACCAAGGCTTTCAACACCATCCCCCACTCTGGAATTATAGATAAACTCACAGAACTAGGTATAAATCCCTATGTCTCAAGATGGGTTGCTAACTGGCTCACTGACAGAACCCAACTGTGAAAGTAGCAGACTCAAAGTCCGACTTCAGACCAGTGACAAGTGGAGTACCACAGGATTCAGTCCTGTGTCCTCTCCTGTTTAGTATCTACTTCTCAGAAGTAGAGGCTAACTCAGAAGGTCTTTGGCTAATGAAGTTCGCAGAGAATTGCAAACTAGGAGCCATAATTGAAACTCCTAATGATGTGGACATCCTACAAAAGGGCCTCACTGAGACAGATGCCTGGTGTCAAAGCCATGGCCTCAAGCTCAATGCCAAAAAGTGCATTGTCATGTGTTTTGGTGAAAACTCTGTACCCATGAACTACCATATAGGCGATAGTCTACTTATCATCAAAAGTGTGGTAAGAGACCATGGGACACAGGTGGACAGTAGTCTCTTTGATAATCGCATCGCAACAGTAGTCAGGAAATCCTTCTATGTGGCACACCTCATCACAAAAGGTTTCTTATCCAGGAAAAGATGTCATTGTTCCACTCAAAACGCCCCTTTTGGTATGTACCTCACAAGACATCTACAACAATTAGAAAGGCCGCAGAAATACCTCACAAAGAGGATTACCTGCCTCAAACAATTGCCCTACGCAGACCATTTCAAAAAACTCCAGCACATATCGCCTACTCAGAGGTGATCTCTGCCTAACATACAAAGCTTATGTCAAACCAAGAGCTGTTGGACATGCTCCACTTAAAGAGATCACAATCCCTCTGAGCTACATGCTCTAGGGACCTAAATCTTGTCACCACAATAAACAGAACATGGTGAAGGGATAGATTCCTGTCCCAGAGACTTCCCATACTCTGGAACAAACTACCCAAGTCAAACAAAGGTCCTCATTGGCACTCAAGAAAAATCTTGATGACTGGATGGGAGATTGGAAATTCTCCCCAGGGATCACTTCTGTGGCTCTGCTAGACAGCGGTACAGGAAAATTATTTTCTTGGGTGGCGAAAGCCAGGCTACCTTTTTGGCTAGGCTTATATAGGCCCTAGGGCCAATAGTCTAGTACCTACTTATGAACCATGTCCTGTATGCTGCATCCTTATTCTTGCTTCCCCATGGTAGTTACTGTCATGGCAGACCTACCAGAAATGGCAAGCCAGCATTAGCAACTCTGGAGAATCAACTTGTATATACATCTTTTATTGGTTATACCTTGGGGCCATTTTTTTTCCCCTCATTCCACGTTTTCTTTTCCTTTCCTTCCCTGTATGTTTATCTGATGTTACTCCGATAAAGTTGATTAATAACCGTCACAGCTGGTACTAGCAGTTTCAAGTTGGGGGCCTATCCACTAGAATATAAAGTGAGACCACATTGCCGTCACACCCACTTCCTTGTCAAGCTCATCCAGCACCATTTAATGATCACTATGGTGTTACTACATTTAGAACATTAAGAAATTGGTGTGCCAAAGTACACACACTAACCGGCATTTATTACCAATGTTACATTATGACAAGCCCCTGTACAACACCAAGGTAGCTACTCAGAAGTGCATACACACTGACTGCATACTATAATGCCCAGATTTTACTAATTGTTTGTCTGTTCCTCAAATTTTGAGTTTTCTAGATTTTTTTGTGGCAAATCAGTGAGGGTTGAATTCACTAAATGACAGGCATTTGAGTTTCATGCTTCATATCCTTCAGAAAATGCATGGTAACACAAGACCTTTTATTCTAGCAACTTTTTTTTAATTTGTCCCAATTTATGGGGCTTTGTCCCCCATTATCTTTGAATTTGTCCAGATTTTTTGTGCCAAGAGGTTGAGAGCTATGACTGACTGGCGTTTAGCAGCAATGTTCTTACATTATGCCAAGTCTCTGTACTGCATCAAGGTAGCCAGTCCCACAGAGGTACACAAAGGCACCCACATTGATTGCCACACACAGCAGACACACAAGACAAACATAACAGTACAGCAAGGCTGAACTGAGAAAGCCACACAGACTCTTGCACACAAGATATACACCTACACATGATAAAGACAGCACTACAGCAAGACTGAACACCTACACATTACTCCCATGCACAGGACAGAGGCACCCACCCACACAGGACAGATTCACACAATGACCAGGACAAAACTACTGCAAAACTGAACAGAGACCCACACAAGACAAAGGCAACACTACAGCAGGACAGAACTGAGAGACATCACACACAGCCTGCCAGACACAAGATGACAGCACTACGGCAAGAATGAAACACACAAGCAGCATTAGATAAACTGACCCCATCACACAAGACAGTTTGACATGCAGAATGGTCACACTGCAGAGGCACACAAGACAGCCATGGGAAAGACATAGAAAGACTAGACACAAGACCTGCAAAGGAAAGCCATGTGGATTACTGAGCCCGAGAGAGACAGACTCATACTCAAAGAAACACACGAGAGCCATGGGGATTACTGACCTGAGGCAGACCGACTCAAACCAAAAACAAACAAGGCATACAAGAGAAAACCATGGGGATTACTAAGACTGAGGTAGACAGACAAACACAAAGAGAAACTGGTGAATTCAAGGCCACCAGAGTGTTATCTTCAATATGCAGTTAGCGCCTCAGCTTTTCTAATTGCTGCCACTTTTAGTGCCATGAGCAATTTGCTCTTCCTGTACTTCTGTCCTGGCCTCACGACGAGTCCTGCCACTCTCAGCTCTCCTGGCGTCAACTTGGTCCTACCTCCTGGACTAAGCAAAAAAAAAACAGTGAATACACAACATACTATACAAACGAGTCCTGCCACTCAGAGCTCTCCTGGCGTCAACTTGGTCCTACCTCCTGGACTAAGCAAAAAAAAACAGTGAATACACAACATACTATACAAGCCAGGCTAAGGTGCTACCTGAAATTTACTGTCAGATAAATGCACAGTGAAACAAGTGTTTATATAGATGTATTGCAAGTGGTTGTGAATGAGGAAATTTAACAGTCAGTTGTGATGATTCATTATCAGTCATTTGAGAATTTCAGTTCATGTCCAAGGTCAGAGTCAATGTCAGTGGCCACTTATCCTGTCATCAATGTCACAGTGGCCACTTATCCTGTCAGTTGTTCTTTCAGAGTCTTGCACTCTTGGATCAATGTGTCTTCCCCAGTTTCACTCAAGGCTTTGATATTTGATAAAAATCAAAAGGCCTTATCAAACTCTGAAAGTTGTTCAAACTGGTCAGTAAATGACTATATTGTTGTGTCCAGCAGCACATTGAAGAACTCTACTCATAGTTTTACCACTGGGTTGTGTACAGTCTCATCCTCTCCTTCATAGTCAAAGAAACTCTACTTTCCTCTGCCTCTTTTCCAGAAATGTGGTGCCAACATCCAGTTCTTCTGGATCTTGTTCACCCATGGTACGTGGAAATCCTGTCTTTGTAATTCTTCTGGGAGTCCATAGTCGACACCAGCACTTTGACATGTAGAAATATCAGCCGATGGACTCCGTAGAATTTTGATTGCATGATTTACCTCTGTCAGCACATCATACCAAGCCACTAATCTTAGTGAATTGATATGACACAGGTTTTGAGCACATTCCCTTTACTTGTTGATATGTTGCAGCATCGCTTTTATGTAAAGCTTCATCTATGTCCTGTAATGCTTCCACTACGCCCTTCAACTGAAATTGTACTGCCTTGACAGTCAATCCTTCATTCCCAGTACATGTATGTAAATGCTCTGCAGACATTCTAAGAAAGACACTGCCTGTAGTGATGAATGTGCTCCGTCACTAACTGTAAGATTTAAATTATGGCAGGCACATGGCACATGCCACTGAATTCATCTGTTTTATTTGGGCCTGCACTCCAGTTTGTTTTCCCCTCATGTTGCTGCCATTGTCATATCCTTGTCCTCGACAGTCATTAATGTTGATGATTTTTGCAGAGACTGAAGAAGTGCTTCTGTAAGTCATGCTCTGGTTATTCACAGGCACAAATCCCAGAAAGTGTTCCTTAACTGTAGTTGCAGTCCTTGAAATATCCACTTGCCTAACTACGGTCATCTGCTGTTGATGTCTGGTGTGTAATCAAGAATCACGGAAAAGTACCTAGCATCCCTTCACCTTCCCTACTGTGGTCCTTAAAGTAGCATTTGCAATCAACTGGATAATTTTGTTCTGTATGTCCTTCGCAACATAATGTTCCATTTCTTCTTTAGTCCTGATAGGATGCAGTGTTCAGCCATGATGGAATCAAACTGTGACAGAAGCTGCACTTGGCCTAAGAAATTGTCATTGCCATAAGTGTGCTGGCATCACTCATACCACAGAATGCCATGTTTAGTTCCACCAGGTAATGGGCAGTAGTTCTAATGCTTCCTAACAAACCATATCAATGAGTTCTCTTTCAACCACTGCTCGTCTCCTGTCATCCATTGTCTACCTAGTCTTTACTGTATTGTTGAGTTCCTTAAACTTCAGCAGGCATGCTGCATGCACTGGTGCTCAGTCATGGCTGTGTACATCTCTCCATGCTCTGTAACCACCTGACCTGAGAAGATGGTTAGAATGTCAAATAATTTGCTTGTAAATTAAAACAGTACATCTTTTCAGTCTGAATATGTCAACCAAGCATGTTTTGCTCTCCCCATTAGATAGCATATGGAAGTAGTTCTCAGATGTAAAGCTTTTCTGTTCATAGGATCATAGGAGATTACTAGGCTAATGGCCCTGGGACTTAAGCTTAGCCAAGAGTTTATCCCCAAAAAAGCAGCCTCAATCAGCACCTGTCGCCCCGGTCAATGAGAGACAGGTGGAATCCCTGGGACACATTTGTGGTTTCCCATCCACTCATTAATGTTGCACTTGAAGGGGGTCAGCGACATGTATGGGGAGTCTATTCCAGCTGGGAGACAAATCTGTCTCTCCAGCAGGTTTTGTTAATGTCACATTAGATTTAGGCCTTTCAATTGGGTAATGCGAGAGTTAGACTTACGGAAATGGAGCATCTCTAGTAGAGTAGGGTCCGAGATTGCTTTGGATGCCACGGATTTGAGGAATTTCGGTGGCCTTTCCAGTTGGTGCAGGTGTTTGAGTAAAACGCCCCATTTGGTATGTACCTCCCAATTATAGATCTAATAAGGTAGGAGTACAGAAAGTTACTAGCCTCCTTTTTTCTGAATGCAATCCCTTTACTTATGATGAACCAAGTAAAAGGTTTTTCCGACCACTGCCGCTACGTTACGGTAGAATGTAAAATTGTTGTCAGCCTGTGTATCATTGGAGAACATCACTAGTGACGGGTCTGCTGTTTGAGATAGAGGCACCTGTTTTGTCCTTGTGGGTCCTATCGGTGAGCCAGTTGACCACCCACCTGATGAGACAGATTTACACCAAGTTGTGTCAGGGATCCCAGAGTCAAGGATTGTGTCAAAGGCTTTGGCCAAGTCAAGGTATGCTGTATGCATTTAACTTTCCCTCATCCAGTGCCTTGGCGAGGGTCTCAAAGTCATCCAAGTTCAACAGACAAGATCTGCCCTTGATGAATCTGAACTGGGTGGGGTCAAGTGCTTGGAGATTGCCTATCGTTTATGACATCTATAATAAAATCCTCGATGGCCTTACAGATCAGACTTGTCAAGCTAATGGGGTAGTTTCCAAGGTCAGTAGTGGCCCCACCTTTGTGCATTGACTGGGAAATGTGGCAACTCCACTTGCACAGGCCCATGCTGAATACCAGCTACCCTAAACTAATCTTTTATCATTTCTAAGTTCCTAGATCCTCAAATGATACACATACACTTCCTTAAAGTCGTAGGCCACATGTGTTGTCTCTACAGAAGTATGGGTCCCTTCTGTATCAAACTGTGGTGATCCAGGCAGCACTTCTAAATTGAATCTGCATTGGTTGACATAATTTCTCCCATGGTAGCAGCTGTAGATTCACAGGAGGTATCATGTGGTGCAGCTGCAACAGAGATGGCACTTTCTGTGGTAAGGATACTGGGATCACATGGGTAGACTGTACTGCAGAAACCACTGTGTTTTTCAGAAGGCAGACTTGCTGAACCTCCCTTCTCTGAGCGACAGAAAATTTTCTCATTCCACTGCTGGTGAAGCTTTCTTTGCTGCTCCGGACAAATATATACTCTTCATTTCTAAATGGGAATGGAAATAAACCAGAATTACTACACATGCAGACATCGTCAGGTTAATAAAAAGCACTACACTTCAGGTACATGTTACACCACCTTCTTTGACCTACCCAGGACTGCATAATGTCAACTGAAAGTTTGACAAAGGTTAGCATTCTAAACTCATTGAAGATGGTATTTTTCCATATTACGCAGAAACTCCCATGACAATGGTGGAATGTTACCCATCAGATTTACTTAAATGGACCCTCAACTTTGAGGTGCCCATTGCCACAATATGTGAAATACAAACTCCAAGCTAGCCAACCCGTGTAAGCAATAAGTATCTTAACTTTAAGTGTAAGCTACAAACCTAAACCTTTCCCTAACACACTGACACTTGCCTCCTCTGCTTACAAAGTACAAATCACTATTGTGCATTACTCTCCAAGCATCCTCTACTATATTGCACTACTATTTCTACAAAAAGTCAAACCCGTGTAAGCAATAAGTATCTTAACTTTAAGTGTAAGCTACAAACCTAAACCTTTCCCTAACACACTGACACTTGCCTCCTCTGCTTACAAAGTACAAATCACTATAAGTCACTATTGTGCATTACTCTCCAAGCATCCTCTACTATATTGCACTACTATTTCTACAAAAAGTCATAATAAAAGGAAATAACCCACACCGGATCTCTTAACAGGTAGCACTATATCTTGATAGGAGAGATTGGTTTTACAAAATATAAATTCTCATGTAAACCGATTCTCAGTGGCACACGACAGCAGTGTTAAGGCCTGAGCACTGCAAAAAAAGCATTTGGGTTAAGCAGAAAAACTGAAGGTGCCACACCAAGTCAACTAATCCAATCCAACAATCCATGGTGCAATCCTCATCCAGCAAATGAGCAGTTGATTCCATCTTGCACTGTAGGCAGAGCTGAAGAGAAACAGCAGTGCAGGCATTTAAACCAGAAAAATGGGTTAGGTTCCAAAAAGTCATGTTAGTGTGACCTTCACAAAAGAATAAGCAACCAATACAGAACGCTGTTCATAAGGACAAGTTATGCACTAGGTACAACTGAAATGTATTAAAAAATTTGTATTTACATCTGTTACTATTGTCCTGCAGGCCAAAAAAACTGCAAGTAACAGTGACCAGTAGGCAATCTCAAACCAGCCAAAACTCAGGAATGCAAGGTCACAATGACAGGCACTGAACAGCATGTACATTTTCATACAGCCACCCACTACCTCTCAATCTCCTGGTACACTGGTACACAGTTTTTAACAAACAAAATCATTGCAAGAACAAAGTAAAATCATGGACTTGCTAGAAAAACCTCATTTATGTGGGACACAACAGAAATGCCAAGACATTCTCCAACCCCCACCATCCCTTAACACTAGAACTCTGGGCAAAAGCATAAAACCAGTTCATTATGTGGAGGATATGAAATCCATTTTTCTAGTAGCTTCAGCCCTCAACATTGTTCTGCATCATTTTGTGGAGCGGGGAACAGACAAAAAATAGGCAAACATTGTACAACTTTCTCCCAGTCCTATGCACCCCCCCCCCAACCTCTCATCCTATGCACCCCCCCCCAACCTCTCATCACAATAATTGTACTAGACAAATCCAAAATTGCAAAACAAATGTGTAACATCAAGGACAGTTACAAACATTGCTATGCCCCCCCCCAAGTCTCAGCAAAATAATTGTAGACAAAGTCAAACTAAAAAAAATGAGACAAGAGTAACTTTAGGTATTTATGAACTAATAAACATGCTAGAACAGATTTTGCAGTAGCATGCATTGCGCAAACCAACATTTTTGATGAGGAACAGATCGAAAATACCAGGCAAACATCTAATTGTGCAACATTGTCAAAGCCCCAATACCTCTACTAACCTCTCAGTTTAACAGTTCCAGACCAAGACAAAAGTAACTGCAGAGCAAAGATGTAACATTGGGGATAGTTTAAAACATTTGTGATAAACAGTACAGTGTTTGCACTAGCATGTATGAAGATATTAGTACATTCTGCAGAATTCTCACAGCCCCCCTCCCCATGTCTCAGCACAATTCTGGATAAATGAAAACAAAATAAGTAGACAAAAAGTGTAACATTACTAATATACTTATATTCTGTGACCCCAATTTTAAGAAAAACCAAAAATACCAGGCAAACGTTTGAACATTGTGCAAAATTCTCACAGCCTTTAACCACACTCCCAACCTCTCAGTGCTAATTATGGACAAAGCAAAAAATTATCATAGAACAAAGTCGTTCCAAGAGTAGTTATAAACATTGCATGTATACACAACACTAGCAGAACAGGGTTTGCATCAGTATACATTAAAACATCTGTACATTCTACAACATTCACAGACACTAACCCCTCCTCCCAATATTAGGGATTTTAACAATGTACTTATGAACTAAAAGATGCTAGAACAGGTTTTGCAGTAGCATACATTGCATGACCAACATTTTTGTGGAGGAACAGACCAAAGATATCAGCCAGACATCTAATTGTGCAACATTCTCACAGCCCCTATCCCTCTACTAACCTCCACTTAATTCCTGACAAAGCCAAAAATAACTGCAGAGCAAAATTGTAAAGTCAGGGATCATTTCTAGCATTACTGTGATACACTTAGATAACAGAATAGTGTTTGCATTGGCATGCATTAAAACAGTAGATTTTGCAGAATTTTTACTTACCTCTACCCCCCTCCCCTATTTCTCAGCACAATTCTGGATGATGTCTTTTTATTTTGGTTTTACGACAAAGATGTAACATTACCAATGTACTTATACATTGCATGACCGCTAACCCCCCTCCCAACCTCTCAGCACAATAATTCTGGACAGTGCAAAAAGTTATAAAACAAAGGCCTAGCATCAGGAATAGTGTAGACATTGATGGTATACACAAAACAATGCCAGCAGAACAGAGTATGCATCATTATACATTGAAACGACTTCTGTACATTCTGCAACATTCTCAGCCACTATCCGCCCACTACCAATCTTTCAGCACAATGGTACACAAAACAAAAATAAATTAATGAACATTCTTGTGCAAGACTTTAAAGACTTGATCTGAACATCATTTCTGACAAGCCTCCCCTCCTCAGTCTCCTAGCAGAAGAATTCTGGGCAAAAGTAAAATAAAACCGTTACAACCACAGCTCCCCCCACCCTCCCAGTCCTCC
Source organism: Protopterus annectens (assembly GCF_019279795.1). Lineage (NCBI taxonomy): Eukaryota > Metazoa > Chordata > Ceratodontiformes > Protopteridae > Protopterus > Protopterus annectens. Next base: position 158,320,117 of record NC_056737.1, on the reverse strand, counting down.
TAGCACAAGAACTCTGCACAATAAAGTAATATAGACATCATTCCCCCAAGTTTCCTCACCCCCACCACAAAAATAAAGTTAAAAAAAAAAAAATTAAAAAACTTACCTTTTATGCAGATGATAGAAGGCTGCTACTAATCCTCTGCTCCTGCGTCATTACTGTAGACTGACCTGTTGCTTGCTTCCCTTCCACACAAACTAGACTGGTTCAGTCCTTTTGAATTTCCCTTAATAGGGCAGTTTTTTCAGATCTTTTAGTAATTGCCCTTACAAGGGCAGTTGAAAAGTCCTTGGCCACTTGCCCCACGATTGCTCCTGGAAAGCTTGAATCCGCCAACCATCTTCCATCCTCATGCCAGTAGTCCAAAGCCACAAACTGCAGCCATCAAAATCCAAAGTAAATTCCTCTCTTGAAATACAAGAAAAGAGGTAATAACCACAAAAAAGCCAGAGTGAACTAGTGGTCTACCAAAAAGAGCCTTGTATCACAACACCTTAAAACCAGTGATAAAGTCCAAACAACAAAGAGTTCACCACATAAAACACAGATTTATTAAAAAGGCCAAGCACTTTTGTCCTTCTTGCATAGAACTTCTTCAGAACAAACAAATCCATTCAATTAAAGTTTAAATACTATTAAAACATCATGTGACCAAGTGCCAATTAATTTACAGGGCACACCTATAAAACCAATGTTAGTTTCAATGAAACAATATGTATTTAAAATATAATTTCTTGAACAGAACATTAATAATAACTCACAATAGGAATTCTTCAAAATATTTACAACAATTTTTTAATCAAAATAGTACTATAATACCTACAAGCTAAATACCTTTACAAAAATTTACTAGAAAATCTGGAACAATTAAATAATTATAACTCCTTTGTTTTGCTCTTAAGAATGGGAAAAATAGAAAGATTGTTATTAATACCTAATCGTGGTGTGACATTTAATCGTAGTTGCCATTGTAACTCACAAATTTCAATGTCAAGCTCCCACCACCCTCCTCTAGGATTCCTAGGAACAATATCTAAAATACTGAATTTAAATCCTTTAAACCCCTGCCAAGTCACACTATGCTTATACAGGGCATTGTTTGGATTTTTGATGCCATTACATAGACAGGCTCATAAATTCTCTTCCTTAGTTGTCTTTCTGTTTTTCCAACATAAACATTGTCCACATTCTGTACAAACTGCAGTATAAACTATGCCCTTAGTACCACAATTACCATTTCTTAACTAAATTGTAAAGGGTAGTAGAAATGGTGGAGCTTCTAATATATTATATAAGGGCACTGTTTACACATGCCACAACAAATAGTACCCTTAAACTTGTAGGTAGCAATATTAGAGGGTGTTCAAAAAGAAATTAAAAAATTTTGCCCATCTTAAAACAAATTTGGGGGTATCACCTATTATAATCTATAGGCCTGGGTTACCTTTAAAAAATATCCAGTTCCTTGTAATAATGTCTTTGCAACCAGTATCAAAAGGTACAACCATACTATTAATAAGTGTTTTAATTTCAGTCTGTTGCTTGCCTATTGATGAACATGGTGTATCTTTATCACCTAAACGGGGTCTATATTTTAAGTCCCACCCTTGTGTAACTTCTTCAGTGATCCTAAAAATCAAATCACGTGGGTAACCCCTTTACAAAATCATCCTTACTATGTTATTCACCTCTGACTTCAAAATTTGGAAAAATGTACTAAGCTTGTGGGCATTATAATATATTATTGTAATAATAAAGTCAGTGAATGCAGTGACTGTTATCGCTGTAAGGAAGACTTTTTGTGACAATGTTTTTATTTGTACAGTTACAATAGCTTTTTATTGATACCCTTCTTTATCACTGTTGCAGCATTCTTTACACTTGGGATTCCAAAAGCTTTACACCCCCCCCCCGACATTATACCTCAGGCATATGCTCCCAGCACATGCTTAGGGCATAAATGTGATACATGTTCACTCAGTCCTCAGAACTTCTTTGCCACTAGTCCGAACACCATATTTGAATTTTGGTCTGTACGTCCTTCACTGAGCTGGTTCCTATAGACTCTTACAGATAAGTGCCCTGTTGTAGTTCCATTTTTTATTTTCACCCCCTTTCTACTTGTGTTCATGTCATCCAGGAAGGAGAAATGTGAGTATGGGAGGCAGATTCCCCATAAAGGCAGATATGATATGTGCCTTTTCTTTTTATGTGCCACACATGACATACCAAGTGTGCTGTCAGGCTTGTGTTGCTAAGACTCTCCTCTGCAGCCATTTGTCTTCCCTATCCATTTATTTGGAGAATCACTGCTTAAAGCTGTTGAACCAAGGTATCATGACCGAATCTGCCAGCACTGAGGTTCAGCCGCCTCATAATAAAAAAACATGTACTGATTCTGCTGCTGTCCACCCTTCACCAGATGTCTCTCTTGGGTTGGATGACAATTCTAAGAACCATCCGGTGCCAATGCCAGTTCCCTTTACCATGACCCAGTCAGTGGCCATCATGCAGCCTCTTGCATGTCCTCTGAGGCTGTGCATTCTTTTGGCACATATGTTGTGGATGAACCATGGATGACTATATTTGAAGGGCCTAGGGGGATTTCCCAAGTCTTAGTTAGACAAGAGGTGCCTAGTACCCTTATTGAGTCTAGACAGGGCTCTGAACCTCCTAGATTGGTCAAGGCTGATGTTACTTTAAAATAGAAACAAAAAAACAAGTATACAGAACTGTTTAAAATCTTACAAGGTGATGCAGGGTCTTAAACAAATCATCGTTTCTCCTGTGCCTACATTTTAGAGGAATTACCCTTCTAAATCGTCTTTAGTTCGGAGGTGGCAAGACACTCCTCTAGAGGTAGGAATGGAGAGTTTATAAGCATGGTTTCTCTGATAAACCCACTCAGACTTCAAAGAGTCAAAAGTCCCCACTTCCTGATAAATCTGCCTCTCTCTGACATTCAGCCTTCTCTCCCCATTGGCCAGGTTCCGCTGTCTCTCAGGCTGTCCCTTTCTGTTCCTGTTTGGCAACAGATTGCTAAAGATTCTTGGGTTATTATCCAACACATTCATTTCATGATTTAGAAGTCCATATCACCCCTTCTTTTAGGCCTTCTTCAGGCACCTCCTGGCCAACTTCCTCATTTCCTGTTGGTCCTATGGATCTGATGGATCAGGGCACCGTTAACAAGCTGCTTCCTGTAGTCTAGGGGTTGATTCCATCAACCACCATTTGTTTACTGCATGATTTTGAATAAGTCACGTAAACAGTGCTCTAAAGGATTTTGGAACAACTGGCTAGGTTTTCAATGGTCTGCTGGGCTGCATACATGGTAACTATCTATGATTTCTAAACAGGCAGTGCTGTTAGAAAGTGATTTCTATAACCTGTATGCACTGGTGGTTCACTTTCCAAACTTTTACGATGGGAGAAGGTTGACCAGCCAGCAGTATTTACAGAGCTGACTAGCATAAACAGAACTTAATTTTGCCTGTACAGGTAAAACTCCTGTGAGGAAGATCCAGCAGTACATGTGTGAAGTTGGATGAGACAGCCAAAAAATGGGTAATATTATTCATAAGCAGATCTCACCTTGACATATGGTAACATGGACTTTGACAGCCTCTTTTGTGTATGTATTGGCAGCAAATCTGAGTGGGAAGGAGCAGCCAGTGAAAGAGGATGTCACGTCAATGCAATAACCCAACAAGTCGAAGTCAGCCATGTTACTGGCTCATGAAAGAACTGTTGAAGTTAGTCTGAGAAAAGTTTCAGCGACCTATGCTCAGTTTTATTATTGAAGCCAATGCATGCTACTAAGAATTCCACAAAACGTTGTTCTTCCTGAACTTGGGCCGTGGGGATTCAGGTTTACTGGTGGGGTCGATTTTAAAAAGCTGTTAAAAATATCAAGGGTACGTAGGTTTTATAAAAGAGTGAGATACCTAAATATTTTTTATTTTTGCATTCAAAGTTCATTACTAAGGAACTTGTGTAAGTGATACCTGTCTAAAATAACACTTAGTGAAGAAGTTTTTGCCTAAGTTTTTGGTAATAAGGCTTTTGGGTTGATTCTGAGTGGTGAAGTGAATAATACAGTTACATATTTTTAAATAGTACAGTCATATGCAGATGTTATTGGAATACCTAGTGTTGTCTAGTGTTATTTTTGCATTTCAAGTGATTAACTTGATGTGGTGTACAGTTTGGAAAGGCAAACATTGTAGTCTAATGGTCAAGGCTAGAAATATTCTAAGTGCTGTAGTTCTGTTAACCCATGACTGGACTAACAAACAAATAATATCCAAGATGCTAACTGACAGATATTGACATTTTATTGATTGGGTGCCTTTTTATTGGTTAAACTGATGAGAAGCTGTGCTGCTCTCCACATAAAGCCAGTCACAGCTAATAACTGACGTTCAATGTGGGGGATGTTTTTTGATTCTAGTAGTAAGGGTAATCTCACCCTCTTGCTACGAGCGGCAGAGAACAAAAGGGTGTATAGAGATTTTGAAAAGGCATGCATTGCATCATTGTCATGTCATCTGCCCCTGATTTTGTCTTCTATTTTTGCCCTGTCCCTCATGAAATGTTTGATTTTACCAGTAAATCAATGAATATTACAGACAGTGATGCCAGAAATGAGATGTTCATAACTTACCGTGCAGAAAATAAATGTTGATGGTATCCCACAATTCCATTTGGGTGGGGTGGGATTACATAATTATATATGCAAATTTTATATTAATCAGTGTCCTCATTTTTGATCAGTTGTACCTACTTTTCATGTGCTTTTGTCCAGATTTTTGATGTTTTCAGGTTGAGAGGTATGCATCCGAACGTTCCCACCACACCAGACCAGATAAGGATTGGGGGTTTTATTCAAGATAGTTTTTGGTTCCCAAGAAAACTCAGGACCTCAACCCAGTCTTGGATCTAAGTCTTCTCAACACATTAGTTTGTAATACCTAATTCAAAATGGTTATGATGCAGTCAGTCTTACACTGTCTGAGGGAGAGTGATTTGATCTGCTTAATAGGTCTCCGTTATGCCTGCCTTCACATAAAGATTGCAAAGGAATCAAGGAATCTCTTACATGTCTGAATAGGAGTCCATCATTATCAGTTTGGCGTCCTGCCATGTGGTAGCACCACAGCTCCCAGGGTGTTTGCCAAATTTGTGGCCGTCATAGCAGCCCACCAATAACTCTGGGGATTCAGGATTTTTCCATACCTGGATGACTGGCTTCTTGCTGCCCCCTTAATGGATTCCCTGACTGAAACCAGGAATTACTTGCTAAAGTTTTGCATGCTCCTGCAGATATCAATCAGTCTTCAGAAGTCAAATCTGATAGCCTTCTAGACTGTCAAGTTCATAGGTTGCAACTTGGATACTGTTTCGTCCATAATTTCATTTTTGCTGGAAAGAGTCCAGTTTCTGAGAGCAGCAGTAAAGTCTGTTCTTCTCAGCCCTGCCCCTTCTGCTGGTCTGGTCTTAAAAGAGCTGGACTTCATGACCTTCTCTATTTTGATGATTCTGTTTGCATGCTTTTACGTGAAAATTTTGCAATGTTTTTTACAAGCTCAGTAGTGCCAGCATCAACACTGTGTGGCCAAGACCATAATTATTACAGAATTGTGAGGATCCCATACGAGGTGGTGGCTCAAGTCACTTCTGATATCCACGTGGAAATAGTTTGTGACACCAATCACAGACGCAATAGTAACCATGGATGCATCCTCCTTGGGGTGTGGTGGGGGACTATTACTTCACTGTCAAGGTGCAGCTAGCAGCAATCTCTAATTTTCAATTTGGATTTGAAGATCATCTGCTCACTTCACATAAGTTATGCAAAGCATGTCTCAAAGTCATTTTTCTACTCAGGCCTATTATTAAAGATCCGCCTTAGGATCTGAATCTAGTACTGAAGCTCTAACTAGATTCCTGTTCAGTTTAGCTTCTACTTCTCAGCTGAAATTCCTTCTTGAAAATCATTGTGTTTAGTAGCCATCACATCAGCTAGGAGGATCTCAGAGCTACAAGCTTTATTTTCTTCCTCATCTTACATTATTTTCCACAAAGATAGACCTTCTCTCAGGACAAATCCTTCCATTGTTCTCTAGGTAGCTAATGAATCAAGTTTGTTCCAACCACTGCATTTACCAGTGCTCTTTTCAAATTACTGTAACAGAGGGAAATACATTTTGCATACCCTAGATGTTCATAGGAGGTTATGTTTCTACCTTCTTATAACCAAAGTATTGTGGAAAAATGCTCAACTTTTCATTTCCTTTGCTCCTAACAAAATAGGGGCAAAAGTATCTAAAGTTTCCCCTCTTTAGATGGTTGTCAGATTGTTTTACATTTATTTATACCAATTAGAAAAAGCCTTTGTCAGGTAAACCTGAGTCACAGTCCACTAGAGCCATGGCTACGTCACAGCCTTCTTTAGGTTTTCTTCAGTTAATGATGTATGTGATGCTGTTAGCTAGTCTTACATGCATACCTTTATTGGCCATTACAATTTGGACTGCTTCTGCAGAGCCTGAGCTTCTTTTGACTCTGTTGTTCTTAAAGGATTCCTATTTTGAGGCCACCCAGAGAATTTTGTAGCTAGGGAATCTGACTCACATCGGATCAGGTGGACTGAATGAATAGGATATAGAAAGTTATGTACTTACCATAACAGCAGATTCTTTTACTCGTATCTGACATCTGTGACAATCCTTGCACCATCCCCATCCTTCTCTTCTCAGACCTGAAGGATTGTTTGGTTCCAGTCAGTATCTCACAGCTAGTTCTTAGGCGACAGCCAAAATTTGAGGTAAATCAAGAAAGAGATGCATTATGGGAGGGAAAGTGCTTAAGGGACTGTGGGCTAGAGTACTGATGTTGCCAGATTGGATCCGTTAAGTGGGTCAGGGGACCCATATGTCATATCGGATGGACATGTATAAAAGGATCTGTCATTATGGTAAATACATAACTTTTCTTTTAATTCAATTTTTTTATAGAATTACAAATTAGAAATATACAGTGCAGACATGTGTGGCTTTGCCTGTTTTACTGAACTTTGGAATATGCATGGTACAGATGTAATGCCTGCCTTTCTTGTGTTTTGCTGTGGCAGCCTGATAAAACAGTTTCTTCTATTCAGTATTCTAGGTGATGAAGTAGTAGGAATCTGGTCTCGGCACAATGAGAAGGCAGATATAAACTGTGCCAGTGTCTCCCACTCAGGAATCAATATTATCACAGGGGATGACTTCGGGATGGTGAAGCTTTTCGATTTCCCTTGCCCTGAAAAATTTGTAAGTATATTTATATTTAAGTTTTAGAATGTTCCTTAAATGTTATTACTAGCCATTTTTACTGTGACCAGAGAATATATTTTGTATTTCAGGAAGACTTTGTTTAACTGTTCAGTAACATGTGTACTGTAAGGTAACTTTTAAGCAAGCAGAAAAATCCTGAAAATTCATGTGAATGCAACTTCATCTAATCTCTTACCTTATTACTTGAGCTAAGACTAAGTTTATGACTAGCACAAAATCATTCTTCTTTTGTGCAGTCATTGTAATAGGAGGATACCTTAGTATATTTAATTAAGTTAAAACTGAGTTTGTGATAGATGGTTTCACTTGCCATTCATAGAAGATGACCAGACTGGTACTGGATGTATTTTAAATCCTAGAGCTACCAACCAGGCTCCACAGTGATATCGGGCGGATAGGGGCTACAGTCATTGGATCAGGTCCACTGCCTTAAATAGGTCTGCTGGCCTCACCACTATTCCCCTAGTAGGTTAAAGTAAAAAAGGAAAAGTGCACAGTAGTCTGAACCAGTAACCAATTTAACACATGCAGCATAGCCTCAAGCGTATAAATGTTGTTTTGGGTATGGGCTTTCAACCTCCACACCCAAACTAGGACTACAAACTGTCCACTTACAGTGCAGAGTCTTTGACCTAATACCCCACAGTGTCATCCAGTGCCAACCTACAGTGCTAGATAATACACTCTTCTCAGATAACAATGCATAGTAATAAAAAAATTGTAAATACCAGGTTCAAGATTTTATAACAGGATACATAAAACTTTAGTTAAACAATAAAGAAGGCAAAACACTGTTGTTATACATTAAATACACAGAGAGCACATCAATACAAAAAGAATATAAAAATAATGTCTAGTTGTACAAAAAATATTTAAAGAACAATTTGATCTACAACTAAATAAATATGCTAGCTGTCTCTTACGGAAGAAGCATGTGCCATATCTAAGTTATTAAAATTATATAAAGCAGAATTTAAACAACAAACCTTCATTGACATGGTTACCGGTATTTCCTGAGCAAGAATAACTAGCTGACTGTGTTTTCAGCTGTTGATATGTACAACTCTGCTCATCATTTTTTGCATCAGGTTATTTTGACAGTTAGCCTAGAAGATTATGTCTCTGAACTGCTAGTGGGCAGCTTCCTGTAATCAGGGGTACACTGTTTGATTCCTTCCACCGCTATTTTCTTCCTCTTTGACTGAGCAGGCCATTTGACCAGGCATTACTCTTGGGTCAAACTTGAAAAGGAACATATGTCTGTGGTGAGCTTACCTGGTTAACAAATGTATAAAATAAAAACAAACACAGTTTACAATAGAAAAAGACTAACTAAACAGTAAACATTTTCTGCAGTCAAAGATTTCATGTACAATGGAAAAGTTTCTCATGTGAATGCTATCACCTGCTTCCTTTGACTAGTCTTGAAATTGTATTCTAACATAGGAAAAGCAATAGGTTACCTCTTTTCATTTACCACTTCTGGATTACTAAAGACACTGCTTGGAATTGTTCCTTCTTAAACTCATTTTCTCTCACTTTTTTTATTTTTGTCAAACTTTGGGCTGGAATGAAGCAGTTAATTAAACAAGTGCAGAATACATGATTTGTCCAAGTCAGAGTCTTTCCTTCATTCAGCCAGTAGTCTTTCTTTTAATTTTGTAAAATTCGTACATTAGCTTAATGGAAGCTGTATATTTACACATAAGCTTCATAAACTTCACAGAAATTACATGGCTTTCCTTATTCCACTTAACTGACCAATTCATTCCTCCAGCATGGCAATAGCCCTCCAGTCCAATAACTCCCTAGTAGAGAAGAGAGGCAGGTGTTAGGGCATGAGATAGTCTCCAAATTCTGTGGACTGTCCTGTCCCCACCTCCTCAGTAGCCTGCGGGCTCTGCTATAGCTTCCTTGGGAGGTGCGTGCATATATCTGTATGTGTGCAATTTCCAAGTCAACAAGCACACTGCTTGCAGCAAAGCTATGCTCGCTCTATATCCGTGCAGGTGTCAGTAGTGCATCAAGCCAAGCTTGGATGGGCTAATTGGTGTTAACTAGTCACTGTTGTTCTCCACCTCCTGGTCCCCCCCAGCACCTGTGCCACTAATCAAATAGAGGTCACCTTGGATGCAATTGGGGCTTTATCCCTCTTTGCCACTGGGCCAAATTGAGGAGAAGAAAGTATTACTACTTTTTGGACATTGAATAAAATGCATAACATCCTTCTCAGATTTATCAGCAGCTGTATAATTTATATTTAGCCGTATCTTGGTTGTTCTGCTTAAATATGATGTCACAAACTAAAATCAGAATCAAATTAGGTAAACTGTTCTGCAGTATCCATGTTAAATTTGACACCATATTCAGTCAGGCTGACTTATGAGAATCTCTTCCCTTGAGGAGACAAAGCAGATGTTAAGTTACAGGCTATTTTTTTCAATGTGCTTGAATTAGTTAACAATGCAAATTTTCTTGCTGAGCTAAAAAAAAAGTTATCACTGTCCAAAAAAATTATATACTACATAACAAGCTGGCTTAAATGTAGGGAATGTGTTAAACTACAGGGAAAATGCAGTGAAAGCATTATGCCACAAATGGTTTACTATATAGATTCACAGGTTCATAAGTAAGTACTAGGGAATTGGTCTGCAGACCATTAGAAGTGTAGCCAAAAAAAAAAACTCTGTTCAAAATTTCTGTCTAGCCTCTCTCCTGATAACTAAGCTTTTTGAGTCCACTGATCTTTTTAGTTGTGATATGTTAGATAAATACATGCCAAATGTTAGATTTTATTCAGTAATGGATTTAATAAGATATAAGTAAAGGAAAATTAAAACTTCTTTGGATCTAGTGGAGAAGCCTTTGGAAATTAAATGGGCCAGATAAAAGGCTTCCAGAACTACTGTGGAGACATGATGAAGAAGGTTTAATTCTGAGCCTGTATCTCTGTAATTTGTGTATATCAGATAAAACTGAGGATAATAAAAACATGTTTGTTATGTAAACAGACTTCCTTAAAGTTGGGAAATTAATGTCTTGCCAAAATGATGATTTCTGTTTTGTGGGTCTAATCAACAAAACTGCATCATGGACAACAACGACTATTATACAAATAAACATAAACAAGATTCATTTCATGCCATACAATGGAGGTCGGTTGCATTCTGTTGCTATATCAATTTTAACTGGATCCCAAGAACGAACGAGATGTAAGAATCCTGGTGGACTGTAAACTAATCTTCCAGGATATTATGAGTAACATATACAGCAAAAGCTGTAGAACAGTAGACAATGCATCTCAAACTGTGATACTGAATCTTTACTATGTCCTAGTCAGATCGCAGTTAGAGTATGGGAGCTCATTTTGGGCACCTCTTTCAAATAAGTTCAAAAATAAAATAAAATACAAATATTTGTAATGTATAAGACTGAAACTTTGAGGGATTTGAATTACCACCAAAGACTGCATAAGATGGATTTGTTTTCTCATAGTGATTAATACATTTGAGGCCAAAATTCTTATTTTTTTAAGGCTTGGCTTTGTTTCACAGATAAAACCTTGACCATGTTTGAGTTGCAGGTCAGACACTGGAGGAGTGAAACAGGGTAGAAGGAAAATGAGCATCCATGTTCAGCTCACCCATCCTGAGAGAGGGAGTGATGGTTCTAGTTACCAGTTGAAGTCTATAACTAGTGAATGAAGGCTGACTCCAGTGATGCAGCACAGACTGGAGGATGGGCTCGGTTTACTAAGCTGCTGATAGTAGCCCTCATTAGTACATGCGTGTGTGTGTGTGTGTGTGTGTGTGTGTGTGTGTGTGTGTGTGTGTGTGTGTGTGTGTGTGTGTGTGTGTGTGTCAGTGAAAGGGCACAGTTATCCTCCATGGTGATGCTGGTGTTTACATCATTCCCTGGAATGGGGATTGTACATAAAGGGAAAAACCCAGGCCATCCATATTAATGAATGCCTTAGGGAAGTCAGCAGGCTAGAAGAGAGACAGGAAAGATTAGTCCAGAAAGGCTGTTCAATTCTAAAGTAGGCTACTTGAGACCTTTACGATGCCTATTGGTAAATATTGTGATTATTAATGTTTCTTTTTCATTTGGTACAATGGTACTCAAATTCCATCCTTTCCTACATCTGTGATATGATTCTGAAAAGTTTGCTGTACATAGGGCTAGAGCAAACAGACACATTTTAGCTTAAGTATGATAATGGGTCTGCTGAGCTGTAACCTGTTTCATAGCATGTAACCACCAGCCTAGCCTTTATTCAGTAATGTATGCATGTAACAAACACTAAACACCACCTGTTGTGGTACGCGCACACACACACCAGATTATTTTATGTACTATACACACATGCACACACACACACACACACACACACACACACACACACACAGGTTAACTGTTATTCAGCTTGTTTCTGCTACACCTCTGGTAATTTACATTATCTGTAGCTTCTGTTCACCTATTTTTCTGGTACATATAAAGATTAAAAAGTAGAATATGGACCACTTTAATAATAATAATAAAAATAGTACTTCTTAGCTGGATTTTTCTTTCACCTTCTAAATTCTTGGTGCAACAATCCATCAGGTCCCACTGATGTTTATCTCTTAGAAAAACTTGAAATAGTAGAGAAAAAATATTTGTAGATTTAGAAAAAATAAATGAAATAGTGCAGTTTGGGGTCACACAGGAATAACTCTTGAGGCCTTTTTTATCAGAGTGGATGTGAAATGAAATATATAACTTTTAAGTTGGAAATCTGAATCTTAGCTTATTGTAAAATAGGCTTAAGTTTTCCTTGTAACTGAAAATGTAATGGAGGTTTATATTTCTGTGTGCTAAGTTAAAAGACTTGACCATATCTTTCTTCTTTTGCAGGCAAAACACAAGAGGTTTTTGGGGCATTCAGCCCATGTGACCAACATCCGGTTTACCAGTGGAGACCGGTATGTGGTGAGTGCTGGAGGGGATGACTGCAGGTAAGAAAAGGAAAAAAAGCTAGATGAAAGGATAGTTGGTTGACCTGTATGAATATTCTATTTGCTAGGCCAAGATAATGTTGTTTGCAGCAGGTGTTTCATATTGAACTTCATTGAAGAATGGAAGATGTATCACATTATTTGCTTAGAACCATGAATAGAATGACCAGTATGCTGCTGAGGTTTGGAAATTTCACACATTTTCTTAAGATATCATCTCTAGATATTACTAGCCAACTTTTGTTGATTTATTTTAGAGTAATTACATACCAAACCATTTTTTCTGCTTTTGAACTCAAAAATATGTCCAGCTGCCTTATTGTAATATTCTTTGAGACTGGCATGTGTTGTTATGATTTATTGAATAATGTCTTGCTGTAAACGTTCTTAGCTATTTCAGAAGCTTTGCCAATGTTATGCTTTAAAGCTGAACATAGATATGCAGTGAATAAGCTGTAACTAAATCATAAAATTCAGTGAACATAAATGCCAGCACAGGAATTCCAAAGTTGTTTAACCTGAGCTCCTAAATTTTTATAATTTTTCTTCTTTGTTAATTGTTTCCACTGCTAACCTTCATTCCCTTCCCCAAGTAACTCTTTCAGGTTGCATACTGACAGAATGTTATTGCGTATTATTTAATGTTATGATTGAAATGTTAACTCCATTACTGTAAACTTATATTACTGTATTCCTATATGCTCAAATTGCTTATACTACTGTAAATATTTACTTGCTTTGTAAATTTAAAACTGTATTATTAGTCTTCTTGCTCTTCAGAGGCTGGGTCATGGCTGAGAAGCACACACATTAGGTCATCAAATAGTAATAAACAAAGTAAACAAATTAAGGGATTTTCTTATTTAATGTGAGAATCAGACCTTCACTAACTGATGGCAGAGCATGCAGTGATGCTTCATACACATCACATGCTTCTTTCCATGGGTGTGACAATGAGGTGCCTGCTCCAGCCTCCCACTCCCACTCCCTTGTTGAAACTAAGTAGATTATGCATAGCTAAGGCACTCCTGCAATCTGGAACAGAAGGAGCTCATCTTTGACAAAAGCCTACATCCTTAGCCAAGCTTCTCAGTTATCAATCCCCAGCAGCCTTCCTTCCTTTGAGTCAATCTTAAGTCATCATCAGCACTGTGTACCCTGTTATAATCTTGTAATTACATTTATAATAAGCAATCTAAAACACTGAAGGCTTTTTTTTATTTTGCATCAATAAATGTGCAAAGAAAGCTTTCTTCTGAAATAGACTGAAATTTTTTATGTAAAGCTAACATGCCTGTATTTCTAAGTACTTACAGGGCAAAAATCACAGAGTACAGTTCCTATAGTGTTAAATCATTTCTGTAGAAAATAGAGTTCTGTGGATTGCAGAGTCAGTTACTGACTCTAACATTTATCTTAGAATTTTTTGATAATAAAACCAGAACTGAATTTCCAATCTGCTTGTAAATCTGTTAAAATAAAGGAAAAATAAAGGCAGAGAGAAAAATTGGTTTCTGGCACAAGAGGGAACTAGGCCATAGGTAACTGTAAAGAGTGCATAATTGTTTTATTTTCAGAAGGCCATTGTAACGGATCCCTAATACCTTTGCTGCCTCAGACATATTGTCACCAGCATTTGTATGACTTTTTCTACAGTCATCAGCAGAGACTGGCTACCCCCTACCCCCCATCCCCACTTACAACATCACTTATGCTCATAGATTGACATATAAGTACTAGGCAATAAGTCTGCAAACTGCACAAGCTTGGCAATAAGTCATTTCCAGCTTCAAAGAAGGCAATTCAAGATAGACTGGCTGACCAGGAAAGATTTTGAGGTTGCCCATCCAGTTATCTAGGCTTTGTCTTGAAAGTGACCAGGGTGCTACTCTGCTTGACATGTAGTGGGAGATTCTTCCAGAGGTGGAAAATATGTGTGATATTAACCTATCACACCAACATCTTATTATCTGTCAATGAAGGTTTAACTTCTTTAACTGGGCATTAGACAGGGGCGGCTCGTGGCATAGGGCTGCCGGACTGCAGCCCCCTCAAAAATAAAAAAAGAAAGAAAAAGAAGAAAGAAAAATGAAAAATAAAAAAAATTAGTTTTTCAAAATTCGCGGACTTCGCGCATGCGCATAGACCAAGTCCGGTCTATGCGCATGCTCAATGCAGTCCGGCCGTCCCCGTAGGGGGACACAAAGAGACGTCTGTGCACTTTTACAGTGCACAGACTCGCCAGGATTATGGGTCACGTCCGGACTGCAAGAGGAGCAGCAGGGACTCGGGACAGAGCATTAGGGCTCTCGTCGGGTCGGGAAGGAGCATTGGGATCTCGCGGGTCTTCAGTATTGCGCGGGAAGGATGTACGTTAGCTGGATGTATTCAGGTAAGGTGCCTTTTAATTTACAATGTTTATTTGTATGGAGTTTGTGCTTTTTAATTTACAATGTTTATTTGTGTATGGTGCTTGTGCTTTACTGGAGTTTGTGTATGGTGCTTGTGCTTTACTGGAGTTTGTGTATGGTGTGTGTGCTTTACTGGAGTTTGTGTATGGTGCTTGTGCTTTACTGGAGTTTGTGTATGGTGTGTGTGTGTGTGTGTGAAAATGCCCCAGGTGCTTATGGTGGTGTGGTAGGGAATGCCTCAGGCTTGAACCCTGTACCCTGTATGCAGGTGTTAAAGACTTGAGTTCCCTACCCACCACCATTTGTAAAAAAATTTCAGATTTTTGCCTCATATTCGATCTGATCTGTTCCTCATAATATCTGTGGTTTGTAAATGTTGCAATGCTTGATATTTGATGGTGTAGTAGTAGCATTGTTGCCTCACAGCTGCAGGTTCTTGGGTTTGATTCTTGGCTGGGGTTCCTTCTTTGTGGGGTCTGTATCTTCTCCCGTGTTTGTGTGGGTTTGCTTTTGTGTCCTCCCATGTTACAAAGACATGTCTGCATTATTTCTTCCTGGGCCTCTGCTGAAAATTGTTTATTTGTTCCAAGTCTGACTGTCCTGATTAAAAATGTTAAATAAAATTGACAGGCATTTGAATTTCAGACTTAAGGGTTTCTGAATGTTTAATTCCTTGTGTATTTGATGGTGCAGTGGTAGTATTGTTGCCTCACAGCTATAGGTTTTCTGGTTTGATTCTTGGTTGGGGTGGCTTCTGTGTGGAGTCTGCATCTCCTCCATGTGTTTGTGTGGATTTGCTCTGGTGCCCTGCCATTTTACAAAGACGTGTCTGCAGTTTTAATCCCTGCTGAAAATTGGTTTTATTCTGTCCGCAGTAAAATTGACAGGCATTTGAATTTCAGACTTCAGGTTTCTGAATGTTTAATTCCTTGCATAATTGATGGTGCGGTGGTAGTATTGTTGCCTCACAGCTATAGGTTTTCTGGTTTGATTCTTGGTTGGGGTGGCTTCTGTTTGGAGTCTGCATCTCCTGCCTGTGTTTGTGTGGATTTGCTCTGGTGCCCTGCCATTTTACAAAGATGTGTCTGCAGTTTTAATCCCTGCGACTCTGCTGAAAATTGTTTTTGTTCTGTCCGCAGTAAAATTGACAGGCATTTGAATTTCAGACTTCAGGTTTCTGAATGTTTAATTCCTTGTATAATTGATGGTGCAGTGATAGTATTGTTACCTCACAACTACAGGTTTTCTGGTTTGATTCTTGCTTGGCGTGGCTTCTGTCTGCATCTCCTCCTTGTATTTGTGTGGATTTTCTCTGGTGCCCTGCCATTTTACAAAGACGTGTCTGCAGTATTAATCCCTCGCCTCTGCTGAAAATTGTTTTGTTCTGTCCGCAGTAAAATTGACAGGCATTTGAATTTCAGACTTCAGGTTTCTGAATGTTTAATTCCTTGCATAATTGATGGTGCAGTGATAGTATTGTTGCCTCACAGCTATAGGTTTTCTGGTTTGATTCTTGGTTGGGGTAGCTTCTGTCTGCATTTCCTCCCTGTATTTGTGTGGATTTGCTCGGGTGCCCTGCCATTTTACAAAGACGTGTCTGCAGTATTAATCCCTGCGTCTCTGCTGAAAATTGTTTTGTTCTGTCCGCAGTAAAATTGACCGCATTTGAATTTCAGACTTCAGGTTTCTGAATGTTTAAATCCTTGCATAATTGATGGTGCGGTGGTAGTATTGTTGCCTCACAGCTATAGGTTTTCTGGTTTGATTCTTGGTTGGGGTGGCTTCTGTGTGGAGTGTGCATCTCCTGCCTGTGTTTGTGTGGATTTGCTCTGGTGCCCTGCCATTTTACAAAGATGTGTCTGCAGTTTTAATCCCCGCGCCTCTGCTGAAAATTGTTTTGTTCTGTCCTAATAAAATTGACCGGCATTTGAATTTCCAACTTCATGTTCTTCAGAATACATAGTAGCACAACCTTTTTTTTTTTTAGCAATAAGTTTATAAGATGAATATTTTAAATTTGTCCCTATTTTTGGGACTGTATTCCCCATTATTGGCTTGTCCAGGTTTTGTGCTAAGGTTGACAGCTATGGCAAGAACTGAATTACTGAATATGTTTGAGGGCTGTATTCCCTCATTACTGGGTTTGTCCAGGTGTTTTGTACTAAGAGGTTGACAGCTATGGTGAGAACTGAATTCACTAAATGATAGCCATTTAAGTTTCAGTCTTCCTCTTTTACAAAGCAGCTGATGTGGCGTAGTGGTATGTTACTCTGACTGTTTTTGCTCAGGGACCTTGGCAGTAAAATATATGGTGGCAACACAACATTTTATTCTAGCAACTTTCCAAGATTATACAAGCAATGTTTAATGTGTCCCTGTTTTTGGGCTTTGATCCAATACATTTTGGCTTTTTCAGTTTTCTTGAGCTGCGGTTGAGATGCAGTTGAGTATTGAGTAGATTTTACAAGGAACTGAGAGCTGCAGGAATAGAAGTTTAGTGCTTTGCCAAGTTAATACTATAGCACAACAGGCTGTGTACTTGCTTTTGATGCAGAAGGTTGTGGGTTCTACTCCCACAAGGGTAGATGCTGCCGTACTGAGAATGTTCTCCTTGGTGAAGATACTAACTATGAGTTCGTTATCAGTTTGCCATCCATTTCCTCTTGCAATATTATTACTAGCTTATCATTTTTTAATGTAATATAGACAATTTATTCCTAAGGGCAACAGACACTTTATTTTTGATGAAACCATGAAATATAAAGGTGATTGCTAGCAGCAACCACTCATTAGTTACAGATTTCTTTAATGTGGAATTATTTAGATGACTGACTTTAGAGATTGTGCATATTTACTGATAATGGACTGTAGAATTGTGCATATTTACTGATAAAGGTGGACTGTAGAATTGTGCATATTTACTGATAATGGTGGACTGTGAATTGCATATTTGCTGATAATGGTGGACTGTGGAATTGTGCATATTTACTAATAATGGTGGACTGTGGAATTGTGTATATTTACTAATAATGGTGGACTGTGGAAGTCTGAGTAGACTTTTTATGATAAATGTTCTCAACTGGGCAGTTTTGCCATTATGGGTGCATATGGTTTGTTTCATTGCTTACTGGAAAAATGTTCAAAACAAATTTAAAACATCCTGTAACAGTATTGTACAAGGAATATAATTTTAGTACAATGAGGAAGGTGTATCAAAGAGCACATGTATGTTTCATATGCAAGGAGCCTATGATTCGAAAACAGCCCAAATTAATCTTTATCTGCCACTGGCAAAATGTATTTCTTTGAATGTGGGTTTCAATGCTGTTTCAATGAATGTGAGTTTCAAGGGCAGAGAAGTTTTAATGCTAAGTTTTCATTGTGAGACTGCATTGCTTTGTTTAACAGATGACTTAGTGTTTGTGCTGTAAAATACAAAATAAAACTTTCAAATGAAGTCCAACTCATCATAGAAGTAAAGCAGTATGCACATTAGTGTTTATGGTAAATGGAGTGAAATAGCCAAGTATAATGGTTCATTGGAATGGCTGCAGAGGCTCCATTCAACCATTATTTTGTCAGGGGAAGGGCAGCAAACTCAGACAGGCCCAGCTGAACTATACACTAAACACCACCTGTTGTGGTACGCGCACACACACACACACACACATGCACACACACACACACACACACACACACACACACACACACACACACACACACACACACGCTTGTTTCTGCTACACCTCTGGTAATTTACATTATCTGTAGCTTCTGTTCACCTATTTTTCTGGTACATATAAAGATTAAAAAGTAGAATATGGACCACTTTAATAATAATAATAAAAATAGTACTTCTTAGCTGGATTTTTCTTTCACCTTCTAAATTCTTGGTGCAACAATCCATCAGGTCCCACTGATGTTTATCTCTTAGTAAAACTTGAAATAGTAGAGAAAAAATATTTGTAGATTTAGAAAAAATAAATGAAATAGTGCAGTTTGGGGTCACACAGGAATAACTCTTGAGGCCTTTTTTATCAGAGTGGATGTGAAATGAAATATATAACTTTTAAGTTGGAAATCTGAATCTTAGCTTATTGTAAAATAAGCTTAAGTTTTCCTTGTAACTGAAAATGTAATGGAGGTTTATATTTCCGTGTGCTAAGTTAAAAGACTTGACCATATCTTTCTTCTTTTGCAGGCAAAACACAAGAGGTTTTTGGGGCATTCAGCCCATGTGACCAACATCCGGTTTACCAGTGGAGACCGGTATGTGGTGAGTGCTGGAGGGGATGACTGCAGGTAAGAAAAGGAAAAAAAGCTAGATGAAAGGATAGTTGGTTGACCTGTATGAATATTCTATTTGCTAGGCCAAGATAATGTTGTTTGCAGCAGGTGTTTCATATTGAACTTCATTGAAGAATGGAAGATGTATCACATTATTTGCTTAGAACCATGAATAGAATTACCAGTATGCTGCTGAGGTTTGGAAATTTCACACATTTTCTTAAGATATCATCTCTAGACATTACTAGCCAACTTTTGTTGATTTATTTTAGAGTAATTACATACCAAACCATTTTTTCTGCTTTTGAACTCAAAAATATGTCCAGCTGCCTTATTGTAATATTCTTTGAGACTGGCATGTGTTGTTATGATTTATTGAATAATGTCTTGCTGTAAACGTTCTTAGCTATTTCAGAAGCTTTGCCAATGTTATGCTTTAAAGCTGAACATAGATATGCAGTGAACAAGCTGTAACTAAATCATAAAATTCAGTGAACATAAATGCCAGCACAGGAATTCCAAAGTTGTTTAACCTGAGCTCCTAAATTTTTATAATTTTTCTTCTTTGTTAATTGTTTCCACTGCTAACCTTCATTCCCTTCCCCAAGTAACTCTTTCAGGTTGCATACTGACAGAATATTATTGTGTTATGATTGAAATGTTAACTTCATTACTGTAAACTTATATTACTGTATTCCTATATGCTCAAATTGCTTATACTACTGTAAATATTTACTTGCTTTGTAAATTTAAAACTGTATTATTAGTCTTCTTGCTCTTCAGAGGCTGGGTCATGGCTGAGAAGCACACACATTAGGTCATCAAATAGTAATAAACAAATAAAGTAAACAAATTAAGGGATTTTCTTATTTAATGTGAGAATCAGACCTTCACTAACTGATGGCAGAGCATGCAGTGATGCTTCATACACATCACATGCTTCTTTCCATGGGTGTGACTATGAGGTGCCTGCTCCAGCCTCCCACTCCCACTCCCTTGTTGAAATTAGTAGATTATGCATAGCTAAGGCACTCCTGCAGTCTGGAACAGAAGGAGCTCATCTTTGACAAAAGCCTACATCCTTAGCCAAGCTTTTCAGTTATCAATCCCCAGCAGCCTTCCTTCCTTTGAGTCAATCTTAAGTCATCATCAGCACTGTGTACCCTGTTATAATCTTGTAATTACATTTATACTAAGCAATCTCAAACACTGAAGGCTTTTTTTTATTTTGCATCAATAAATGTGCAAAGAAAGCTTTCTTCTGAAACAGACTGTTTTTATGTAAAGCTAACATGCCTGTATTTCTAAGTACTTACAGGGCAAAAATCACAGAGTACAGTTCCTATAGTGTTAAATCATTTCTGCAGAAAATAGAGTTCTGTGGATTGCAGAGTCAGTTAGTGACTCTAACATTTATCTTAGAATTTTTTGATAATAAAACCAGAACTGAATTTCCAATCTGCTTGTAAATCTGTTAAAATAAAGGAAAAATAAAAGCAGAGAGAAAAATCGGTTTCTGGCACAAGAGGGAACTAGGCCATAGAACTGTAAAGAGTGCATAATTGTTTTATTTTCAGAAGGCCATTGTAACGGATCCCTAATACCTTTGCTGCCCCAGACATATTGTCACCAGCATTTGTATGACTTTTTCTACAGTCATCAGCAGAGATTGGCTACCCCCTACCCCCCATCACCACTTACATCACTTATGCTCATAGATTGACATATAAGTACTAGGCAATAAGTCTGCAAACTGCACAAGCTTGGCAATAAGTCATTTCCAGCTTCAAAGAAGGCAATTCAAGATAGACTGGCTGACCAGGAAAGATTTTGAGGTTGCCCATCCAGTTATCTAGGCTTTGTCTTGAAGGTGACCATGGTGCTACTCTGCTTGACATGTAGTAGGAAATATGTGGGATATTAACCTATCACACCAACATCTTATTATCTGTCAATGAAGGTTTAACTTCTTTAACTGGGCATTAGAGGAACCATTTTTTCTGTGAAGGAACTGGAAGTTAAAAAGGTTTGGATCTTTCCTGGCTTGAAAGGCTAGACACAGATGCACAGGGAGGAGTCTGTAAGAAAACTAAGTACAATGAGTGGGCTGTTAGTCTGCCCTGACAACTAAGATTTTTGAGGCCATTGATCTTTTTAGTTAGGAATCTCTACAGTCTTTTAGGATGGCTGATAGTTTAAATAAAAGGGGCATTATATTTAATAAGTCTGAAGTTATATGAGTAAAAGGAAATTAAGACTTTTGCTGGATCTAGAGGAGATGCCGTTATAAATTAGATGTCAGTATAAAGTAAGAATATCTTGCATATGCTGTCCAATTCTTTCTAAAGTCTTCATGCAGAAAAGTTTAACTTTCACTACTGTCAGTTCAAATCATACAGTTTGGCTATTACATTACAAAGTTATCTTAAAAACCTTAATTCACATACACCAGGTAACATAAAGGGGTACATTGAATAACACAACTTTCTGAAATGCCCTGTAACCCAATCACATCCTAAACACTCCACTTACTAAACTGAATATATCACTATATCATAGGATAACACAAAAATTGTGAGCACTGTTGAGGACTGCAGAGTGTGTTACTAACTCTATTTGCAGAGCTATATACATTTTTTCTGTCTTTCATAGACATGTCTTACAAACAGTATAATCACTTTTGTTTATTTATTCTTTCACTCTGATACACTATTAATATCTATTTTGCTTATTCCTGGAATAAGACTGCAGCTGAAAATGGCCCCCTGAAGCCCAGTCCTCCTTAAATTAGTTAATAAGTACAGATTTATAATTCTAGCAGACCTTTGTATTTTTGTTCAGTATCTACTTTGCATGTGTCATTAAACTCTAACTAGTAGTCATCATCTCATTCGGATGATTTTTTACATCAAATCCCTTATAAAATCACCCATTTTAGTGTCTCTTTGCCTGAGTCCAAAGCAAAACACTCATGTCTGTTTAATTCAGTAATTAAATGATAAAAGGCTAAGGTTTTAGCCAGTTTTCTCATGGAAGCAAAACTGTAAATGACAGAGGTGAGGGAGATTGTTCATAAAATGAAAGAATGGTGAGAAAGAAGATCATTGCATAAAGATTAACCTTATTAACGCCTAAATCCAACATATAAACAAATAAACAGAGCTGGTTAAGGAATGGTTTTATAGGTTCATAGGCTCATAGGTAGGTACTAGGCTATCGGCCCAAGGGCCTACGTAAGCCTAGCCAGCAAGGTTCCATGGCTTACGCCACCCAAGAAAGTTATTTTCCTGTGCCACTGTCGAGTAGAGACACAGAAGTGATCCCTGGGGTGTATTTCCTATTTCCCATCCACTCATCAAGATTTTTCTTGAAGAGTGCTAATGAAGAACTTTGCTTGACATAGATGGGTAGCTTGTTTCAGAGTATAGGAAGTCTCTGGGACAGGGCTCTATCGCTGCAGCATGTCCTGTTTATTGTGGTGGCAAGGTTTAGGTCCCTAGAGCGTGTAGCTCGGAGGGATTTGGATTTCTTTAGGTGTAGCATGTCCAACAGCTCTGGGTTTGACATAGCTTTATATGTTAGGTAGAGATCACCTCAGAGTAGGCGATATGCTACGGAGTAAAGCTGGAGTTTTTTGAGGTGGTCAGTGTAGGGCATTTGTTTGAGGCCAGTAATCCTCTTTGTGAGGTACTTCTGTGGCCTTTCCAGCTGCTGCAGATGTCTTGTGAGGTACATTCCAAAAGGGGTGTTGTACTCAATAATGGGTCTAATGAGTGAAGAGTAGAGGGGAACAATGACCTCTTTTTTCCTGGATGAGGACCCTTTTATGATGAGGTGTGCTACGTAGAAGGACTTACTAACTACTGTGGCGATGTGACTATCAAAGGAGAGACTACTGTCCACCTGGGTCCCAAGGTCTCTTATCACGCATTCTGTGTTAAGTAGATTGCTGCCTATGTTGTAGTTCATGGGTACAGAGTTTTTACCAAAGTGCATCACTGTAACAAACAGAAGAGTACTGGCCATACCCAAAGCTAGGCATTGAGCTTTCACTGAACAAGGTGAGGTTTCCTATAAATCACCTAACTCCCATGATCATCCTTCCTACCATTCTATGGCAAAGCCTGATCTGAGACCAGCATCAGTGCTAGTTACTATTAAAGATATGTTCATTTCTGACACCACCAAGGGGGAATTTGTTTGTCTTTATTTTATTTTTATACTGATCTGTATTAATTAACCTTGGAATAACCTTAGTAAGTCTAGCAATTACAAATATTCAACAAACATACTGCGTTACTGGCATATGGGTAGTAGTGCCCTGCTACCCTTCCTCTGGCAGTCTTTCAAAGCTCAAAATTCCTCGCACTGCCTGTCTGTAAGGGTGAAGAACCAGTAAACCTGTCAGGACTAGGACAGCCCTTCACAGTCACAGACAAAATCCTTTCAGTTTCCTTGAGCCATGACCAGAGAAGGATCTTTTGGGATATTGCTTCTGTCAAACTGGGTGACATCAGCTGCAGTGTTCGGATGAGAAACTCATGTGTTTTATTTTCTCCCTTTGCCTGCCTTTTCTATCAGCATTTGAACAGTGTATTCTGCTGCTTTTTTTCTGATTAGAAATTTTGTATATGCTTCTGTTCTACTTTCACTAGCACAGTAAGGCCTGTTGATTAAAAGCTTCCTTTGAAAGTTTTGACAGGAAATCTTATGCTGATATTGCATTTCTTTTCTTTGGGGTTATGAGTACTTAAGGTGACTGAGTAGAATTATAGTATTTTAAATGATGTTTTCATTTAAATTGCAATTTTGGTGTCATTTTGTATTTTAAACATTTCTGACAGGAATTTTTCATCAGTTTATGATTTATTTCTTATTCAATACTATTTTAGGCTGTATCCATTCATTTTAACTGGAGTTAGCCCTTTTTTTACAAACCAGGGGATGTTATGCATGTATTTTGTGCATTGAACTGTGTTACTGAAAGCACTGTCATTTTCTCAGTGCAGTGTTCAGAATAGTATCCCTACAGAAAAGTCTTTGGATTGCTATTTAGTGGGAAAATAGTAGGATTTATCTATCTTCTTATTAGGCTGATCATGTAGCCAGTATTTGATATTGAGCTGGTTAGTTTTTTGTCCTCTGACTTAATGAACTCACCCTGCCTTCACCATCTTTCTCATCTACACCTAAAAATTAAGGAATAAATTATCTTTGGGCAGACTATTGTACCACTCACCTTATGTTACCTGCAGGCTCCGTGTGTGTCATAGGGCCACAACTGGGCATGACATGAGGGTCAAGCAAGCACATTATCCAGAGCTGTACTGCTGTTGCTACAGGCATGGGAAAACCAAATCCTTTAGGTGCTGGGGAAGTCAGGGTGCAGAATCTGGATGTATTCTTCACTTGTGTAGTGTATGACAAAAAGAGACAGAAAACCCATCAGGTGGTGGCTCAGCAGTCTGTTTTTTTCACCTGAGATGATAGCTATGTCTAGAGCTATTGTTCAAGCAGTTGACTATGAGGTTAATACCCGAGTTATGAGTAACACCGGCACTTCCACCACTGATCAATCTGTTAAGGATCCTCCTTTTGAAGGAGAGTCTGTGTCTGAGGATTCCGACCTTTCTGAGTTGGATCATTTGGGTTCCTCTGATGATGATAATAAGACCATAACTTCTTCTAACCCAGTCCCTCCAGATAAATTAGGCAAATTACTAGAATTTCAGGGAAAGAAGTTGGCACAGTCCAGCAAGGTAGCTTTTAAAGTATTTAACTACCAGTATTTTTGTGGAAGTTTGTGTTGAGATGCATGTACAATTTAGGCAGGTTTGCTGCATTGTTGCTTGCAGAGCAAAAGGTCTATGTTAAAGATATTGTCTCTATTTTTTTTCAGGTGTAACAATATTCCTTAAAAATGCCCTGGAGGGGGCTGATATTATTTCTAGAAATGCTGTATTATTAGCGGTGATTAGGAAATATGCTTAGATGCAATCCCAAAATTTTTCTCTTGAGTTAAAAAATAAGATGAGCATCTGCCCTTGTTAACCAGTTTGTTGGTTTGATTAAAAAATAAGATTTTGAATTCTCCTCTTGAGTCTGATTGTGTGTTTGGTACAGCAGTTAATCAGATCCAGTGGTGCAGTGGTTAACATTATCACCTCACAGCAAGAGGTTCTCTGGTTTGATTCTCGGCTGGGGTGGAGTTTGCATGTTCTCCCTGTGTTTGCGTGGGTTTCCTCCGGGTACTCCGGTTTCCTCCCACATTCCAAAGACATGCATCTGGAGCATTTCTCCCTGGGCCTCCGCTGAAAACAGGCTCTGTGGAACCTAGTCGGACTTTCCCGGTCAACAAATGATAAATAAATAAATAAACACTGGGATGAAGGTGGTAAATTGATGTTAGGAGTGTCAAAAGTGTTCCATATTTCCAAGTTCTCCTCCTTTAATCAAGATAACTTTTGGTGGCCTAACAAACAAAAGTCCCAACCGAACAAGAACCAAATCAAAAAAAGGAAACAGCAGGACAAAAACTCCACCAAGTCAAACAAGAAGGGTTCCTTCCTGAATATAATATCTCCCCTCCCGACTTATGACTATGCCAAGCAATGGCACCTGCCTTTACCAAATTCTCTGTCATAGGTTCATAGGTTTATAGGTAGGTACTTGGATTTTAACCCTAGGGCCTATACAAGCCTAGCCAAAAAGGTACCCTGGCTTTCGCCACCCAAGAAAATTACTTTCCTATGCCCCTGTCAAGCAGAACCACAGAAGTGATCCCTGGGGTGAATTTCCTATTACCCATCCAATTATCAAGATTTTTCTTGAAGAGTGCTAATGAGGAGCTCTGTTTGACATAGATAGGTAGTCTGTTCCAGAGTATGGGAAGTCTCTGGGACAGGAATCTATCCCTCCAGCATGTTCTGTTTATTGTGGTGACAAGGTTTAGGTCCCTAGAGCATGTAGCTCAGTGGGATTGGGATTTCTTAAAGTGGAGCATGTACAACAGCTCTGGGTTTGACATAGTTTTGTATGTTAAGCAGAGATGACCTCTGAGTAGGCGATATGCGACGAAGTAAAGCTGGCGTTTTTTGAGTCGGTCTGAATAAGGCATCTGTTTGAGGTCAGTAATCCTCTTTGTGAAGTATTTTTGCGGCCTTTCCAGTTGTTGTAGATATCTTGTGAAGTACGTACCAAAAGGGGAGTTGTACTCTATAATGGGTCTAATGAGTGATGAGTAGAGGGGAACAATGACGTCTTTTTTTCTGGATGAGAAACCTTTTGCAATGAGGTGTGCCACATAGAAAGATTTCCTGACCACTGTGGCGATGTGATTATCAAAGGAGAGACTTCTGTCCAACTGTGCCCCAAGGTCTCTTATCACACTTTCGGTGTCTACTCGCGTATGTGGTAGTTCATGGGTACAGAGTTTGTACCAAAGGGGATGACAATGCACTTTTTGGCATTGAGCTTGAGACCATGGCTTTGACACCAGGCATCTGTCTCAGTGAGGCCCTTTTGTAGGATGTCCACATTGTTAGGAGTTTTGATTATGGCTCCTAGTTTGTAGTCATCTGTGAATTTAGTTAGCCATCTGTGTTAGCCTGTACTTCAGAGCAGTAGATACCAAACAGGATAGGACCCAGGACTGAACCCTCTGGTACTACACTTGTCACTGGTCTGAAGTCTGATTTGGAGTCTGCTACTTTCACAGTGTGGGTTCTGTCAGTAAGCCAGGTGGCAACCCATCTTGTGTCATAGAGATTTATACCTAGTTTAGTGAGTTTATCTATAAATTATTTATAATTCCAGAGTGGGGGGGTGGTGTCCAATGCCTTGGCAGGATCTAGATAGGCTGTGTGAACCATCTTACCCTTATCTGTGGCTTTGGTGACTACTTTAAAGAAGTCTATCAGGTTTAGGAGACATGATCTGCCTTTTACAAACCCAAACTGTGTGGGGTCCAGAGTTTGGAGATCTCCAATGTCTTGGTTTATGAGTTCCATGATGATACATTCCATGGCCTTGCAGACCAGGCTCGTCAGGCTAATGGGGCGGTAGTTCCCGGGGTCTGTTGTGGCCCCCCTTTGTGGAGTGGGATAACCGTCACGGTGCACCATTCAATGGGCACAAAGCCTCAGGTGAGGCTATGATTGAACATGGTACTTTGGTGGGGTGCCAGTTCATTCTGTAGTTCATGTAGAAGGCAGCCTGAGATGTTGTCAGGTCCCATGGATGTTCTTGGCTTTGGAGAGTGAGGTTTTTACCTGTGCAACCATGATTACAGGAACTTTGCAATCTTCCGGTATAAAGATGGGCCCTTTAGGGGGTGAGAGGTGGAGTAAAGTTAGCACTA
Organism: Protopterus annectens; assembly: GCF_019279795.1. NCBI lineage: Eukaryota > Metazoa > Chordata > Ceratodontiformes > Protopteridae > Protopterus > Protopterus annectens. The sequence continues at coordinate 158,292,722 of NC_056737.1, read as the reverse complement.
AACCTATCTGCCAGGATGTTGGCAATATCAGTTAGTTCTGTATATTTAGTGTCGTTGTGCTGTAACTCAGAGCAGATCTGAGTGCTGCCATTGAGATTTTAGACATATCTATAGAATGCTTTGTGATTGTCTTTAGAATCAGTGGCGATTTTGTTTTCATAACTAGCTTTGGAGGATTTTATGAGGGATCTCAGCTTCTTACTGAGGCTGACCAGGGAGTTCCTCCAATCATGGGATTTTACTCTTTTTTGCAACAGTTTCTTTCTTCTGTTGTAGAGTTTGTTTATGGTAGAAGACCACCAGATTGGCTTCCTTTTTTTGGAGGATAGCATCTTGGTTCTGTTAGGGATAGTACAATCCATGCACTCGTGTAAGTGCTTATCAAGTGCATTTGTGTAGGATTCAGCAGTTGTACCTCTATTGTCCATCTGCATGGGTGTCGTGAAGTTTGCCACTTCTGTCTTAAGAAGCCTGAAGCTAGCTTTGGAGAAATTTTTTTTTACAGTTGTTTTCCTAATGGGGGTTGGGAGCGGGACACGGATGTCTAGGGTGATTAGCTTGTGGTCTGATCTGACCAATGAGGAACTGACCTCTGGTGTGAAACACCAGTCACCCATGTTGGTGATGACCAGGTCTAGGATATTGCTGCCCCTGGTGGGGGTGTGGATAAGTTGATCCAAGGCATTGGAATTGATTTCCATTAAACGTTGAGCAAAATAGTTGTTACACGAGTAGTTTTCCCAGTGAATGGTAGGGTAGTTGAAATCACCCATTATTAGAGTGTTGGGTTGTACCTTAATATTTTCCAGTGTATCAAGAAAAGAAGAGTGGGAATCCTGGGGCATGGTGGGGGGTCTGTAGCAAGCTACAATCTGGGTTGTGGTTTTGCCCAGAGTTAGTTGAACTTGGATAATCTCGGATACATTATGCTGAGCAACTAGCTTCGAGGTGCGGATATCCTTAATGAATATGGACACGCCTCCACTTTTAGTGTTTCAGTCCGGGTTTGGTGGCTGAAAGGTGTGGTATGAATTATAGCCTGGTAATGCAGGGGTGCTATCTGGAGCTTTGAACCAGGTCTCTGTCACTGCACAGATGTCAATGTTCTCCATTTTAAGGAGTGCCTCGAGTGAGTGCAGTTTGAGGTTTAGACTTCTAGCATTGAGTAGCATTGCCCTCAGATTTTGCTTGCTTGTACCTGTTACGGTGGTGAATTTGTCATTTGAACCTTACCTAAAAAAAGGCACTATAGGGGTGGCAAAGGGCGACAGGTGCATCTCTGGCAAAGCAACATGGTTTGTCGATCATGCCATCCCAGGCAGACAGATACTGGATTCCCTTAGAATGACACCAGAAGCTTAGCCAATTGTTAAAGTCAATCATTTTGTCCTTGTACTGTGGTATCATTCTGGGTGATGGCAGGATGCTACTCAGGGCTAGGGTCATACCTACCTGAGCTAGAAGATCGGAGAGCTCCTCCATGTCTCTTTTCATGTAGTCCAGGGAGGTATGTCTCAGGTCATTCACACCAACATGGACAATGACAGAGTCATATTTGTACTTGTTGTGGAGTGACCTGAGTGTGTGCGTTATGTGGCGGATCCTGGCACCCAACAGGCAGCTGGCAGTAACTTTTTCCTTGTTTAGCCTGGTGAGTGGAACATCAGTGTGCCTGACTATAGAGTCACCTATGACTAGAGTGTTGGGTACGTTATGCCTTATGGGCTGTAGTTGAGTGGCACACTGAGTACATGGACTATGTGTCATTTGGGTTGTGTTGAGGGGTGGAGGTTGCTTGCATTTCTGCTTTGGAGGTCTCGGTTGTTTGGGCAGATTTTTACTGAGAGCCTCCGTGAATGTAGGTGTGTGTTTTGTGCTTCTGTGTGTGTGTTTTGGTGGTGTAGGTTTTGAGGGACTATGTGATGAGTGTGGTGCGGTGCAAGTATTTACCTTCTCCTCTTGACTGTCTAGTCCAGTCTTCGGTGAAGAGAGCTTTGCTTCCAGTTTGGCTATATAATTGCATCTCTCACAGGTCGTAGTGTTGGGTGGTAGGAGGAGAGGGTTGTCTGTGTACATGAGGCAATTGCTGCATTGTCCCAAGATGCCCAGATTCATCAAGTAGACAGGAGAAAACACCGGGAGCTGACCTTTAGACATGCCTGAATAGGTGCTTATTTATTAAGTACTAAAAATTGTTTCCCCTCTAGACAAGTGAGGAAAGTTGAGTGCTGTAGTAATTTGTAACTTATTTAGTGCTTACAATGAGTTCTGAACAAGTGCTGAGCTCAAAGAAACAGATTTGAGTGCTAAAACTAAAAAGCTGGCTAGTTGCAAGAGAAAATTTGAAGTGCAGACTTTATGGCGCCAGGAATAGTTTAACCCTAGTTAAGTGGGGGGGGGGGGCTCAGGAGCTCACAAACAGTCCTGGACACAGGAACTCCGTATCTGGACAACACCTGCCACAGGAAAGAGGGGAAGCAAGCTTAGAATTTTTTTTCAGTAAAAGTGGAAATGGGGAAAGCTGGAACATAAGTTAATTCAATGTTAAGAATCTGAGTGGGTTGGCCTTCACAAATGTTCTCTATTAGATTGAATGAACTAATGACACTACACTGGGAAGAATGTCACAGATCAAGTATACAGTATGGGCAGGCAACGCAAAGCCACCAAGTATAAAAACAGTTCCTAGCTGTAGCCACTAAATGAAAGTTTTAAACAGATCAAGGAGCAAGCAGACTCTAGAGAATGCTTTTAACTGTAAACAGACAATTATAGTAATGCACACTATTACAGTTCCTAGCTGTAGAACACAGAAACCTCAAAAAATCAAAAATGCACAGAAAAGCTCGGATAGAGCACTCACAAACAGAAAATACAACTATCAGTATGAAAAAGCATTTTAAAGTTAAGTAATTCAGTAAACATGCAATTAGAGTAATGAAACAGTATCTAGCAATGAAAAATACAGTTAAAACAGTATAAAACAGTACACACATGCAGTGAAACAATAAAAAAAGCTTTATAACAGTGCAAAATGTAATAGATCAACTGTATAGCACAATTATAAGTGTTTCAGAAGTGTAGTTCAGTGAAATAAGTGTAAGAAATAACTTATCCTGCTCTTGGAATCTTAAGGAATTTCCACTTAGTTTCAGTAATGAAACAATCCACAGCCTGAGCAATACAAGCCTGTCAGGTGCTTACTCTCTCAAATTGACTCTCAACAAGCCAGTTTGGCTGTCAATGGTTTCCGACAAATGGCATTGTTGGCAAACGTTGGCATGGATTATAAAGGACAGCAGAAAGACCACCCACCTATGTTCAGGGGTGCTCCCTCTCTTCCATCGGACCAGACTTCGATATTCCCTCCTATTCTGTAACAAACGCTGGGCTCGGGGGTCATAGAACTGGTCGCTCCTTTGGAAATAGTGAGAGGTTTCTACTCCAGAATTTTCTTGTTTCCCAAAAAAGAGCAGTTGTGGAGACTGGAGTTGGATTTTTCTTTTCTGAATATGTTTGTCAAGGTCCTCATGTTTAAGATGCTCACCTTGCAGACAGTACTTCCTCTGTTGCTGGGTAACTGCTTCATGTTATCCCAGACTTAAAGGATGCCTATTATCATACTCCCATTGGTTATCACTAAGGAGATATCTGAGGTCTGTCGAGCCTAGCTCACACTGTCAGTTTTAGGTATTGCCCTTTGGGCTTTCCACTGCACCACAAGTGTTCACCAAATGCCTTGCTCCAGTCGTGGCCCACTGTCAGACTCTGGACATTCATATCTTTCCATACTTGGACTACTTGCTGATCTGAGCAGAGTCTATGTCCAGGTGTTTGGAATTGCTACAGAAGGTCTCAACCTTATTCTACCATCTAGGGTTCAAGAAGAATATCTGAAAGTTGTGTCAGACACCCTCACAAAGACTCATCTTCCTGGGGTTCTTGATCAACTCCAAGAGAATGGCCTTTCTGCCTGAAGATAAGGTCCTGTCATACCAGATGGTGTTTCTGGAATTGTCCAAGAGGACTGTTGTCTCAGCAAGAGAATTCCTAAAACTTGTTAGACTGATGGTGTCCATGACTCACATGATACCACAGGCCCATCTTCACATGAGAAAAATTCAGTGGTTTGCTTACAGTTGCTGGACCCACCATTTCCGTTCCTTGGAATTCCAGTTGCCAGTGCTGCCCTTCATCAGATGAGAGTTACAGTGGGGGAGAGATCCTTTGAGTATTAATCCAGGGCATCCCTCACCCTCATGCTAGTATAGTCTGCCAAGACAGATTCAGCCGACCTGACCTAGGGTGATGTGTCAGTGGGGACGCAGATGCAGGCCAGTTAGGGGCTCAAGAATGAATGGAATCACATCAAAATCTTGAAGATGTTGACAGTGATTCATGCCTTGAAAATCCTTCACCACCTAGTGTGTATGGACAACACCACAGTGATGTTGTACCTCAAAAAAAAAAGTGGGTATGAGGTCTTACACTCTGTGCAGGTTAGCAGTGGTAGGTTAGGAGCAGGCTTCTCAGTATTCTCAGACTCTTTAGGCATCATATAATACTATCAGAGCAGAACATTGTTGCAGACCCGTACAACTGGAAGCTCAAGACACTGGTATTCCAGAATGTAGTCCAGATGTAGGGATTGCCTGAAATAGATCTTTTTACTTCCTTTCAAAAAAGAAAATTAGAGAAATTCTGTTCCTTTGATTTGGAATGTTGCTGTATGTCTTTCTACCCTTTCCAGTAATTACTTCTGAAAGTTCAAAGATAAATGCCAAAGATCATTGTGGTGATCTCTATTTTCCCAGGCAATTATGGTTCCCCTGTTAATGGTGTAGACCAGGGGCAATTACCACAGACTTCCTTACCTGCTGGATCTGCTCACACAGTCTCAGCGGTGACTGGTGCACCCCTATTTGGAGAAACTTCAGTTGATAACATGGATGATTCAGTCTTGACTCCATTTATGCCCTTGTGTTTCATAATGATTTGTAGAAGGTATTATAGGCCAGAAAAGCTTTTCCAAGTAGTTTCTGAATGGAAACAGGGGGCCATTGAGGTTAATATCGCTCTGGTCTTGAAATATATGGAACTTCAGGATGGTTTATCGTATGTGTCCATTATGGTGGATTTTGTGTCCATTTGTGCTTGTCTGCCAAAGGATACTCCTCTTTCATCTTCGAAGTACTGAATAGGAGACGCCCCTCACAAGCAAATTGCTCCTTTGTGGGGCATAAATTATGTTCTTGAAAATTTGACCTTACCACCTTTTGAACTGACACCTCAAACTGATCTCAAGTTCTTAAACTGTAAAAGTGTTTTGCTTATTACTTTGACATCTGCAAGGGGTAACTGAGCTGCAAGCTCTCATGTTAGGACAACTTTAGCTTATTTTCCACAGAGATAGTGTTGTGTTATGCACTAATCTTTCTTCCATGCCAAAAGTGGTTTCAGAATTCACTCTCAATGAGTCTATTAATCTCTGTGTGTTATTTCCAGGACTTATGAATAAGGAAGAGAGGGCGCTTCATACCTCGGATGTGCATAGGCAGCTGAGATACTGCCTTGACAGAACAAAGCCCCTTAGGAAGACCAAATTTTTTTAATTTCCTTTCCTTTCTGTCACTCGCCCGATCAGGATAAAACAAACGGACAGTTGTGGGTTTGGTACAAGCAGCTTTATTATATACAAACACATCAGGATTGAGGCTTAGTAACTTAAACGTAAACGTATAAACAGACTGACTACTGCACTCATACATGTTAACACTCTGCTCTCTCAAAATGGCATTGCTGCCTGCAAGTGCTCTCTATTTATATGCACGTGCCCTCACTTTGAAATGCTTCTTAAAGACAGACCACACACACTGTTCTAAATCCTCCTTCTTTGAGAAATAAGTCATACACTGAACATGACAACAGTCATTGACATGCAATTGTACAGAAATGATCCTTTGACATGCAATTATACAGAACTAATTCTCTGACATGCACTCACACAGAACTAAATACAAATAAAACAATTATGTCCAGGTTGCTGTATATTTTACACTAGGCCTAGAAATATGACCTGATCATGTGACATAAAATTAGAACTGAGTTTAGCAACAGGGACCGTCTTTAAAAAATGTTCAACTTCAGGGACTTCTGGGACATCATTAGGAATGGGAATAGGTACTGAGACTTGTCCTTCAAAAGGAACATAATATGGGTTGGTCTGAGATCTAGAGTCTGTATCACAGGTACGATGCTGTGATATTAATTCATACACCGAAAGAAGATGCCTACAATTTCTTCTCTATTCTATACCCTCAGATTCCAATAAGTAGGATCTTGGCTTGGCACATATACTTCTCACTTGACCAATTCGATCAAAACCTTTCACCGTTTGCATCCTCACTATCTCTCCTTCTTTCAATGATGAAGAAATCTGCTCATTTTATCATAGCTGGACTTCTGGAATGAATGCTTTTTGAATAGTTGGGCTTTGATTGCTTTGGTGTTTTTAGCATGAGACACCTTCAAACTGCAACTGATAGCAAGGTTGTTCTGGTTTGCCTAGAGAGATATCTTTGAGCAGGCGAGCCAAGTAAATTGTCATGGAGTGTATTTATGAGATTAAGCAACTTCAAGAAAATATTGGTATTGTCTCACTTTGACCTGTTCAGTAACTGCTTTGCACTTTCTACTGCATTCTCAGCTAGGCTGATTGACTGTGGGTATTCCAGACTGCTAGTAATACGGATAAAGTCTCACTCTTTGCAAATTTATGACATAACTGACTGGTAAACTGGATACCATTCTAAGAAATAACTTTGTGTGGACTACCATGGACTGAAAAGTGATGTTTCAACTTAGTAATGACAGTACTGGACATTAGGTTAGGTAGCAGATCGATCTCAGACCAGTTTGAATAAGAGTCTACCAACACTAAGTAATTCTGATTGTTCCACTCAAAATATGTCAGTAGCTACTCTTGACCAAGGTAGTTCAGGAATCTGGCTTAGCTGAAGTGGCTTTTTTTGCAAATGCGGTTTAGTACTATTGCATACTGAACAAGATGAAAGCACTTTATCAATGTCTTTCGACAGAGAAGGCCAAAATACTAGTCCTCTTGCCCTTTTATTGGTAGCTTTGGAACCTGGGTAGCCACGATGCAAAATCTGGATGTACTCATGTTGTAAGGGAGTAGGAACAATAACTTTAGGCTTTTTGAAAATGATGCCATCTTCCATCAACATGTCATCTCTGTAAGGAAAATAAGGTTGCACTTCTCTTGGTACATAAAATTGCTTTGACAGCTATCCAGCATTGATGAAGTGGTTGAGCTTTTGCAAAACTGGATCAGTCTTTCTATGACCTCTTAGCTCATCAAGTCTTGTACTAGAAAAATTACACACCTCCAGGACATTGAAGTCAGAATCTTCTGCATCAAGCTTTTCTGTGGTATTTCTGGGCAATCTGGATAAGATATCAGCCAGATAAAGAAGTTTGCCTTTTGTATAGATCCTTTTGAAGTTTTGCTTTTGTAATCTGAGCACCATTCTTTGTAGTCTTGCTAGAGCACAGGCTTCTTTAAAATAGTGATTACAGGCTGATGATCAGTCTTGATCTGGATAGCTCGGCCATAAATATAATCCTGGAACTTCAAACATGCAAACACAATTCCAAAAGTTCCTTCTCAATTTGAGCATACTGCATCTCAGTTTGGGTAAGAGTTTTAGATGCATAGGCTGCTGGTCTGCCCTACTGAAGAATAACTGAACCAAGACCAGGCTTTGAAGCATCACAGGAAATAATTACTGGTTTGTGGACATCATAGTATCTTAACGTAGGTGGACTGGCAATTTTGTGTTTAAGGTCATCAAATGCTCCCTGGTGTTGTTCCAACCATGACCAGGCAACATTTTTGCATGTCAGCTGTCTTAAAAGTGCTGACTGAAGTGTGATATAAACTTGCCCAAATAGTTAACCATACCAAGGAAACGCTGTAAGGCTTGGACATTGTCTGGATCTGGCAGCCCAAGAATGGCTGTTTGTTTGGAAGGATCTGGTCATAAGCCTATACTGGTAAATAAATGACCTACATAAGTAACTTCTGGTAAACTGAATTTACATTTCAGAGGACTGAGCTTTAGGTTCACTTCACATGCTCTGTCCAGAACTTTTCTGAGATTTCTGTCATGCTCTGCTTCACCATTACCTCCAACTAATAAATCATCTACTATTATAGCACATGGAGAACCTGAAAAAAATTTGCTCCATTGCATGCTGAAAGACTTCACAGGCAGAATTTATTCCAAAAGGCATTCTGAGAAATATCTAACCAAATGGGGTACTGAATGTAGTCAGTAGTGAAGATTTGCGATCAAGCATTACTTGCCAAAATTAACTCTTTGCATCTAAGACAGAAAAAACAGTGGCATTTGGCATGAGGCTAGCAACCTCCTCGACTGTATGCATAGGATGATGGGGCCTCTTTAATGCTTTAAGTCTGTTGGGTCAATACATATTCTGATTTCATCTGAGCGTTTCTTGTGAGCAACTAGAAGATACCCATTCAATTGGTTCTGTGATTGGACAAATCACACCTTTTTGCACCATTTTATCTAACTGGACCGTGACTTTGTGCTATATAGCTATTGGAACTTTTCTCACTGATCTGACCTCTCGACTGACTTCTGGGTTGAATTTCGTGGAGTACACAACTGGAAGTTTGCCTAGCTTGTCTTCAGAAACATCAGCATACCCTGAGAAAATAGGATTGGTGTCACTAGGACATGTGCTTACATGATGGACATCTTTAGTTAAAGAAAGCAGTTTCATTCTTAAATTGTCTCTGTGACCTAATAATGGCTGCACAGGTCTGCTGACTACATAAAATTACAGGCTGTAACTGTTCCCAGCTAAACAGCATGAAAGCACGACTGAGCCGTCGGTTTGAATCTCTTCACTTCCATAAGTAACAAGCTTTGCACAACTGGCCAAATTAATTTGTTCACCAGCTGTTACTCTAGCAAACATTTCTGCTGACATTGCACTTTGAACCAGTGTCTACTTTGAGCTCTTTGGGTTTACCATTAATCAGGACAGTACAAAACACTTTGTTCTTTGCCAACCAATCTACTGCATTAACCTTTTCACCAACCACTGATATACCATCTACATAGAAAGCAGAGTTGCAGCTTTCTATATGATCAACCTTCTTTTTGAGTGACCTGTCCTAATAAATGAAGAGGCTTGCTTCATTTACAAAGCTTTTTAAAGTGCTTCTATTTTTTTACACTTGTGGCATTGCTGGCCAAATGCTAAGCATTTCTGTTTTTTAGACTCATGACTGGCACCACAATTACGACAGTTAGCAGTAAGACTTGACTTGGGTTTTGTTGACTCACCCTTATGTTGCACTGAGTATGTCCATTTTACTGAACTAGTCTTAGAACTTGCTGGAACGTTAGGGGTTCCCCCTGGAAATCCTGCAGGGGCTGCAGCTGCCATTTGCTTAGGTCTGTTTCTGTTAGCCATGTGCTGCATGCTGTCTCCGTTTGCTCTAGAAGCTGCTGAAACCATGCTCTTATCACTTGCAAGCATATTTGTATGCCTTTCTATAAGCGCATGGATCTGACAAATCTCTGTAGCATTTCTCAATGGTAAATCACTGTCATGAGGCAAAATCTTTCTCACTGCAGCATTATTAATACCACATACAAGCCTGTCTTTTATCAACTCCTCTTTCAAATCACCAAATCTGCACATTTTGGCCTTGTTTCTCAAGTCAATAATATAAGCTGCAAAGTTTCTCCTGGTTTTTGGTCTCTTGTATAAAATAGATGCCTCTCTAATGTAACATTTGTCAAGGGGTTGCACATTTCTCTAAATTTACGTTTCAAGCACTCAGGGTCCCCCTTGATTCAGCTTATACAACAATATGGTGGGTTTTCCTTTCTCCTGCATATACTGATGGTGCATGCACAAATGTCTGACCCCTCTAAGTTAAGCAAAATATATGGCCTTGTATGTGCATCTTTGTCAGAAAAAGCTGCTTGTATGAAAATATCATATTCCTGCTCAAATATTTTCCAATTCTCTGCAATATTTTGATCAAACACAATTGGACTGGGTCTACGAAATGCCTCTGCCATGTAAACACACAGTAATAAAGACCCTTGGAATTATGTACCAACATACACACATATATATTTATATATGCCAGAAATTTATGCCAAAAGATGTAATTATGCCCAATAACACAACAGACTATTCAAAATAACTGTGCTTTGTAAAATAAGTCTCTGTAGCACAAGAACACTTTGAAACCAATATACTTTGAGAAACCACTCATCAGTGTAAGAAACACTTCAAAATGACTGCACTTTGAGAATGAACTGTACACACCACAAGAAATGGCTGTATTTTGACTGCACTTTGCAAAATAACTGTATTTTGCACACAGTAACCTCTTTGAAATAATTTACTGTAATAACACACTGCAAACACTTTGCACAGTCTGAAATACTTCCTAGAACTCTAGTTATACTTTGAATAGCTTTAGTCAATGCAAAATAGTAGCTCATGTCACAGCTTGGTCTTTACTAAAAAGCATGCAGGCACCTTGCTTTTGTTTTGCTTATTTTGACCTTTTATTGTACTCAGTATGCTTGTCTGACCTCTTATCATGCTCGTTAAACTTCTGTTCGTTTTGCTTTAAACTTGCTCGTTTTACTTTTAACATGCTTGTTATACAAATTGGAAGTAACTCTGAACACCCACATAAGTATTTCTGATAAGTCTATCAAATATCATGGTTTTGAATATTTCCTTTAACCAATAATGTGTTTTGTGCCTTTTGTTTGATTACTAATGCTTTTTGTGCTACTCATTTGGTTAATAATGTGTTTTGTGCTTTACGGATGATTTGTATTGTTTTCTTTACAAAATAAATAATTTGTGTGTGTTTTTGTTACCTGTAGTTAATTTCTGGCCTTTTTTAATCGTTTGAGCACTGTGTCACCCAACCTGCTCAATATATGTTCACCGTTAACTCTGCAACTCATGTCTTGAAGACATTGTACTCTCGGTTGTGACACCATGTCACTCATCTGGTCAGGATAAAACAGATGAACAGTTGTGGGTTCAGTTCAAGCAGCTGTATTATATGCAAACACATCGAGATTGAGGCTTAGTAACTTAAATAAACTTATAAACAGACTGACTACTGCACTCATACATGTTAAAACTCTGGCTGTTCTCTCAAAATGGCATTGCTGCATGCACGTGTTCTCTGTTTATATACATGTGCCCTCACTTTGAAATGCTTCTTAAAGACACAACACACACACACTGTTCTACACTTTCCTTTTCCTGGGCAAAGAAAGGTCAACCTGTCTCTATGCAATCAATTGCATGTTGGTTGTCATGTAGTATTGTTTTTTGTTGAACCCACCATAGAAAGGTGAATCCAGGAAGGTAAAGGCACATTCTACTAGGGCTTTTTTCTCTTCTGTGGCATATTTAGAAGGCATGGACTCTGGGAGTATTTTAGAGGGAGCAAATTGGTCCTTCATCCATTTCTTCACAAAGCACTGTAAATTGGATGATTTTTCTAGATCCAGAGCAGGCTTCACAAGCGCCATTCTTCAGGGGCTTCTAGACCTTTATCCATCCTCCTTCCAATATGCCAGTAACGTGGTGTGTTTGTTACACATAGTACAGTTACCTAAGTTCCACTTACCTGTAACAGCAGATGTTTATAGAACATGCTACCTTACTGGTAGTACCCTCCCACCATCGCCCTTTTGTTGGGTGTATATATTGGTTGTTGGAGTTGTGTTTTGGTTCAGCAACCTTTTTTGTGTGTATATATATTTTTTTGATTTGGGACAGTAGGTGTTTGCAAAGCTTGTGCTTCCATCTGGTCTTACTGTTGGACCCTAGAAAATTGAAAGGGTTCTGTCTGTGAATGTGATGGGCTGCCCTTGTCCTGCCAGGTGATTGGTTCTTCACCCTCAAGAGAAAGGCAGTGGGAAGAGTGCTGAGCTTTGACAGGCTGCCAGAATGAGGGTAGCAAGGCACTGTATACGGCAGTGTGTTTTATGAACCTCTACTGTTACAGGTAAGTGGAACTTACGCAACTGTACATTCCCATCAAAATTTTATAATCATACTTTAAAATTGTTATTGCCCTGTATGATTCAGCTTGAAATTGTTTTCCCCCCTCTTTCTGTATTTTTGCTATAACTTCCAGTTTCCATGAATTAGGTATCACATTAATGCTCAATATCCCATTCATTAAACTGGCTCAGAAATGTACTAATTTTTCTCCTCCTAACTTCCAAATTTCAACAGGGATCCCATCCTTCCTCTGTGATTTATTACATGCCTGCTTTCCTAAGACTACCTTTACTTCGGAGACTTTCAAGATTGCAGCACACTGATCAACAGCTTATTTTCAGCTATCCCAGTGTGAAAAATGAAACTTAGAGATAAGGGCTAGTAACTCTGACAATTTTATTAAATTCAGTTACTGGCTAGTAAGTACACTGCTTGTATGCCAACAAGGAAGAAACATATAGCCTGAAAGAAAATAAAACGTAATGGAAAACACTGACTGGGAAACATCCTGTATCTGTATAGCAAAATGCAGTTCAAGCTCCGCCTTTGGTGCCAGACATGGCTTCCTGTAATCTGCAGAGAAACAAAATAAATCAGATGATTAAAATAAAAGAAACATTTAAGGACTTTATCAAATCAAATAACAAAAGGCTGGAAAAATGGAAGAAACTTTAAACAGTTATTCATATGAACTGATAAAACTGCAACAATTAGAGGCCAAAATGAAGAAAGGTTTGGCTGCATATGACACTGCTCTAGAAGAGCTGTTTCAAAAAATGGTACTGTTAGAGGTCACAGTATGCAGGAAAAACAGGAAAGAACCTGAGAAACTAGAAGAAATGAACTGTATTAATTCCTTGAAAGCACAAATAGGTTCATAGGTTCATAGGTTTATACTAGGCTATCTGCCCTAAGGCATTTATAAGCCTAGCCCAAATTATTAGGCGACCCCTTATATGAAAAAAATACTGTGCCCATTAGTTTGTTGTGCCTCTGTCCAGCAGTGACACAGAGATGATTCCTGGGGTAAACCTACCATCTCCCATCCACAGGTCTAGATTTCTCTTGAACAGAGTCAGCGAGGTGCTCTGCCTCACATGGACCGGGATTTTATTCCACAGCATAGGGAGTCTCTGAGTGATAAATCTATCCCTCCAGCACGTCCTATTTATATCCGTGCTAAGATTTAAGTCGCTTGCTCTAGTGGTTTTGGTGGATTTGGATTTTATGAGGTGGAGCATGTCCATTAATTCCGGGTTGGACATGGCCTTGTATGTCAGGCACATGTCACCTCTGAGCAGACGGTATGCGACTGAATAGAGCTGGAGTTTCTTCAATCTGGCAGCATATGACAGATTTTGGAGTCCCTTTATCCTTTTGGTGAGGAACTTTTGGGGTCTCTCCAATTGCTGCAGATGTCGGGTGAGATACATCCCGAATGGGGCATTGTACTCGATCATTGGTCTGATAAGTGAAGAGTACAGGGGAACAATGACCTCACTAGATCTGGATGTGAATCCCTTCATGATCAGGTGGGCAATGTAGAAGGTCTTTCTAAGCACTTTAGCAATGTGAGCGTCAAAGAAAGGCCACTGTCAACCTGGGTCCCCAGGTCCCTGATAACCTCTTCTGTGCTTAGTGGATTGCCACCTATATGGTAGCTTGGGGTTACCTTGTTTTTCCCGAAGGTATGACTATACATTTTTTGGCGTTTAACTTCAGGCCATGGCTCTGGCACCAGCTATCTGTTTCCGTGAGTCCCTTCTGAAGGATATCCGTGTCCGATGCACTTTCCACTATGGCCCAGTTTGCAGTCATCTGCAAACTTTGTCAGCCAAAGTCCTCCCATGTTGGCCTGTACTTCTGAGAAGTAGATGCCAAACAATAGGGGCCAAGGACCGAGCCCTGTGGGACACCACTTGTGACCGGCTTGGAGTCTGACACAGCGCCAGCAACTCTAACCCTGTGGGTTCTGTCCTTAAGCCAGTTTGCAACCCATCTTGTGACATATGGGTTTACATTTAAGCTGGTAAGTTTTCTACAATACCCGAGTGGGGTATTGTGTCGAAAGCCTTGCAAGGTCAAGGTAGGCTGTATGGACTGCCTTTCCTCATCAATGGCCTTGGTGACTGTTTCAAGAAGTCAACCAAGTTCAAAAGGCATGATCTTCCCTTGACAAAGCCAAACTGGGTCGGGTCCAATGTCTGCAAGTCCCCTATATCTTTGTTTATGAGCTCCATTATGATCCTCTCCATAGCTTTGCAGACTAGACTTGTTAAGCTTATGGGGTGGTAATTACCAGGGTCCGTAGAGGCACCGCCTTTGACGAGTCGGACCACAGTTGCCGCGCCACTCCTTGGGCACGTATCCTGTGGTAAGGCTAAGATTAAACAGCTGACTAATGTGCAGGTATAATTCGTCATTTAGCTCGTAGCACACAGGGGACACCATCCGGTCCCATTGATGCTGTGTTTTAGCTTTAGAGAGAGCAGCTTTGAGATGTCCGGGAGGCTACACTGCTGGGATAGTTATCTCCTTTAGGGGTGGGGTGAAGTTTGCACTGAACCTGTCTGCCAGTATGTTGGCAGTGTCTGTGGGTTCAGTGATTTTTGTATCATTTTGGACTAATTCTGAGCATATCTGGGAGTTTCCACCCAGGTTCCTAACATAGCTGAAAAAGGCCTTATGATTGTCCTTTGAATCCATGGCAATTTTTCTCTCAAAATTGGCCTTAGTTGATTTTATGAGTGCTCGTATTTTTTACTAATAATGATCAGGGTGACTTCCCTTTTATGGATTTTGTTCTATCATGTAATAGCTTTCTCCTCTTATTGTAAAGTTTGTTAATGGCTGGGGTCCACCAGACTGGACGTTTGCCCTTTGTGGAAAGAGTCTTGGTTTTATTTGGGATTGCCTGATCCATGCAGTCCTGGAGGTGTTCATAGAAGGCATTTGTAAGGGCTTGCTTGGGTTGTGGTTTCCTCTGGCTCAGGGGCCTTGAAGGATACCACACCAGTCTTGAGTAGTGTGAAGTTTGCTTTAGAGAAGTTCTTCACTATGGCCTTTTTTGCTTGGGGTGGGGCGGGATGTGGATTTCCAGTGAGATTAGTTTATGATCAGATCTCACCAATGAGGGATAGACTTCGTGTGGAGCATTTTGTCCCCATGTTTGTGACAATGAGATCTAGTATATTTTCTCCTCGGAACAGTGACTAGCTGTTCCATGGCATTTGAATTTATGAACTCCAGGAACCGTTGGGCTAGAAAGTTAGGGCTTGAGTAATGTTCCCAGTCTATATTCGGGTAGTTGAAGTCACCCAATATGATGGTGTTTGGAGATACATTTATACCCTCCAGTGTCTTCAGGAAGGCTGTGTGGGGTTCCTGAGTTTGAGAGGGTGGCCTGTAGCATGCTACAATTTGTAGAGCAGTTTTGCCTATGGTTAGTTGCACCTGGATGGTTTCCGGCCTTGATGGCGCCACCAACCTGGAGGTGTGAGTATCCTTTATGAATATGGATACACCCCCTCCTTTTGTGGTGTGGTTTGGGTTTTGGGGCCGGAACGCATGATATGAGGTAAAACCTAATAGTGCCGTGGTGCTCTCAGGAGCCTTGAACCAGGTTTTCAGTTACAGCACGACATCGATGTCTCCATACTGAGAAGGGCCTTTTGAGATTTAGACTTCTGGCATTGAGCAGCATTACCCTCAGTTTCTTTCCATTTTTGTTTTCTAGGGTGGTAGGTTTAGAATTTGAGCCTTGCCTAAAAAGGCACTATGGGGGTGGCAAGAGCCTTAGCCAATATCCGGAATCCCAGGGTGACAGGTGCAAGCCGCCCCCTTCTGCTAAGCGTGGCTTGTCAAGCATGTCATCCCAGGCAGACAGACACTGGATCCCCTTTGAATGACACCAGACATTAAGCCAATTGTTAAAGCTGATCATCTTGTCTCTATATTGTGGCATCATTCTTGGTGAAGGAAGGATACTGCTCAGGGTTAGGGTCATACCTGCCTGGGCTACATAATCAGAGAGCTCCTCTATGTCTCTCTTCATGTAGTCCAGGGAAGTACGTCAGGTTGTTCACACCAGCATGGACAATGACTGTGTCATATTTGTACTTGCCATGGAGTGACCCGAAAAGCTGTGTTATGTGGCGGATTCTAGCCTGATAGGCAGCTTACTGTGACCCTCTCCTTGTTCAGCCTGGTGAGTGGGACGCCAGTGTGTCTGACTATGGAGTCACCTATGACAAGTATGTTTGGTGTTGTATTTGGCCTTAAGGGCTGTGACTGCTTTGCACACTGCTTTTGTGGTTTATGTGTTGCTTGTGGGGTGTCTTGAGGTAGCAGTTGTTTGGGTGTCTGCTTTGGAGGCCTCTGCTGTTTAGGTAAATTTTTACTCAGAGCCTCCGGTATGTCTTTGTGTGTTTATGTGTTTGATTCAGTGGAGTGGTAGCATTATGTGAGGCTGGTTTTGTGGTGTGTGTAGTTGCCTTCTCCTCCTGTTTGGTCTTGCCAGTCCTGAGTTGAGAGAGCTCAGCCTCCAGTTTGGCTAAATAGCTGCATCTCTCGCAAGTATTTGTGTTATGTGGGAGGAGGAGAGGGTTGTCTGTGTACATGAGGCAGTTATAACATTGCCTCAAGATTCCCAGATTCACCAGCTGGACCGAGAGGAGATTGACAACTGACCTTTGGACATGCTAGAATAATATTGGGAAATCCTTAATTGAAAACAAGGGCCAGTGGGGAGTGAGGGTGTAGTGCTTTTAATTTTTAGTGCTGACTTATATAATTGCTTTAGTGAGCAAGTGCCAGGTAACTTGAGTGCAATGTGTTACAAGTAACTAAATGCAAAAACGACAAACAGTAACTTTCTTTCAAGTGAAACAAGGAAATAAGTACAGTAAGCAATGCAGATATCACTAGTGATCCACAGAAGAGCAGAATAACTTCAGATAAAAATTCCTTCAACACTCCTTCATACACAGTTTAAATCAATTTAAATACTGTATTTTTTAAAAAAAGTGCAGAAAAAGGTACTTAAATTCTCTTATACGTCCAGTTGAATATAACCAAGTTTTTAGCTGGCCAAGCTGAAGTTTTAAAGCAGGAATTATTTCACATGCACCAGTTTAAATATGCAAGGACAGGAAGTCAAAGAATGTGGCTACCCCACACCTGTAATTACTAGCAAATAACAAAATTCAGCCAACACTAGCTTTAGTTCAAGTTACTGAAGAGCAGAATAACTTCAGATAAAAATTCCTTCAACACTCCTTCATACACAGTTTAAATCAATTTAAATACTGTATTTTTAAAAAAAGTGCAGAAAAAGGTACTTAAATTCTCTTATACGTCCAGTTGAATATAACCAAGTTTTTAGCTGGCCAAGCTGAAGTTTTAAAGCAGGAATTATTTCACATGCACCAGTTTAAATATGCAAGGACAGGAAGTCAAAGAATGTGGCTACCCCACACCTGTAATTACTAGCAAATAACAAAATTCAGCCAACACTAGCTTTAGTTCAAGTTACTGAAGAGCAGAATAACTTCAGATAAAAATTCCTTCAACACTCCTTCATACACAGTTTAAATCAATTTAAATACTGTATTTTTTAAAAAAAGTGCAGAAAAAGGTACTTAAATTCTCTTATACGTCCAGTTGAATATAACCAAGTTTTTAGCTGGCCAAGCTGAAGTTTTAAAGCAGGAATTATTTCACATGCACCAGTTTAAATATGCAAGGACAGGAAGTCAAAGAATGTGGCTACCCCCACACCTGTAATTACTAGCAAATAACAAAATTCAGCCAACACTAGCTTTAGTTCAAGTTACTGAAGAGCAGAATAACTTCAGATAAAAATTCCTTCAACACTCCTTCATACACAGTTTAAATCAATTTAAATACTGTATTTTTTAAAAAAGTGCAGAAAAAGGTACTTAAATTCTCTTATACGTCCAGTTGAATATAACCAAGTTTTTAGCTGGCCAAGCTGAAGTTTTAAAGCAGGAATTATTTCACATGCACCAGTTTAAATATGCAAGGACAGGAAGTCAAAGAATGTGGCTACCCCCACACCTGTAATTACTAGCAAATAACAAAATTCAGCCAACACTAGCTTTAGTTCAAGTTACTGAAGAGCAGAATAACTTCAGATAAAAATTCCTTCAACACTCCTTCATACACAGTTTAAATCAATTTAAATACTGTATTTTTTAAAAAGTGCAGAAAAAGGTACTTAAATTCTCTTATACGTCCAGTTGAATATAACCAAGTTTTTAGCTGGCCAAGCTGAAGTTTTAAAGCAGGAATTATTTCACATGCACCAGTTTAAATATGCAAGGACAGGAAGTCAAAGAATGTGGCTACCCCACACCTGTAATTACTAGCAAATAACAAAATTCAGCCAACACTAGCTTTAGTTCAAGTTACTGAAGAGCAGAATAACTTCAGATAAAAATTCCTTCAACACTCCTTCATACACAGTTTAAATCAATTTAAATACTGTATTTTTTTAAAAAAGTGCAGAAAAGGGTACTTAAATTCTCTTATACGTCCAGTTGAATATAACCAAGTTTTAGCTGGCCAAGCTGAAGTTTTAAAGCAGGAATTATTTCACATGCACCAGTTTAAATATGCAAGGACAGGAAGTCAAAGAATGTGGCTACCCCCACACCTGTAATTACTAGCAAATAACAAAATTCAGCCAACACTAGCTTTAGTTCAAGTTACTGAAGAGCAGAATAACTTCAGATAAAAATTCCTTCAACACTCCTTCATACACAGTTTAAATCAATTTAAATACTGTATTTTTAAAAAAGTGCAGAAAAAGGTACTTAAATTCTCTTATACGTCCAGTTGAATATAACCAAGTTTTTAGCTGGCCAAGCTGAAGTTTTAAAGCAGGAATTATTTCACATGCACCAGTTTAAATATGCAAGGACAGGAAGTCAAAGAATGTGGCTACCCCACACCTGTAATTACTAGCAAATAACAAAATTCAGCCAACACTAGCTTTAGTTCAAGTTACTGAAGAGCAGAATAACTTCAGATAAAAATTCCTTCAACACTCCTTCATACACAGTTTAAATCAATTTAAATACTGTATTTTTTAAAAAAAAGTGCAGAAAAGGTACTTAAATTCTCTTATACGTCCAGTTGAATATAACCAAGTTTTTAGCTGGCCAAGCTGAAGTTTTAAAGCAGGAATTATTTCACATGCACCAGTTTAAATATGCAAGGACAGGAAGTCAAAGAATGTGGCTACCCCACACCTGTAATTACTAGCAAATAACAAAATTCAGCCAACACTAGCTTTAGTTCAAGTTACTGAAGAGCAGAATAACTTCAGATAAAAATTCCTTCAACACTCCTTCATACACAGTTTAAATCAATTTAAATACTGTATTTTTTAAAAAAGTGCAGAAAAAGGTACTTAAATTCTCTTATACGTCCAGTTGAATATAACCAAGTTTTTAGCTGGCCAAGCTGAAGTTTTAAAGCAGGAATTATTTCACATGCACCAGTTTAAATATGCAAGGACAGGAAGTCAAAGAATGTGGCTACCCCCACACCTGTAATTACTAGCAAATAACAAAATTCAGCCAACACTAGCTTTAGTTCAAGTTACTGAAGAGCAGAATAACTTCAGATAAAAATTCCTTCAACACTCCTTCATACACAGTTTAAATCAATTTAAATACTGTATTTTTTTAAAAAAAAGTGCAGAAAAAGGTACTTAAATTCTCTTATACGTCCAGTTGAATATAACCAAGTTTTTAGCTGGCCAAGCTGAAAAAATAAGCAGCTGGACCTGTATTCACAGCAGGATTTGTTAATGAAAAGGGCACATAATGTGTGTGCTCCAAACCTGGGCAAGAGAAAGCAGCCAAGACTTGTATTAGCAAAGATGCAATTATACCAGCAGAATGAGTTGATCCTGGAAAAACTGTGGCAGAAGGGCAAAGTATTAAAAATTGGAGACAGCAGAGTATTTGTGAAAGATGACTTACTGTACACCAGGAAGAAGAGGAGCAAATTTAGGCAGGTGTGAAAGTCAAGTTGCTTTATCCAGATGTCTTTAGAGTTTATTTTTTCCTGGAGGATCAAAGTAATTTTTTGTAATGGAGAACAGGCTAAGGAGGAAATATAAACATTTGTCCAACAAAATCTCATTCTTCTGATAATTAAAGTTCATATATAGACTTTGCCAGTGAAACCTTTTCTAGTGTTCCTAAGGAAAATGCTTGAGAAACAGAAAAAAGCACAGGAGTTGACTAGAAGAGTGGGGATACCTTGGACTTGAACCAGAAACTTTGGTTGGGAGATGAAGATGAATAGGAAGACCAGCAACATTGAAATTAGTGAATAAATGTGAGATTATAAAGCATCAGTCATGTTTGTGAAGTACGGCTTTACAAGGAATAGTGGAAAGATTGCACTGCTGTTGATGCTGTTAAACTTATGGGGGACTGAAAATAGTGTACCCGCTTTCATGTCCTTAGTGTTTGGAAGGAAACTTAAAGGAAAGGCAAATAAAAGTTAACGTGTTAATATGGTTTGTTTTCAATTATATAAATTTATGTTTGCCTATATCTTAAGTACTAATTTAAAAAAAGGTGTTAAAAAAGGCTGTCTTTAATTCTACTGTAACAGGCAGAAGCAGTGGATCTCTCTACCCCTCCCCTTGCTGTGCTGTATAGTAGTCCTGTGCTGTATAGTAGTCCTCTATATTCTTTTAATATTTCTCTTTCATTTCTTGTTATTCTACCTTCTTGCCTTTTGTTAACTGAAATACAGTTATCGTGACCTTATGCTGCCTGAGCCTCATGGCTAATGTTCTGAGAGCCTTGGATGTTGCTGCATAATTGAGTTCCTTTACCACACTTCTTTGCACTAATAACCTGTAATCACTATCCCTCTGCATTTCTTTTAAGAGATTTTGAAGCAGCTTCCTGTCATCTTCCAAAAGCTGATGTTTTCTCAGCTGCTTTGCTCTAATAAGCTCCATATGGATTCAGTTGTTATCTCTAAATACCTTATTCCTCTCCTTTATAAAGCTTCAGAGCTCTCTGTGTCTTTTAAGTTTTTCCCAACTCTGTATCACTTGATCATACTCTTCCTCAAATCCCTGTACAATAAGCTGACTTATCCAGTCACATATCTGATCATATTCTAGGTAATAAACCAGAAACCTTGTGTTTATATCACGTTATCGAAAGATGAAAATAGCAAACGCTATTTCATCAAACCTAAAATATCTAAACCACATAATATTGCACATTTAGAACGGCAAATTATTTCCTTGGGAAAAAATTTGCTATTCCAAAACACATACACACAACACAAGCACACCTGAAAAACATCAATGCACACACATACACTTATAATCCTACAACTAACCCTACACTAAACTATACATACACTACTATCTATCCACTTACCTTAACCCAAGCCCTAACCCTAAGGTCCGTCACTATCGCACACTCACCTAACCCATGCCCTAACCCTAACTTACTTAACCCACCCCTAAACCTAATTCACCTAACACGAGCCCTAACCCTAACTCACCTAACCCATGCCCTAATCTTAACAACCACACAATCGCCCACTTACCTGAACCTGACCCGTGAATCTCCACCACAGTGCTGAAAATAGTGAAGCCACAGAACCTGCCAACCAGATTCTTTCCCTAGGAAAGAATTTGGTGTTCTGCAGCTTCGCTATTTTTAGCGTTCAATTAAAACGGGTCGATATTAGAACATTTGAAGTTTTAAAACTTCAATGTTCTGATATAGACCCGAAACCTCCAGTAGGGCAGTCTTCCCCAATTGTTGGATTCATAATGAATACTGTATGCACGCATGATCTGACAGCATGAGGGAGCTGGCATGCTCCATCTGTATCATTTCCAGATGCTTCCTTGTTTTAAATACCTCAACAATTCTTGACTATCTGACATACTTGGAATATAATATGTAAACTCATCCTGCTCTTTAACATTCACCTCTCTCCAAATATCTGCTAAACCTAATCTCGTCAGCATTTTCTTAGTTTGTTATTTGTGTTCTTGACTTTATCTGACGTGTCCTTACAAAATTAGTTTCTCTATCTGTAAACACCATGTTTCAGTATCCAGCTATCAACAGAACCCCCCCTATGAAACTTTATAATTTCCATTAGCATTAAATTAGTCTCTTAGAATTTTAATCCCAGTGGGTAATATGTTGTCACTGTGGTAATGTTAGTCCCCTTCAAGTATCCGCTTATTCCTGCATAACAATCATTATGCTCTATTAATGTTTGTTCCATTTCTAACTGCAAATTTTTCCTAGCTAGTAAACAAACTCTCCTGCATCAATCCCCTACATAATTTGGACTCACTGAGACCTTATACCCTTATATACCCACCTTTTGGTGTTTCATTTCTGTGAGATGTGTTTCCTGTAAGGTGGCTGTGTGCATTCTCCTTTTTAACACTATTACCACTATTAATAATCCTCTCCTGTTTAACTGGGTTTGTTAACTCATTTACATTCCATGTTGCTAAACTAACACTTATAGTAATTATTTAAATATTGCTCTTCTTTTTTTCCCCTCTGTAAATAGTCTCACTTACTTTTTATCCCCCCAATAGATACACGTGGCAGCAAACCTTACCCGAATTAACCTGACAGTTATTTGCATTGTACTCCGTCTGTAGTGTAACCTCCCTGTACTTTTTTAATCATCAATCCAATATTACATAGCTCACTCCACTTCCCTTAAACCTCACTCTTCCTCCAAAAGATTATTCTGCATGTATTATTCCCACAGTTCTCATTTTTCTGTGTAATTTGCACCTACCTTTTTCTAAAAATCCTACCATTTTTTTTATCTTTGTTACTATATTCACCTACTCCAAACATGGTTGGTATAGACTTTGATTTCCATTTTGTAGTAATTGCTATTTTTGGCGGATACCATTTTTAAACTTAGTAAGGCTTTACTATGTCTAGGCAATTCAGATCCTGAATCCAAGCTCAAAAATAGAACTGAAAACACAGCTTAGTGTAGGAATGGTACAAACCAGGCTGATCACGATTAAGTTTTTTCTTTTTTATTTAAAAACGTGAACTTCTTCATGTGCCCTCCCCAGCACAAGTCTTTTAAACCCTTTAGAACAGGATGTGATGTCACGTAATTTTCCTTAATTATTAAGTATATACACACATTAATGCAATATATTATAAAAATATATACAAAAAACATCTTAGTGTTGATAAAATATTATGTAAAGGGTTTAAAAGACTTGTGCTGGGGAGGGCACATGTTTTTGTTTCTGAAGAAGTTCACGTTTTTAAATAAAGTGAAAGAAAGCGCTAATCGTATCAGCCTGGTTTGTACCATTCCTACACTAAGCTGTGTTTTCAGTTCTGTTTGCAGTTTGCGGCTAGTCCGTTATTTTGTCTTTTCTCAAGCTCAAAAATAATTTCCTTAGTTACACCAATTTGCTCACTCATTATTTCTGACAGAGTAGTCTGCAGGAAAATTTTAAAGCCTGCAAATTCATTAAACTCCCAAGAAATATGTTCCTAATTACCACTTTCATCCTCATCACACCACCAGCATTTGCAATCTAACTGAGGAAAAATTCTTTGTAGTCTGCTCTTCCAAGGAAAAATCCTAAATCTTCCAAACTTTGTTGAATATTTGTGAGCCATACATATATCTGCCCATTGTTTCTTTGTGAATTGCTTATGCTGTCTCTCTTCCCAATCTTTTGATTCCTATATGTTGCTTGTCCTATCTTATGATTCAAGATGAACAGGTGGAGTAGTTTGTTTATATGCTTTATTATATAGAAACATGTCAGGATGGATAGTAGCAACATAAAATATAAACTAACTGATTAACTGACTGACCATTACATACATGCATGCTTACATCTCAACAGCTGTCTACAAAAATGGCAGTCTGGCTCACACATGCTCAGTATTTATACACATGTGCAAGCCCATGGAAAGCTTCTTAAATGTACATACATACTGAGCTACACTATAGTTATTATGCAATATTTTATATTCCCTTCTAATTATCCCTTTTTAATAACAGCTTCTGTTCTAGATTCAACTAAAAAATCTACCAGTGTGATCTTTCACTTAGGATTACCTTATTCCTTTCTGTTTGGCTATACCCTGATGTCAGTCCTTGATAAAGAAAGCAGTCTCTAATCTTCAGTCCAAATGTCTTTTTGACTGTTTTCCATTCTGTTACCTTTCCCTTTCTAATTATTTGCTCCCAATACATTGATGCCTTTGCTATTTTTCTCCAGTAAATTCCTGCCCCCTCTTGCCTATTCACCGTACCCCTAATTGCAGTGTCATCCCTATCAGCAGAATCTCCTTTCTTTATCCCCGTGTTGGCTTTGTTATTAGAACACTTTCTGCTGCTTTATGAATATAATATTCTGAATGGCTGTTTCTTCTTAAGGATTTGCATCCAAAATCTCACTTTGTCCTTATTTCTTGAGCTTCCCCACTGTTTCATTATCATCCCTTTCCACTTTGAATGATAGCTTTCTACTTGTGCTATGTATAGGAGCCTTAACTGTGTAGCTCTGAAATATCCATTCAAATCAGGTAATCCCAAACCACCTTTTTCTATTGTTAGGATCAATTTATCTCACTTGACTCTTGCTTGCTTTCCCTCCCAGATAAAATCCTTCAACTCTTTATTAATTGCTATCCACATCTCCTCCTCTGGTTGATAAAAATATGCCTGACCTGTGTATAAAACTAAAAGGACTAAAAACATTTTCACAGCTTGTATCTTGCTATCCATATCCATATACAAGAGCTTCCAGTTCCTCAGTTTTTGTATTATATTTTGCTTAGTCTCTTCCCACATAGTATTAGCTGCCATAACAGAACCATTTTAACCCATATCCCCGAGTACTTCATTTTAATCATGTCACCATAAATATGGGTATTGCTGAATCAATTCTTGTTTGGGTACATAGTTTACAGTTATAGCCTTTGTTTTATCTTCATTAATTTTATGTCCGGAAAAGACTTGAAACTGTCTCAGAGCATTCCACAACACTAAGATGTCCTTTTATGGTGTTATCAAGTACAAAATAATATCATCTGCAAACAAAGTGAACTTTTCTTTACCATACCAATTATATCCTTGAATTTCAAGTCCCATATTTTCTTTGCCAATGGCTCTAAATATAATCTAATATAAATATAAATATAGATATATAATAAAGGGGAAAGAGGACACCCCTGTCTGGTTCGCCTGTTGAGACAGGGCTTATCAGAGAGGAAACTTTCCACTTTAATATTTGTCTCTCATCCTTCATATATCCTCCAATTAACCATATTATTCTAAAAGGAAATCCAAATGCTTCCATAAACATAATGCAAACAGCAAAGGAGAAAGAGGACATCCCTGCCTGGTTCTTCTGTTCAGATGAAACTTATCAGAGAGGAACTCCCCGACTTTAATGTTCACCTTCGATTCATCATATATCCTTCTAATTAACTTTATTATTGCCCTACTCATAAAATCCCAGTTCACTTTGTCAAATCCTTTCTCTGCTCAAGACCCACTAACAATAATGGTATTGTCTTACATTCTGCTTCCCTCTGGATCGTCATTGTTTTATTAATGTTGTCAAATGTTTGCCTCCCCTTCACATAACCACATTGATCCTTATCTATCAATTTTTGGCAACACTGTTGCCATTCTTTTAGCCATTATAGACATAAACACTTTATAATCATGGTTTACAATCAAAATGAGCCTATATGAATCTGGATCTGATGTGTCTTTACCATCATTAGGTATTACAGTCACCACAGCTTTCTTTCAGGATGTTGGTGCTTCTTCGCCTTTTTAAATACTGTTAAACAAAACCTTCCAGCTCTTTATCACTTTCTTCCCTCCTAGCTTCCAAATTTCCACTGGAATCCCATCTATTCCTGGAGACTTCCTGTAGGTTGGTTATACATCACCACTTTTATCTCATCCCCTCATATCCTAACTGTTAGATGTTGATCCTCATCTACCTTTAACCTTGGCATATTTATTCTTCCATAAATATTTCCATTTCTACCTTTTCTTGCTTTCCACATTTCTTTGCTTTATATAAATTTTCATAAAATTTCTGAAATATCTTTAATACCTCTACAGGATCTCTGGTTATTTTTCTTATTATAGGATTCCTAAGTTTAGTAACAACCCTTTCTACTTTCTGTTGCCTAAGTCGTTGTGATGAAAATTTTTGTGCTCTGGAATTATAAAAAAAAAACTGCTCCTTAACAACAATCTCTCTAAATTCATGCATATTATCCGGATACTCCCTTAGTTTCTATTCAGCACTCTGGAGTTGCACCTCTTCTTGTTCTGTGAGATTTCCCTTATTCTGCAATACTTTACCCTGTGTCAGCCCATCTAAATAATTGTTGCTTTGTCACCATATCTCTTTTTCTTTTACTTCTATCCTATTTTTAAACTCCACTTCCATTTTATCCTAGTCGGTAGCTATATATTCTGAAGAAATTTTTGTCTTCCAGAATAATTTGGGTCTATATCAGAACATTGAAGTATTAAAACTTCGAATGTTCTGATATCGAACACTATTCAGCGAACGCTAAGAATAGCAAAGCTGCAGAACAGCGAATTCTTTCCTCGGGAAAGAATTAGGTTGGCCGTTTCTGTGGCTTCGCTATTCTTAGCGCTGTGGTGGAAAGTTATGGGTTGGGTTCAGGTAAGTTTGCGATTGTTTGTACATTAGGGTTAGGGCGTGGGTTAGGCATGTGTGCGATAGTGACAGACTTTAGGGTTAGGGGCGGTTTAAGTGAGATACGGTTAGGGTGCGGGTTAGGTGAGTGTGTGATAGTGACGCACCTTAGGTTTGGGTTAAGGTAAGTGGGTAGATAGTAGTGTATGTTTAGTTTAGTGTAGCGTTAGATATAGGAATTTAAGTGTATGTGTGTGGTTGCTGTTTGTTTGATGTGCTTGTGTTGTGTGTATGTGTTTCTGAATGTTCGATATTTTCATGTTTAGATGTTTTGGGGCCGATGAAATAGCGTTCGCTATTTTCATCTTTCAATAACATGATATAAACGCAATAATTTCAACTACCCATTTCTTATAGTCCTCTATTTTTAACAGATAGGTGGAGATGTGCCAGTGTCTCATTTTTATTTCTTTACACTGCATTTTTATCTTACTTATTATTGGCACATGATCTGAAATACGTACTGGATGTGTATAAAAATTTTCAATTAAATGCACATGTTGCTGTGAAATATAACTTCTGTTTAGCCTAGCGCAGTTGTTCCTTGGGGAAAATTATGTAAATTCTCTCCAAGTTGCTACTACTGAATGCACATATTCCATACCAAATGTTTTCATAAATTTCTTCAAAAGTAAACTCCCTATTCTTTTATCCCTCAACTTACTTGATTTCCATTCTTGGATACCTATCTTCATTTCCTCCCTTATGCCGTAACTTCCCCAATCCTCTGCATATGTTCCCCTCCCCTTCTGAACTATATGTGTATTTTTCTCCCTTCCAGAGCATGGTAGTACATCTTTTTAGAAGTGGATGAAACAGCATTATTTCTTGTATTTTATAGACATTTAATTATTTTCCATTTTCCTCGCAACCTCCCCATTGTCGAAGAACTCTCCAGGTAGTCCCCTGTAGTCTGTACTGTATTCCAATCACTAGTTATTTTCAAGCAACTCTTGCTATACATTGTCTGTCTCTTCCTTTTTTCCAACTTAGAAAGTCCATCATGTTTTCCTTTTTACCTCTCCTGTTGACATTTCTGTATTTATCTTCTCCCTGAATTGTGTTAGGAATCAAACTGTTTTGATGTGTTTTGCATTACACAGATTTCATAGTCTTAACTATCAATTGCAGTCTTTTTTCTCCCTATTTAGGTGACATCCTTCATTTCAATTCACTCCCAACCACCAGTGTGTGTGTGTGTGTGTGTGTGTGTGTGTGTGTGTGTGTGTGTGTGTGTGTGTGTGTGTGTGTGTGTGTGTGAGTGTGTCTATGTATATATATATATATATATATATATATATGTGTAGATATATATATATATATATATATATATATATATATATGGGTCTACTTCATTTGTCCTAACTTCCGATTGCCCGACACAAAATGACTGAAATTTCATTTGACCGAAAATTCATTTGACCGACACTTCATTTGACCAACAAGTATTATTGGCAAGTAAATGGGATATGCCCCCTTCCCCACTGTAGTGCGACCCTGGAGTTAGAATATATAGTTGGGGGGGTATGGGGGGCACAATATTATATTATATTGTTTAGTTTTGCTTTAATATTGCTTAGTAAAACAAAAGTAAGTGGGGGACCTAGCCCCCCACACCCCCCGACTATATATTCTAACTCCAAGGTCGCACTACAGTGGGGAAGGGGGCATATCCCATTTACTTGCCAATAACACTTGTCGGTCAAATGAAGTGTCAGTCAAATGATTTTTTTGGTCAAATGTGCTCGGGCAAATGGGTGTCAGGCAATCGGAAGTTAGGGCAAATGAAGTAGATCCATATATATATATATATATATATATATATATATAGTTACACTTCAGAATCTCAAACTTACACTTCAGAATCTCAAACTACTGAAATACTTCAGTAGCTTGAGACCGAAGTGTTGAAATACTTGCGCGAAAGTGCAGAATGCCGAATGCGGAAATGTAGAATCTGCGGTTGTGGAGGCGCGTACGTGACATGGGATTCCCTGTGTTCGTAATGTATGGTCTGGTATGTGGATATAGCTGGAAATTCAGGTAAGTGATGTTTTACTAGGGGTTTTGGATAGGGATTTTAGTGTGTGTGAGTGTGTTTGGAGTTTTGAAGTGTGGGTTAGGGTAGGTAGGTAAGATTGTGAGTGTGTAAGTGTTGAGAGTGGTGGTATTTGTATGTATGTGATGTGTGTTTGTGCAGGGAGAGTGTAGAATGTGTAGTGGTGGTTTTTGTGTGTTTGTGTTTTTAGTGCGACCTCAGAGTTAGTATATATTAGTAGCGGGGGTGTGGGGGGCACAGACCCCCACATGGAGTGTGCATAGGGGCTTGTCCCTCTGCCTGCTTATATGTAGGGTGTACACTTGTTTGTTTTGTTGTGTTGGTTTGTAGTGTAGAGAGGAAGGTGTATGTGTGATTGTGTGTGGAGTGTGTTTGTGGGCAGTCGCGATTTATAATTTTGCACTTTTGGGGTTTCGGGTTTTGAAGTTTTTGGTTTTACAGTCTCAAGATACTGAATTTTGATATTTCAGTATTTCAGGATTCTAAAGTGAAACCATAGATATATATATATATATATATATGTATATATATATATATATATATATATATATATATATATATATATATATATATATATATAGTCAGGCTGCATGGCTGCGTTAAATAAATTAGAAAATTTGATTATACTTATCACTGCTACAGTAGTCTTAGCTATAGTGGTTATGTCATGTCAAGGATATAACAGCTAGCTTCCAAAGCTTCTGGGCATGTTCATCTACCCAAACTGTCAAGCAGATTGTGCTGAGATGACTAAAAGACAAGTTTGGGTGTGGGAAAGAGGCACCATTTCTGGTTTGAGCATAGAACAGTCTACCAGTCCCACAGTCAGTGATTTTTCCAACCACATGATGATAAAATTAAGCAAACAGCCTTTGTTGTCACAGCAGGCTAACAGTTTGCTTCAGCCTCAAGTGTGTGATTCTGCTGTGGCCATTTGTTGTACCTCAGACCTCTCATCTTTTACCCTGGATCACTTTGGTGTAGCACCTTCAGCCGCTATGGACTTGGAGTTAGCCATGTCTGCTGTGGCTGTTGGGGTCCCCACAGTGGTCAATGGAGAGCAACTCTTGTTGGCCCTGGGAGAGGAAATAGGGAGAGCTTCCCCTGCTGTGTCAGAATGCTGTACCCATCCCTGGGGAAGTTGCTGCCACTGCCATTAGTAACATAGTTGGTTCCATATTTACTGTCAAAAAGAACTGGAAAGAACAAGCCTGTATCTACTCCATTGAGACTTGGCTTAGTAACAACCAATTGATACTTAACCTACAAAAAAAGAAAAAACTATTCATTTTTACCCCTAAATGATCTCTCTCTCTCTCTCTCTCTCTCTCTCTCTCCAAACAAAGCTGACTGCACAATACTCTCAGAGAATAACAAAATAATTGAAGTTGTTCCTTACACTAAACTGCTTGATGTAATAATAGATGGTCATCTACAATTTGACCTATGTGTACAACATAGCATTACTAAAACACATCAGAAACTTAGCATTCTCTATCTGCACAAACATTTTCTCAACTAATCCACTAAACACATTATTGCTACCACCTGTTTGCTTCCCACTCTCTTATATAGTACTCCAGTAATTACTAATTTACAAACTACCCTAAACACAAAGCTTGAAATGTGCTACAGCAAAATTGTCACACTTGCTACTTATGCTACTTATGCTAAATATTCTGCTCGTCATTATATAGCTTTGCATTTACTCATCTTGCTTGAACTTCCACAATACTATATCTACCTCCAACTTAAAAATGCTTACAGAGTAATCCACAAACCTATGCGATGCCCTGCCCTCGTCTCATTATTTAGCAACTGTCTATCCAAAAGATGTCTTAGATCTGAAAATAAACAACTCGATCGAGCATAAACCTAACAAATCCACTGGTCAAAATCTAATCTCTTTTTCTGTGGCGAAAGTCAATAACTGTCTACCCTTAGCAATCAGTGGTAGCTGCGGTGGATGTAAAAAGTACCATAGCACCTATCGAAAAGAATGGGGTAAGTTCTTTGATGCCCTGGCCAAATTTCCCATAGTATTGTAAATATTACCTCTGGTCTCTTCTGGAAATAGGCCATTAGCCTATTGGGACTATCCTGGTCAACAAATGATAAGTAGCTAAGGAGATAGATATATAGATAAACAGATGCAGATATGAGAGTGACGGTAGGTGTTAATAGAAGTGTGAATGGTGGGAAAGGAGAGGGAAAGAGAGAGAAGGAAGCAGTCAGTTAAGAGTGAGAAGTGCTTATTGAGTTAGCTATTGAAAAAGTGAAAGTACTGAGATCTAGCTGTTAGGATGAAGAGAACAGGGGAGTGGGATAGGAGTGACAGAATGGAGCCCCATGGGTCTCCTTAAATAGGGAGCTTTGGTTGAGGAGGAAGAGCCTATTTTAACTCTGAAATTGTGGTGAGAAAGAAAGAAAGATGAGGAACCATTAGAAAGCGTGGGTTTTGATACCTGTGCACTAGAATTTCAGTATGAATGACTGGATGTTCTACTGTGGTGACTGCTGTGGTTAGGATTAAAAATATTGCTACCTTGACTTGCTGTTTGTCTTTAAGCATTAGGATGTCATCAGCTATTGTCCAGATAACTAGCTTTGTGCTCCTTTTGGCCTTGAATTAATGTTGTTTGGAGATAGAAGTAAGTGGTCAGCAATATGTTTTGATAGTTGGTCATGTCAATAACTACCCTTAGTAGTTTAATGTAGGGCACAGGTGAGATGATGGTATTATCAAATTATATAATATTAAAGTTAGGGGGCGTCAAGTTGGACCTTGTAGGTTGGAATGTCATAAGTTGAGTTTTGTTTGGGTTTAGTATAAGCTGGGATATCGCCATGATTCCATCTTTGAGAAAGTGTCTTGCATATTATACTTGGTATTGGAGGTAGTGGTAGGGGGAGGTGTGCTGGCATTGCCTGGTAAGAGGATGTTATTAATGGCACACCAGAACTAAATTAGGAAAGTCAATTGTAAAGGTAACTTTATCCAGATGGCTGATGGATTGCATATCATTTATCTACAACAACTTGGGTTTATGCTTACCAAAACCTCTAAGAGCCCATTCAACTAGGTCTATGGCAACGTCATCAGTGTTCCTATCTAGGGCTTCCATGAACGACATATGTGCAGCTGCAACTTGGGCTAATCCTCATAGCTTTATTGCTCATTACAAACTATATCTTTTCTTGAGGGGAAGAGCAACCTTTGGCTCAAGTGTGCACAGGAATTCTTCTTTAGAGTTCACCTGGGAATGTAGGTAGCTTGGGACCCTGTCCCAACAGTTGAAGATAGAATGAAAATTGACAACATCAGATAAAGAAGTTCTGTACTTACCATAATACCTGAAACACACTTAGAGAAAATGGCACAGAGAGTCCAAAAACTGTAAAAAACTATAAAAACACCCCCACGATGAAGCCCGAAGGAAGCTCATTTTAATACACACTAAACCACAATAAACAGGACATGCTGGAGGGATAAATTCCTGTCCCAGAGACTTCCTATACTCTGGAACAGGCTACCCATCTATGTCAAGCAAAGTTCTTCATTAGCACTCTTCAAGAAAAATCTTGATGAGTGGATGGGAAATAGGAAATACACCCCGAAGATCACTTCTGTGTCTCTGCTGGACAGTGGCACAGGAAAATAACTTTCTTGGGTGGCGTAAGCTATGGTACCTTGCTGGCTAGGCTTATGTAGGCCCTTGGGCCGATAGCCTAGTACCTACCTATGAACCTATGAACCTATGAATGCTGCAAATGACAATGCGTTTTCGTCCTAACAAAAGACTTCTACATACAGTACAATACAAAGTAAGCCAACCTTTCTTATATATCCCTCCCCTGAATACTCATCCAATCAATTCTTTAATTCAATTAAAAACAATGATTAAAAGTTAGTAATTCTTAAAATGTAATTATAAAATCCTTTAAAATAAATATCAAAACAAAACAATTAATAAGTCCACATCCATTAATTTGCTTCAATACTAACTTATATCATAAATATACTTCAAAAGTGTAAAAAAACTTCATAAATATATTAAATAAATAAATAAATAAATAAATGTGCATAGAAAAATACAATGAATGCTCTATCTGGTGGCCAAAATAATTATTACAATTTAGCTGCTCTGAGTTTCAGAACTGGGTCTAAAGAAATAAAATAATTTAATCCGTAGTTCTTGTTGGCTTCTAATTTGAGTTGCCAAAACAATTCACAATACTCAGTTGTGGTCTCCCAAGGTCCCCCACATGAGTCCTCTTCTACCTTCTCAATGACATAAAAACCAGATTTGGCTGATGAGCAAGTAATAGTGTGTCAGTACAGAGCATTAGTTTCATCTTTGTTTTTGATGTCATTCATGTACTCATATATACTTCTTTTAAGCTTTCTAGTGGTTTTTCCAATGTAAAAAGCCCTACAGGTGTCGCACAAAGCAATGTATATCACCCCCAGGGAATCACAATTACAGTACACATTGGTTTTAAGATATATCCCTCTTTTGGTTAAAGCTAGTGATTGGAGGATGTAAGTACATTGTGAAAAGCTCCCACATTTAAATGTTCCTGTTCTCTTTCTAGTAATTCTTTTCTTTTTGGTCTCAAATAGTTCCTTAATATTCCTACCCTTCCTGTAGGTAAATTTTAGGGGATCCACGAAAGTACTTCTCAGATCAGAAAAATTACAAAATTTATTCCAGTTAGTGGAAACCGCCTTCTTAATTTTAGTTGATTCGGTGCTAAAATTGAGTATAAAGTTACTACTCCAATTGGTGTAAAATTGTTCTGTCTTAATCCTCTCCACCTCCTCACATATTCTAGGTTTTCATAGTATCAGAGCAAATTTATTGTGTTTCTTTTTTTATTTCCCTCAAAATTTCCTCAATAAGGGCTATTGGGTATTCTCTTTCAGTAAACATTTGTTTCAGTTTTGCACTTTCAACTTCATAATCAGCATCATCAGATGTCATCCTACTGTTCCTTATAACCTGCCCCCTCACAATTCCCCTCTTCTGAGAAAATGGGTGGGCACTCAAATTGAAAAGGTAGGAA
This sequence comes from Protopterus annectens, assembly GCF_019279795.1. Classification (NCBI taxonomy): domain Eukaryota; kingdom Metazoa; phylum Chordata; order Ceratodontiformes; family Protopteridae; genus Protopterus; species Protopterus annectens. The sequence continues at coordinate 158,258,691 of NC_056737.1, read as the reverse complement.
TTAGAAAATGTACTTTTCCTATAAACATTGGATTTGAAGTTATTGCCTCTATTATTTTTTCTAATACTACATCAAGATACCCTAATTTTTCATGAATAATAGTGTAGGTGAATTTCAAAAACTCAGTGGTGGTGTTAATGTAATCGATAAACTCATGCAGGTATTCTTTGGGTCCTACCCAAAATATACATATGTCATCCAAATACATGCGTTAATAATTCCAAAACTTGGAGTAATGGGAATGTGTTATAAATTTCTCTTCCCAGGTGGATAGTACTAAGTTCGCATACATGGATGCAGAACTTGCTCCCATTGCTACTCCGCTAGTCTGCTGGTAGAACTCACCCTCAAATAAATAAAAAAATGTTCTTTAATACCAGTTCCATTAACTCTATGAATAAACAAACCTTCTCGTGATGTATATTTCCCTTGTGCCTTAGGGCTTCTTCAACCCATTCCAGCCCTATGGTATGGGGTATCATGTTGAACAAATCCTGAATATCTAGGGTTATGAAGATAACCTCATCCTTGAATAAATTCTGATTAATGCTTCTCATAAAGTCTCATGAATCCTTGAGAATCCCCTCCCTCTCAGTCCAAACTTTGTTTAACTCTGCATCCAAATACGTAGCTAATGGATATGTTTTAGAGCCACTATAGGTCTGAGAGATGGGTCCTCTATGTTTTTGTGGACTTTGGGGATCCCAAAGATAGATGGTATCCTTGGTTTATCAATAGTCAAATAGTTGAATATTTCTGAAGTAATATTACCTTTGTTTAGTGTTTCTTTCAACGTAAAATCAATTTTTTGTAAGCAACATCGATCTCGTTCCTCGAAATTCTAGAATACGTATCTGTGTCATTCAACATGTCTAACATTTTAGCAGAGTAGATGGTGCTATCCATAAACACCACTCCCCCTTCCCTTATCTGGCTTCACAACTCTAAGGTATTGATTTTCTTTCAATGAAGCCAGTAGCTGGTTGTCTTCCTTTGTAGGGTTAAATAATTTTCTCCCCTTATTCTGCCTTGATCTAATCTCTTCCTCAACTTGTATTTCAAAATGATTTAATTGTGGATGGAGGGGGGGGGGTTGTAGGTACTTTTTTTCCTAACCTGAGTGGAAATATTGGGATGTTTCCCTGTTTCATTATCAAACAGTAACTCTAGGCTTTTCTTACGCACAAGCATCTTTAAATCGATAAGGGTCTGAAAAATATTGCTAGAAGATGTAGGCACAAATTTTAACCCCTTACAAAAAAGTTTAAAATGGGTAGGGGTGATCTCTTCAGCACTGTAGTTGTATATACTAAAGTTCTGATAAATATACCTATTCCCTTCAATAACTATTCTGTTTCTATCCTTGACGTGTTGCGAAACCAAAGGCCCACTCCTATCTGGGCTCAAAGTCACTTCCCGTTTGGGTAACCCCCTCTGATGTTATAATAATAGATTACTTGCTCCTAATCCTCTCTGATCTGCTAAGGTCAGGGAATTCTTCTTGGTTATCTAAGTCATACCCTTCTTCGTGTTTACTGAAATTACCCCTTTGCTCCTCATACTGTCTCCCCCGTACATCCTTATCACCCGAAAAGTATCCACCACCTACATTAGTAAACTTAATCTGGTGATTCCTAAACACATTCTTTTTGGGCTTGGGGTAGCATGTTTTATCCCTATATTCAGCAATATCACGGTCCAATTTCTTACATTTCCTTAAATACATACATTTGCACTTGTCCTCAATTTTGTCCTTCATTTTAAAGTATTTGGACTTTTCTTCCTCCACAGTAAAAAGTAAATTGGTAATATTCAAATTATTTACTTCTTTGATTTCTGTAAATAATTTCCCTGTTTCACTTTCATTCTCTTTTATTATACCCTTCACTATTTCTAGTCCACAATTGTTGAAAATTTTAAGGATTTCAAGGTGAAACTCACTCCCCTCTCTAACATTGTTTGGGAATTTATATAGTCTAAGCCCCTTTGGCACAATCCCTCTCCCCACACATTCCTTTAAGTAACTGTTATCCATGCACAAACTTTTGTATTTAAGCATTAAATCGTGTAAATTATTGACATTAAGATTATAGCTGTGAGTGTCAGAGGAATTTGATGTATGGCTTTGAAACATTTATTCCACTAACTGGAATAAATCTAGTAATTTTTTCTGATATGAGAAGTATTTTTGTGGATCCCCTGACATTTACCTACAGGAAGGGTAGGAATATTAAGGAACTACTTGAGACCAAAAAGAAAAGAATTACTAGAAAGAGAACAGGAACATTTAAATGTGGGAGCTGTTCACAATGTACTTACATCCTAAAAGGGGAATTACTAGCTTTAACCAAAAGAGGGATAGATCTTAAAACCAATGTGTACTGTAATTGTGATTCCCTGGGGGTGATATACATTGCTTTGTGCGACACCTGTAGGGCTTTTTACATTGGAAAAACCACTAGAAAGCTTAAACGATGTATATATGAGCACATGAATGACATCAAAAACAAAGATGAAACTAATGCTCTGTACAGACTATTACTTGCCCATCAGCCAAATTTGGTTTTTATGTCATTGAAAAGGTAGAAGTGGACCCATGTGGGGGACCTTGGGAGACCACAATTGAGTATTGTGAATTGTTTTGGCAACTCAAATTAGAAGCCAACAAGAACTATGGATTAAATTATTTTATTTATTTAGCCCCAGTTCTAAAACTCAGAGCAGCTAAATTGTAATAATTGTTTTGGCCACCAGATGGAGCATTCATTGTATTTTTCTATGCACATTTATTTATTTATTTAATATATTTTATGAAGTTTTTTTACACTTTTGAAGTATATTTATGATATAAGTTTGTATTGAACCAAATTAATGGTTGTGGACTTATTAATTGTTTTGTTTTGATATTTATTTATTTTTAAAGGATTTTATAATTAAATTTTAAGAACTGTAATTAACTTTTAATCATTGTTTTTAATTGAATTAAAGAATTGATTGGATGAGTGTTCATGGGAGGGATATATAAGAAAGGTTGGCTTACTTTGTATTGTACTGTCTGAAGAAGTCTTTTGTTAGGAAGAAAACATCATTTACAGCGTTAGTGTGTATTAAAGTGAGCTTCCTTCGGGCTTCATTGTGTGGCTGTTTTTATTGTTTTTTGAAGTTTTTGGACTCTCTGTGCCATTTTCTTTAAGTGTGTTTCAGGTTTTGTGGCTTTGGCACATTTCTCCTTTTGTGGTACTTACCATAATGTTCCATCTGTGTTGTCCATTTTCATTCTTCCTTAACTCCTCACCCGCCATCCCCCAACCTTTTTCACAATGAATTTCTGGAAAAATGAGAGATTTTAAGGACACCACTGTCCTTCATGTTGAGCTCATTCTATTGGGATTTTTATAGTAGGTCTTTATACTTTATGTAATAAAGCAGGATCAGATCTGAACTTAACAGTTGAGGAAGAATGAAAATGAACAACAATGATGGAACATTATGGTAAGTACATAACTTCTTTTTTTTCATTTCACCAATGATAACAGCTGCAAAGAGCAACATTCTCAGTTTCTCAGCTTATTTCTTGAATAAATCTTATAGATTTTTGCAGCATCCAGTTAGGCAAACAGTTATGTCCAGAATGGCTGACCTGTGATTTGCTGAAGTTTTAAGAAGGGTTTTTATGCAACCTGTTTGCAGTTGGACTATTTATCCTTTACTGCTACATGTTATAACCAGCTCCACAAAGTCACTAACCATGTCAGAACAATGTAAAGACTGTAACTGAACCTTAGCCATAGCACAATTCATTCAATCTGAACTGAAACATCTTTATCCAGTTGATGTCTTTCCATATCACTGTTGTGGTATTCCTTACAGTAGGGATTCCCTGCCTAGGGCAGCCCAACATCTGGCCAGTATACCAAAGCCTTATTGTAACAGGGACATTGTATGTAACAAATATGCTGCCTGTGCACAGTGTAGGGCATAAAGGTGATATACAAATATACCTTCATCAGAACTTTTTTGCCGCCAGTCTGAATGTCATCTCCAATCATCAGTCTGAACGCTCTTTCATTTGCTGGTTACCAAGCCATTTTCAGATGAGTACCCCACTGGGGTGCTTCCTTCTTATCTTATTCTGTTTGTGGTTGTTGGTTTACTGTCATCCAGAAAGGAAAAATGCCAGTGAGAAAGACAGATTTCCCATAAGAGCTGTCACAAGCAGTGTTTGTTTTGCTTAGGTGCTTCTCACGACCATACGTCTTTTTCTGTTTGTTAGGTGCTTATCCCAAAAACATTGCATTGTCATCTACCCTCTTTGGCTATTTTCCTAGAGAACTAATGTCTTGAATTGTTGGCTCAGGGTATTATGGCGAAGTTATCCTGGCCAGAGGGTCAGCCATCTGTGAAGAAGGCCAAGAAAGTTCAGTCAGATTCTTCAGTTGTACTGCCACCATCAGACATCTCTCTCAAGGCTGGTGAAAGCCCAGAAGACCCGCCCAGTTATTCTGTTGGATTCCTTTTTCCTTGAGCACTTTGGAGGCTGGCATGGACCTGGCTTCTCCCATGTCCCTGAAGGCTTTGCAGACATTCATTTCTGATGTTCAGGGGGAACCATGGGTGATTATATCCGAAGGTCCTAGGGGTGTTCTGCAAATCCTTGTTAGGGAAGAGATTCGCACTACGCTTATTGAGTGTGGGCAGGGGTCTGAGCCATGTAATATATTTAGGGCTGACATTCCTGTGAAGAAGAATAAGCATATTTCTCCAGCTCCTAAGGATCATCAGCTTGAATGGCAGGATTTTACACAGGGGTTATTTAATGCTTTTTTGACTTTGAAACCTCCTCAGAAGGTGCCTGTTTCTGCCCCCCCTTGGTCTTCTACCCCTCTTAAGAGGCCTAGGAAGCAGGTTTCGTCTGATGAGGAAGTAGATTTTGATGAGGAATCTTTGGCCTATTCTTCCTAGATTTCCTCTCCCTTTGATTATGGTTCTGAGGAAGAGGATTGTATTAACTATGATTATCCTTTTGAGGGATTTCCTTTGAAATACTGTTTCCCATATGATGGAGTTTTTAAGCTTGACTGTAAACAGGTTTCTGATGTTCAAAAGAGGTAGTACAAAGTCCTTCAGATAGAGTCTCCCAAGCCCTCTACTGTTCCTCCTGTTATTGCTGCCTTCTTGGTTACTTTTTCCTGCAGCTTCTCAGGGTCCTCATTCCCAGCATCCTACTCCTAAAAAAACTGATAGGTTTTATGAGGTGCCTGATTATTCTAAATTTCTTTACAAATGTCCCTCAGCTGACCCTTCTGTTATTCCTGTGTCTTCTGATAATCCCTCTAAGCTTTTACCTTCTACTAAGATGCTTCCCTCTGACAAGGACAGCATAGTCATGGATAGATTGGGTATGAAAAAGTGTACTGCTGATACTTTGGCCTTCTAGGCTGTGAATTACCAGACCCATATAACCAGGTATATTCTGACCCTTCTTTCTCAGGCTTTTCAGGTTATTTGAGATATTCCTGATTTTGAGGGGAAGACTTCGGCCCTCTCTTTGTTAGGGTCCTCTTCTCAAATGACTCACCATTCAATTAAATATAGTTATGAAGTAGATGATGCCTCGTCTAGAGCTACTGCTGTTGGTTCTTTGTTAAGGAGGTATTCCTGGCTCTGCCTTCAGCCTCTGTCTGATGATATTAAGGCCAAGATGATGGATGCTCCTCTTGACAATAAAAATCTCTTTAGTTCTGCAGCTGCTGAGCTTTTTAAATCTCTTCAGGAAAAGGGTAAAGCTGTGCAAGAATTGAAACATATTTTTGTTTCCCCATTCCCAAATTTCACAGAAATTACCCTACCAAGTCTGCCTTTGTCTCTAGGCAGTCTTGCCCTCCTCCCAAAGGTAAAAAGGGTGTCAGAAGAGCTCCTTTTGCAAAGTCTACTCAGAATCTTATAGCTCAGAAGCCTCTTTTTGCAGCAAATCCAGATTCTGTCTATCTTCTTCCCACCCTCCTAAGCCAATTTCCTCTTTCTCTTAGTCTTTCTCTGTCCCTTCTGAATTGGTTCTGGATCACTCAAGATTCTTGGGTTGTAACCATCATTCATTTGTCTAGGATATTACATGGTTTGGAAATTCCTTCCCCATTTTTGGGCATTCCTCAATTTCCTCAGTAGCAGCTGCCCTTTTTTCTGGATGTTCTGCAGAGCTTTTTCCATCTAAGCAGTTTTGACTTTTTAAAAGAGGAAAGGATTTTATTTCAAAATGTTTCTGGTTCCCAGTAAAGAAGGCACTTGGAGACCCAGTCTAGATCATTCCCAGCTCAGCACCTTTTTGAATGTTTCTTCTGTTTGAATGTTATCCCTTCAAACCTTGTTTCCTCTTCTTTATCATGTTTCCTAGTCTCTCTGGAGCTCAGGGATGCCTATTTCCATATGTCTATTCATCCCCTTTTCAGGAAATGTTTATGTTTCTCTGTTGCTTCCTTCCATTTTCAGTTCTTTGCTTTGCCCTTTGGCCTCTCAGCTGCCCCAAGGGTCTTCACCAAATGCCTTGCTGCTGTGATTGCTTTCTGCAGCATGAGGGGAATACAGATCTTTCCTTACTTGGGTGACCTGCTCATTCAGGCTTCCTCTCCAGAGAGTTTGCTTCAGCATGTTGACTACACTATTTGTATTCTGCAAAGCCTCAGGTTTATAGCAAATTTCCAAAAATCCTTCCTGACTTTTCTCAGGATCATGCTTTTCTTGAGTACAGGCTCCAGACCATGCCAGTGCTGACATCCCTGCCTCCTCCCAAGGCTTTGACTCTAATTGCAGTCTTTCACTTCCTTCTTTTTCTGGCCTCCATTACAGCCAGATAGTTTCGTAGGGCTCTGGGATACATGGCTTCCACCATCCCAATGCTTGTTTTGGCCAGATTTCATATGGGAAAGCTGTAGTCGTTCCTAACGTCATTCTGGCTTCAACATACTCATCCTTTAGACTTTTTAATTCTTCTCTCCTGTCTTAAGCTAGACTAGATTGGTGGATTCATCAACTGTCTCTCAACCCAGGGCTTCCTTTTCACCCTCCAGTCCCTGCTCAGGAGCTCTTCTCAGATATCTCAGACAGGAGGTGGGAAGCTTCCTTTGGCCTCTGAAGGTTCAGGGCCTTTGGTCTCTTCATCAGAGGAAGGACCATATCAATATCAATGTGATGAGAATTCTTGGCCTGGGTGTTCAGGCCTTCCATTCTCTTGTCCTGCAAGGTCCCTCAAAATCTTCACAGACAATACCATAGTAATGTGATACATCAACAAGCAAGGGAAACACAGTCTTACCTCTTGTGTAGACTAGATTTTCAGGTTTGGGATCTAGCTGTCCAGTATCAGGTGACCCTTCAGGCTGTTTATATTCCTTCTGATCAGAAAGTTTTGGCAGAAGCTCTGAGCAGGTCCATAATACAGACTCATGGGTGGATGCTTCACAGAGAAGTGTTTCTGGACATTGTCCACTAGTGGAGTATTCCTCATGTAGATCGTTTTACCTCCCCTCTTCCTCTCTTTTGCACCAGAATCCCATGTCCTCTGGCTTGGAAGATAGACTTCCTATCTTTTTTCTGAAAGGGGATGTTTCTTTATGCCTTCCCTCCCCTTCCTCTCATTCCGAGGGTCCTGTTCAAGATAGAAAAAGATGGTCACAGAATCTTGTTGGTAAGTCTGCATTTAGCCAGGGGCAATCATCACAAGTTGCCACACAGGGTGGGCCTACTCACACAAAACAAAGGGTCTCTCATCCATCCCCACTTGTCCACCCTTCAGATGATGCTGTGTATGATAGGACTTTTTTTTTCTGAGGATGTGCTTTGGGTTATGCAGGAGGCCAGGAAACACACTACCAGGAAATCTTATTTGTCCAAATGGAAGAGATTTTATGTTTGGTATCTTGCTGATAACCTGGATCCACTTTCTATGGATGTTCCTTTGGTTCTCTTTTATTTGTGTGAGGTGCTCAGTGCTGAGCCTCCTACTGACGCCTCTAGGTATCAGATATTACTTGTTCATATTTGCATTAATAATTCCAAAACCATGCTTCATATAAGGTATCAGAAGATTTCATCTTAAAGCATACATGATGGGAAACACAACTGTATTGCTATTTGAACTCTGTCTAATGCAGCTAAAGAAATATTGAATATTATTTGTATACTGTTTATTTGTATTGTAATAATTTTCATATTTGTCTAAATAGCTCAAGATTCAGGTAATACAAAGAGGACTGCATAGCCTCATATGAAAACTCTCAGCTGTATGAAAATCGTCCTGCTGGCAGTATAAGTCTTGCTTCAGTGGTTACTGAGATATCATAAGCTGTTTATACAACAATACAGAATTAATATTCACTGCATTTATTTTGACTTATAAAATCCAATTTAAAGCATCAAACTGAATAAATGCCACTAATGTGAAGTTTATTTTTTCCTGAATAGCTTGCCATTTACAGTTTTCTAATAACTCTTATGATTCCAGAGATAAGAATATTTCTTTGAACTGTAAGGTGATAACTTCATTATTTTAAAGGCTTAAGCCACACCCGCTGAGAGTTAAAAGTATACATTCAAAAGAACCGCACTGGAGGGAATGAGTTAAAGCACACCTGCCAGCCATTTCTGCTTGTCTGCCTTTAACTCCTCCTTTGGCTTCTATATTTGAGGTCAAACAATTCCATAAAGGCATCCTTCATATTAGGTTCCCCAGGAAGCCTATTTCTCCTTCCTGGGACCTTAATATTGTCTTGGAAAAATTGACTCAGGCTTCTTTTGAACCTGCAGTTTCAGCTTCTTTACAGCATTGCTGTTGGAGGACTGTTTTATTTTTTTTTGCCCTTAGTTCTGCCAGGTGAGTATCTGAGCTGCAGGCCCTTATAGCTGTTTCTCCTTTTTTAGTTTGTGACATTGATAGGGTGTCTGTACTAATCTTTTTTGTGCCCAAGGTGGTTAATGAGTTGTCTTTTGATCAGTCTATTCAGTTGCCAACTTTTTTCCCATCTCTGAGGTCTGCTAGAGGTCCTTCACACCTTGGATTTGCATAGACAACTTAGATATTATTTGGATAAAACTAAAGCCATTTGGAAATCTGAGCAACTTTTTGTTTCCTTTCATCTTAGGTCTTTGTGTTTGGCTGTTTCTTTCTTTTGTTACTCTTTTCATGGGAAAAGTCTTTCTTCTTCTGTAAAGGTTCATTCTACCAGGGCTGTGGCTTCTTCTGGTGCTTTTTTCAAAGGATTAGATAGCAACTCCATCCTTGAGGCAGCTACTTGAACTTCTGTGAATAAATTTACCAAGCACTGTAAGTTAGATGTGGTTTCCAGGGCTAGAGCTTGATTTCCCAGGGCTATCCTACATGGCTTTCTTGAAGGCCGTGCTGGACCTTCCTCCTCCTACCTTTCCTCCTAAGCTTTTGTACTTTCCCTACTGTAAGGAATACTGCAGCAGTGATAAGGAAGGACATAGTACAGTTATGTAAAATCTTACCATAACAGTAGAGGTCCTTCTCTTCACCATTGCAGCATTTGCTCCCTCCCTCCTCCCCTTGTTTCTTTCTCCTTCTGGATGTACATGTACCTCTTTTCTCCTTGGACTGTTGTTCATTGTGGCTTTTCATTTCTGAGAAAGATACATCCATATGTCGCCTTTATGCCATACACCGGATGCTGAGAGTATATGTGTGCAAGGAAAAGAAGTCCGGCTGGTGTTACAAGCAGGGCTGCAAGAACCCCAAACTAGTTAAGGGAGACTGAAAGCATTTGGCTTCCTTGTCTTCTTCTGGTCAGCAGATCAGAAGGTCCCAAGACCCCTGGCTCCCCATCAGCTTCAGTATTGGCATCTGCTCCAACTCTTTGGAGCTGGTCTATCTCCTTCTGCGATGACTGTGAGGAAGGCTGTGTCTCCCATTGTTAGTGCCCCTAGCCTTTTCTTGTCCAAGGGTGCACCTTTAGGGAGGACTTTTCCCACTTCTCCCCATCTACCCCTAAGTCCTCAATGAAGTCATCTGCGTCTCTGCCCCGGATCCAAGCTTCTTTGGTTTGGATCAGGTCATACGAGCCTTTCTCCAGTAAGAAAGCCTCCTTCTTCATTGTCTCAGATGCCCTGGTCAGTTGGGAGTTTAATACTCAAAGATTTGGAGTAGCTGATGAGGTCATTTTTACAGGTGCAGATGTAGTTAGGACTTATCCTCTCACCTTCTGGCCCTCGACCCGAAGTTTCTGTTCCTTAACACAGGTTTTCTCCCTGGTTTCCTCCTTCGGACCTGATGGTTCTGAGGTCATTGTGGCCAGTTGCCTTTCCTTTCTTAGGGTCAGATTCAATGGCTTGGACAATTTTGGCTGCTACTCTTACCTTGGTTTCCTCAGCTCTGGCTGTGTCTGTGCTGAGTGGGCCTTGGAACCAAAACATCAAGACAGGGTGTCTGGGTCATGGTAGATGATTCCTATTTTGGTGTCATCCCTCCTGCTCGTGGCATCTGCTCTGGATAGGTCAGCTCTGGTCTCAGCATTGGGCAGGCTGGAGTGGCCCTTGGGATCTTTGGATTCTAGGCCTGTTCTCTCTCTCTCTCTCTCTCTGGGCAGCCTGCTTTGGTTTCTGCCATAGAAAGGATGTTCTGCTTGGAGAAGGAGTGGTCAGGTACCCGCAGTATCCCCCTCTTCGATGTCTGCACCTGTGGACACACTTCATCCTGCTTTGGGACAGCTCACCCTGTGTGGTCTCCAGTCTGCCCTTCCTTCAGGACTCCTGGACTCTCCAGGGCAAGAAGTTTTGGTTAAGAGGCAGTGCAAGAAGAAGCAGGTGGACTCTCCTGAAGAGTCCCTCATCAAAGATACCGACCTTGAGGAAGGAGAGGGGTCCCTAACCCCCCACAGAGCTGCCTCCTTTGGTGATCTTTTGTAGCTGTAGCGGTTGGATTGCTGAGGACGTGTCTCTGGGGGAGTCGGTATGTTTGAAGGTCTTCATGGTAGGCCAGTCCATGTCCTGGATGGTTCCCCCTCTGGATGCCATTATTGACGTTAATTATCAGTGGGTGTGGAAGGCGCCTGATATGATGGAACTGATCCCTAAGAAGCCAGACAAGACTCTTGCCCCTCCCAAGGACCAGCAACATTGGAGTAAGACTCTGGCCATGGATGCAGTTGTGGTGGCAGTGGCCACTATAACAGGATGTTTTGGAAGACAGTTCCTCAGTTCATCCCCTGAATATGGAATCTTGAGCATTGGGCCAGTTAGGGAAGCAATCCTATGCCTTGGCCACTTTCACATGAAGAGCGTTGAACTGTCTCCCTCATTTGACTAGACTTCAAGTTTGATATTGTGTCAGAACTGTCATGGGTAAATAAGACTCGGCAGATTATAGTCTCTCAGAAGACTTTGGAGACTCAGATGCCCACTTTACAATCTATTGTTAACATATCCATGCTTCTGCTATCTTACACAGATGATGGCATGTTCCGACCTGCTGGCAGCTCTCAACTGAATTGTCTTTAACAAATTGCTTACTGCCAAAATGTCCAATTTCATTTGGTAGTTAATGACATTATTGAGTGGAACACTTTAAGTAATACATTTTGGAGTCTGTATGGTGATTTTGTTTAAGCTAGGATTCAGAATGCTGCAGTTATATACAGATAAACATGTACTGACTTAGAAACCTTGCACTTCCTTCCCCTCTTCTTAAAAAAATCAAACAGGAAAACATTGGCAGTGTGGATTTTTATTCTAATATATCCCTGCATGACATAATAATATAGTGTGTTCAAGAATAAGGCAAGGTCTGTTGAGAAGCCTATAAGAAAAGCACTGGTGTCCACCAGAAAAGGTGTAGTATGTGCTATTGCTTAATATTTCATTTGGTGGAAGGGTTGTTTTGAACTGCATAGCTGCCTTTCAAAAAACAAGTATTTGAAAACTTGAAGTATCTTCGCATCAGATATAAATACCTTTGCACTTCTGTACATAAGCTGTCATTCACAAAAATAAAAGAAAAAACATGTTTGTTTGTGCGTGTGTGTGCATGTGTGCGTGTGTGTGCGTGTGTGTGTGTGTGTGTGTGTGTGTGTGGTGGGTGTGTGTGGTGGGTGTGTGTGTTTTTGTTTGTAAATTATACTTGTCTGTGGCAAAGTGAAGACATGGTCACTTATCCTTCAAGTGGGCCTGGGTGCCCAGTGTAATCTATTCTGAGAGGACTCATGGTATAGAACTAACATAAAGAAAACAAAGGGTGCCTTTTATGAAAGTGTAGTTTGTGAGAAATAAAAAAGTAATTGTGAGAAAAGAGAATCATTTGTGTTGTGCGAAACAGACAGATTATTATTCTGAAATGCAGCCTATCTAATCTTTTTTTCTTGCTTTTAATTTTTTTTTTTTGTCCAGTTTGTTCGTCTGGAAGTGCGTGCACAGTCCTCACTGAACAAAGCAAGGCAGAGCAACCTGAAGGAACAAGTAGCTGTTCTGCATGATGGTATCTAGCATGGCTCATCCAGTGTCATGGAGCTTAAGAATCCCTGGACATCCTGCATGTGCAAGGAGTGGTGGTACAAGCAAATACAAGGCAGTCCTTGACTCCATCTGTCTATCATCTTAGAGTGTGCAAAGTGTCTGTAAGAGAGATGGAAGCCTTGTGCTTCCTTACTGACTGAAAAAGCTCCAGTATGTCAGGGAAGATCCTTTAACAGCAGGGACCTTGAAAACCTTACTAGCCTTTGAACTAGTACCTTTTGTCTCTGTTCATCTTAAAATGGTATCAGGTCGGAATACAAATTCATGTTGTTTAAATGCAGAAGTGGTTGCACACAGCCAAAGGACTCATTAAAGTTGTGTTCTGCAGTACTTGGTTGTAAAACAGGCAGGGGAACCTAACATCAGGTCTGCAGAAGAAAGCTTGGAATTTGATGACTGTGCTGTATGCTGCAGGCTGCTGGGCATTTGGGGATTTTCTGACCTCTTTTTGTAAAACAACATCAAGCTTGTAAAGAAGAGCTCCTAAAGTGGTTACAATAAACATGACTCTTTTTTTTAATTGTACAGCAATGTTATATGTGTAGTCTGCAGGATGCTATTAAGATTTAAAAAACTGGAAGTACCTTTCAGAATGGGATTATAGGATATCTCATTCTGGATTATGCCCAAACCAACCTCTTCTCAAAGGATTCAACAGAACCGTTGTCTCTCTTTTTGCCTTCTAATGGGAGTGATATCCTATAATGTTACTGATGTGGAATGTCGCAAGCAGCATGTGTTTGTCCCATCTGTCTTCAGTAGAAATGCAAAGCAGGCCCCACATGGGTGAATGCTCAGGGTACTTAGCAGATATCAAGAGGAATTGCCACTAATGTATCAAACACCCTGTGACTGCTCTCTGATATGTGTGTTTTCTTAATGTCCATTCATTTCTGCCAGCTCTAAAAATCAAGGAAAAAAGGCATGAAGAGAACAGATGGAGCCCTTTCTGAGTGGCATTTTGTTACATTTTTTTATGTATTTGTTACCATCTGCATCCGTCCTTGCTCTTTCATGGCACTGATTGAGCTGCTCTGAACACTATTGCACACACAGTGCATCTTCAAATAAGATGGATGGTTCTAGAACCCTCCACAAGGGTCACCATATAGCCAGCTAGGGTGCCTATGCAAACTGTTTTCAGATGAACTCAGGATGATTGTCTTAGCAACTAGTCTACTGTTTTGTAACATCTTCTCACCATTGTCTTAGAAAAAATTATGTTAAGAAAATCTCTCAACATCTTGTAAGATTGCTCTTTCTTCAAACCATGTATAAAATAATTATAATTAGTATTAGGACCACATGGAAGCTTTTTGCATATATCTTTTATTTTTATAGGCTGTGGCTTCCAAAACAAGTGGTCCATAACTTTTTCATTCCATAATACAGCCAAATTAAAGTGTAAATTAATATGGCATTTGTTTTTCTGCTGCTATGAAGTTGTGTCTCCAATTCCTGAATAGTGTATCAGTTATCTTTTTGCAGGAAGTATTCAGAACCTAACTGGATTACATCTGTCTGCAAAAGACTGAATTAAAAAAAAAACATGTCCAACTGTGTTTCTGTTTCCTTTATGTATATGCTGTCCAATAAAAGTCCAGCCACCCTAAATTATTCATTGACTTCCATATGACAGCAGTAGCAGCATAACTTTAGCTGTGGTTTAGTTGATGGAATCTCCTAAGCGTAGTTTAGAAATACAAGAGCTTGCTAACACGATAGAGGAGGCCAGAATTACCTTATGCTTTAAACTAATTAAATCTGCTTCACAGTGGAGTGCTTATCTTTACAATGTATGCCATCTAAGTTAATTGAGTAATAATCAAGATACATTATATTTTCATTTACAGAGAAGCTTGTATTTTTCATATACTCCAGCTATATTGATAGCTTACAGAGATCCACTTTATTTGTTATAATCATAAATGAAAGTTAACAGCAGCACGACACAAAAGCAGGGTGAATGGTTTATGGTATTTGGACCCAGTGACTATCTACTTTCTCAGGAAGGGTTGTTTGCATTGTTTTACAAAAGACAGAAAAAGTCAGACAGGACAATTGCTGTCTCTGTATGGCCACATAGGCAAGCTCTGATTCATTAATGTAGTTCATTTCATAATTGTCCACACTCAACTTCCTGTGAACTAGGTTGTTATTTCATTGACTGAAAGCCACCATTTTTTTGTATACAGTTTTCTTCCTTACCTGCTATCAATTACATACATGATAATTGGTACTTTGTATATTTATATTCTCTATAATATTCTGTCAGTACCATGGATGTTGTGAAATATTTGTGAGACTTGCCTGATTTCTTGTATTGCTTCTTCAGGACAGTCTGCAGTATTAGTAACCACCAGACCCTTCTCAGATTTACCATTGTTACTTGGTGAATTAATGTAACATATTAAAAAGTTACCGTTTGAAGCACCAACACATTAGAATGTTAAACAGCTTTAAGGTAAATGCCAGTACATTCCTGTCTTCTTTTTCTCTGTACTGACAAGCACCTGAAGTCAGTGAAATTGGTATCTGAGTGACAGAAACATAATGTTAGGAAGTAGAGAAAGGGTTGATCTTCTCGAGTATGATGGCCAACTCGGTCCTTTTACTACGAAAGTGCATGTCTGTGGTTACCCAGTCATTTTTGTTGGCAGCTTTAGAAATGTTGGAATATGCCACCCTAGTTAAGCAGGTAACTTTTATTTTTGAACAACATGACTCAGCAGAAACAAGGTTAACAGTTTCAGCATTTCACACCCACTTAGTCTAGTATAGAAATCTTTATGGGACATGCACTGTCTTAAAATGGCAATACCTTGCAATAGTTTTAAAGTGGCAATGACTGTGTTGGATATTCACAGTATATGATGCAAATATTGTAGTAGCTTTATTCTACTTGTCATCACACTAACCTAAGCAGCAATGCCACTCAGCTTGCAAGTTTCCCAGTATCACTTGTTAACATGTGGTTTGAGAACCATCAAGCTTGTTCTGCCAGTAAGGAGCTGTCAGTTTTACAAGTGATGTCTCACACAGTAGTTTCGCTTTCTGCTCCTATACTTCATGCAAGTGGCAGCAGACAATGAGTATCCTTGTAGTTTGTATGTATGTATGCATGTATGTATCAGTGCGTGATTCCCACTCCTATAGTCGCAACAGCTTAATAACCCCTAAAGAACCACAGTGCTGTTGCTCCATTGTAGTCACCAAAGAGTGAGTATAGGAAGGAGGGACTTGGCCAGCTGGGACAGTGATTTAACATCTGTCTATATTGCTTATGTCAAGGGTTTAAGAATGAGACATGACTATAAACAGTGCTAGCTGGGGCAAAAAGATGAGCATTGAGAGACTTACTGTTTTTTTTTTCTTCTGGGGGTAGTTGTGGACATTATTCAGTGCCATATTACACCTCTAAAAGATCAGGTGGCCAGAAAAACAATGCTGCACATTAGTAGAAGTCAGACTTGGTAAGATATAGGGGTACATAGGCATTGCAACCACACCCATTGCATGGTTAGCAGGATGACGAGTTTGCAAATTATATTTTTATTTTTATTTATTTATTTATTGTTGACTGGGGTGGTCCCACTAGACTACTAGGTTAGTGGCCTGTTTTCAGGGGAAACCCAAGATGGTATTTCTAAGTATTAGGGGAAATTTGACATGGGTATCAAAGACGTTCTCCTACTCTTTTTGATAGATGCTGTAAGATCTTTTATATCCACCCAAGCTACCATCAACTTAAGCAGATGGGGCCTAGGTTTAGCATCTCATCAGAAAGATGATGAGCTTTTCTTGATAATTGGTCCTGACTGAAATACTCCCCAACACTATACTCCAGTCCTGCTTTTTACTCCCTGTCTCACTGTACTCATAGTGGTTTGTTGACCTTGCTATCTGAGAAGTTGGATGACTCACCTGAGGGGCTCATCCCAGAGTATATCTGGTAAGGATAAATATGGGTAAAATGAGGACTATGGTAGTCTTGTCAAGCAGATATGGTGAAAAGATAGGTACAGTTAAATTGAAGTAGGGAGCACGAATATTTGCAAAGGTATTAAAACATGTTCATAATTTTAACTGACTCATTTGGTGTCTGTGAAAGGCTTAGAAAGCATGAGCAGTTACCTTTGAAAGGTGACTGTAAAGTGGTGGAGTGAATGACTCACTTAGATGCACAGGTGCTTTAGCTTGAGGTATTAGGAATCATGTACAGGTCTGCTGGGTGTGTCAAGATGACAAAATGCTTATTACTGCAACCATAGCCCGTCTATAGGAAGTGATGAGTGCATTGCATACACAACAAGACCCACTCATTAGCACTCCCAGTTTATATATATGATTCAGTCTTTCACCGAGTTTGAAGTCAAAAAGAGTAACATTACCAAATGGAATGGTGATGGTCGTATGATTAATTAATAGCTCACTTGTTTTTACTCCTAGAATTTTACTTGCCCAAGAAGATTTATTGCGTAAATATAAAAGGAAGGATGAAAGAATCATATAGACACAATTCAATTTCATCTATTTTTCTTAAATCCATTTTTCCCTTTTCCTCAAAGCACCTCCTATATTACTCAGGAAAAATATTATTGCGTTTTTCTATGGATTAGCAATGTTTTGTCTCCCCCATTCACTTTATCAGACTCCTAAAAAACTCCTCCATAGTCACCTCTTCCTACTTCTGTTTTCAACAGTTCAGGAAATTCCAAATGGTAAAGGGTATTCTTCCACATGAGGCAGTAAGTCATATAGTATACACCATTTTTACATACAATGGTCATCAAACTTTCAATTCATCTTGTAGTATAAATTAACATATTAAAGATTATCTGCTGGCATAAACTACCACTTGTAAATATCAAAATGGTATATGTATTTATTCTTTCCATTTTGCAAGTTCATTTTGTTTATGGTGAATATGGATAATGGTAACCTTTTATTTGTGTTTAAGATGTTATACATTGTATAAACTACTTAAATATTAATTCTGTCTTTTAAAATAGCCTATAATTATTTTATTAGGTATAGTGTAAGTCAACTAACAATGCCTGTTTAGAGTTTTTCTGGAATGTCTGTAGTATGACTTGCACATGCTTAGCAACAGAAACATAATGCTTATGTGCACAATCACCTACTACAATTTAACTACTAATTCATATCTAATAATATTTCTAAGTCAGGATGCTTTGCCATTACTTTTTTTAAGTGTATCCTGAATAGGTGTCCATCTAACAACCCCCAGTTCAGATGCAGATGTAGTTCCAAAAGCTGTACCTTAATAATGATGATTTTCCATAACTCATTTAGCATATGTAATGCTTGGTTTACATGTTCAAGAATATTGTACTGCTTAGTGTTGTCCGGATTTGATTCCTTCAGCCTCAGTTTGCATAGAATATGACACAAGTCATTTAATCAGACAGTGGTCTTAGGCTGAGTCTGAAAAAAAATCATTGTTCATTTTAAAATGACATCCTGGAGTTAAATGGATTATCAGTCAATGATGAAAGTGAGCGGAAGTGTACAGAAAGCTGCAATAGATGCACCTACCCACCATCTCCCTACTTCTAGTTAGTTGCTGGGATATACATTTTCTTACTGTTATATCCTTTAGGGGTTCATGACAATTAAGCTGTTTTAATGGACAAGGAAGTCCTGAATTTTTCTACACTCTTACTGCTGATTTTTCTCTTATGGGGCCAGCGAATCAACAGTCTGATTGTAGGTGTGGGAGGGATCCAGAACTCTGTGATGGTGGCTGGTTGTTTTGTCATAAGCAGGATACAACCCATGTAGCCAAAAGAAAACTGCAGCAGTAAGGAATTCAAACATTTGCTATTATGATGAGTGTAACTTACACTGCTGTACTGTACTGTGCCTCATGGTGCTTGGTTCTCTACCCATTTCCTGTCTGGAGTACTTTTGTGTAAGGTCTGCATTTCCATCCTGTGTTTTCACCAGGTATTCTGGCTTCCTCCCAGATCCCCAAAAAGGTGTTATAAGTGAACTGGTGATTATCCAAACTGCCCCTTAGAGAGAGAAAGAGAGAGTGTGTGCGTGTGTGTGTGTGTGTGTGTGTGTGTGTGTGTGTGTGTGTGTGTGTGTGTGTGTGTGTGTGTCCTGCAATGGACTGACATCCTGACCAGGATTACTTATCTACCTTATGTCAGTTCAATGCCAGGATAAGCTCAGGCTCTCCTGTGTTCCAGAACAGGATAAAACATGAACTGGAAAATGAATGAATGAGTCATACTCACTTTTTGGTTCATGAAAAAAGTGTCTAGTTCAAAATGTGACACTAGTAAAATACTGCTGCTGACAAGCTTCAGATATGTGCAAGGGTTTTTTGCACTTTCTTTACTTCTTTTCTGTGGGTGACCACCTACCCATTACAGTAGCTCAGACATCATAATAGTATAATAAGGTGGTTCTCAGCTGCATCACAGTTCTTTCTCTGTCCATGGTTAAAAACTTGAAAAAGATGTTAGATCATCTCATATTATGGGAAAATATAGTAGTAGAAATATAATAATGTATATTTCAAGTGAAATAATTGATAAAAATAAAGCATTTAGGTGCATGTTGAAAATGTCATAGTATGTAATACAACCTAAACAACTACAATATGTACAAAAAGGCAATGGGCAATTCACTCTAATTGTATCCCTTAGATATCAGTTGTTTTACTGAATCACTCATGTTGCTAAGCTATCTTTACTTGGGGAAACTCTTGGAAATATTGGTATTATTGTGACCACTTTCAAAATATAGCAATTAGTATTCCTTCATTGAGGATATACATGGAAGTAAAAAATTCTATGGTAAAGTATCATGTGTAAATAACTATGCCAGACAGGACTCAATCCTTGGAAACTTACTTTTAGTCTCTAAATGTAGTGGACATTACATTATATTTGCTTGATAGCAAAAGTTGACAATAAGTCTGTATTCAAAAAAACAGCAACCGGAGAATAGTTAGGCATCCTCTAGTACCCAGAAACAGCAGAAATATAGCAAGAAAGGAAACCACAGCACAGAAAGATTGCATAAACGATTTATTCTTTATTGGTCTTGTTTCCAGTAGTTGGGTGACATGGCTTGATTTCACTTTTAGGTGGTAATTTTATATGCTACTCAGATGATATATTTATTTATTTAGATTTATATTTGTAGAGCTGAGAAGGGATGGATTAGTGCTATGGAATTAGCTCAGAGTGTAGCATTCTATGCTTTTAGTATGTAAATCCCAGGATAAAAAACTCCCTTACCAGCCTCAGTAAGAAGCTGAGATCCCTAATAAAATCCTCCAAAGTTAGTTACAAAAATAAAATTGCCAAAGATTCCAAAGACAACCACAAGGCATTCTATAACTATGTCATGAATCTAAATGGCAATGCTCAGATCTGCTCTGAGCTACAACAGAATGGCATTAAATATATTGATCCCAAGGATATAGCCAATATTCTGGCAGATCAATTCAGTGCCAAATTCACCCCCCTCTCAGCCCCTAAACGGCCCATCTCAATACCGGAAGAATGCCAAATTCCAGTAACAATGGCCACACAGGTAAAAAACGCACTCTCCAAAGCTAAGAATACAGCATCCATGGGACCAGATGACATCCCGGGCTGTGTACTACATGAACTAAGTATCATGTTTAGTCATAGCCTCACTTCAGGCTTCATGCCCACTGAGTGGCACACAGCTACAGTTATCCCACTCCACAAGGGGGGATCCACCTTGGATCCCAGGAACTACCGCCTCATCAGTCTTACGAGCCTAATCTGCAAGGCCATGGAACGTGTTATCATGGAACTTATAAACAAAGGCATTGGCAACCTTCAAACACAGGACCCCACCCAGTTTGGGCTTGTGAAGGGCTGATCTTGTCTCCTGAACCTGATTGACTTCTTGGAATCAGTCTCCAGAGCCGTGGATGAGGGTAAGGTGGTCCACACAGCCTATCTGGACCTTGCCAAGGCCTTTGACACCATCCCCCACTCTGGAATCATAGACAGACTTACTAAGCTGGGCATTAATCCCTATGTCACTCGATGGGTTTCCAACTGGCTTACTGACAGAACCCACACTGTAAAAGTAGCCGACTCCAAATCCAGACAAGTGACAAGTGGAGTACCTCTGGGTTCAGTCCTGGGACCGCTCTTGTTTGGCATCTACTTCTCTGAAATACAAGCCAACACTAAGGGATTATGGCTAACAAAGTTCGCAGATGAGTGCAAACTGAGAGCCATTACTGAATCCCCAAATGATGTGGATACTCTACATAAGGGCCTTACAGAAACAGATGATTGGTGCCAGAGCCATGGGCTCAAGCTCAATGCCAGGAAATGTATAGTTATCCCCTTTGAGAAAAAACATGTACCCATAAATTACCACATAGGTAGCAGTACACTAAACACCGAAAGTGTGATAAGAGACTTAGGGACACAGGTGGACAGTGGTCTCACCTTCGATAAGCACATCGCCACAACAGTCAGGAAATCCTTGTTATGTGGCACACCCCCTCACTAAGGGCTTTTCATCCAGAAAAAAGGAGGTCATTGTCCCACTGTACTCATCCCTCATTAGACCCATTATAGAATACAACGCCCCATTTGGTATGTACCTCTCAAGACATCTGCAACAACTAGAAAGGCCGCAGAAATACCTCACTAAAAGAATCACAGGCCTAAAGCAGATTGCCTAGGCTGACCACCTTAAAAAACTCCAGCTATACTCTGTTGCATATCGTCTACTCAGAGGCAATCTCTGCTTAACATACAAGAAGGCTATGTCAAACCCAGAGCTGTTGGACATGCTACACTTAAAGAAATCCCAATCCCTCAGAACCACACACTCCAGGAATCTAAACCTTGTCATCACAATAAACAAAACATGCTGGAGGGATAAGTTCCTGACCCAGAGATTCCCCAGACTCTGGAATAGGCTGCCCATACATGTCAAGCAGAGTGCCTCTTTGTCCCTCTTTCAAAAGGAACCTTGACGATTGCATGGGCGAAAGGAATTCACCCCAGGGATCACGTCAGTCGCCCTGCTAGACAGGGGTCCAGGGAAGTAAATAGTGTGGGAAGAAATAGCCAGGGAATTGTTATGGCTAGGCTTGTATAGGCCCTAGGGCCAATAGCCTAGTACTAACCTATGAACCTATAAATATTGTCTTCAGTTTCTGATTGGCCAGCTGTTGGATTAGAGTGAACCACTCTTTTTTTTTTTTGTAGTATGTAAGATGTGCTTGATCTTTGATTGGCTAGCTGTTATTTTGTAGGTGCCTTTATTGGTTTGTTAATCAATGTGCATGTTTTGTCTTTGTGATGGTTTGTAGTTGAATATGTTTTTATTTTACATGACTTCAGTTTATCTCAGTTCGATGGTTTCCTGATATTCAGTTGTGAGCTAGTAGTGTATATGTTTAGTTTTGTTTGAGTTTTGCCTTCTGCACAAATACTTTGAGGCAAGTCTGATTGGCTTTTAGACTGTTTCTTAAGGTTCTTATTCGTCAGTTTTTGTAGTGAAACAGCTGGCTTGGTTGGATGTTCTGCTTGGAGGTTATCGACACTCTTTTAGGGAGGTAGCGGATTTTCCTTGCCTTATATTCTGAGTATGTATATATTGAATGTATATATGGAATGATCTTTCTTGACCTTGGCTCTTCATGATGTTTGCAATACATGTGCTTTAGACATGTGGGTAGTTTAGTGTATATTTATATTTTTTAGATGTTGTGATTAGAGAAGTGATTGTGATTTTTTACATTTCTTCTATAGCATTATAAGGTTTTTTGCTTAGATATTGTGGATCTACTACAGTTTTTGTTAGTTGATCTTTAAGTGATCTGATTGGTTATTGTATTTTTTAAATAATATATTTATTGGTTCAATTGTATTTTTTACATAATATATTTATTGGTTCTGTTGAAAAAGGAGCTGGGTGATATGGGATTGTATTCCATTAAAATCCGACACAGTTTTAATGATTATTAGTGTGTTTTAATTGGATGGTACTAATTTAATGAATTGTGATTGGTTATTTTGTGCGTTTTTAATTATATTTAAATGTGCATTTTATTAATATGTTTTTAAGATCTGAAGAAGCATCAGTAAGACGCAAAAGCACTTATCTTGGGGAATAAATCATTTGTGCAACCTTCCTGTGCCGTGCTCTCCTGTTTTTTACTATATTTCTGCTAATAAGCCTATATTGTCTGCTGTTTTAAGTCCCATAACATTCTACCCCCCTTCAATCTGTACCTTCTGCTTACAATTTTTTTTCACATACTACATGCCTTCTGAATGCCTTTGTGAATTACCTGTCCACAACCTATTCCAGTAGTCACTGCCTTGGGTAAATGAGCATCTCTATAGTAGTTTTGGAGGTCCAGGGAGTAGTTACTTCATACAAACTGCTTTCTGTGCATGCTCCTTCCACCTTTGCCCTTTCTGTTTAAAATGACCCCTTCATGTCTCACTGACAAATTCTTATGTACCAGTGTCGTAGCATTCTGTGTCTCTTCTGGTTTTAAATGATTAGATTTCTAGCTCCTGTAGCCCGTATTCATATTCCTTCCCTTCTATCCCATGGATCTTTCTGGTCAGTTTCCTTTAAATTTCATCCAGCAGCCTGATGTCCTTTCTCTTATATGGTCTCCAGAACTGCATGCAGTACTCAAGTTGTATATGGCCTGTCCAAAGCTCTGTGGATTGGAGGTATTACCTTTTTACTTATACAATGTATCATTCTGTTTGTTGCTGCCACTGCCCTCATACTGCACTCACGGTGGTTAATTCAAAGAGTAAGCAACACCCCTTTTTTCTACTTCTGCTTTGTGTCATCAGTTCTACTTCTGTTAGCTAATGCATTCCACCATGCATGTTGTGACATTACTTTGCATTTGTTTGCAGTGAATCTCACCTGACACTTTTCAGCCCATTTGTTCAGCCTTTCCAGATTTTTTTCATAGATTCTTGCTCCATCTTCCACTTCTGCAGCTACCTTTTGTAATTAAAAAGACACACTGATGTCCTTCCATTTCACTGTTGCAGTATTCTTTACAATAGGGATCCAGTATACCAAAACCTTTAGGTTGTTAAGGGTATGCTGTATGTCACATGTATGCTCCCCATACATGGAGTAGGGCATAAAGGTGATGTCCAGATGTACCATCCTCAGATCTTCTTTGCTGCCAGTCCGCACACCATCTTTGATTGTTGGTCTGAACACTCGCTTTGTTTGCTGGTTCACCAAACCATTTTCAGATAAGTGCCGCACTGGGGGTTTGTTTTTATCTTTTTTGCTTTGATTTTTTTTGCTTGTGGGGTTCATGTCATCCAGAAAGGGTAAATGCCAGTGCAGGAGACATATTCCCCATAAAGATTGTCATGATCAGTGCTTATTTGGTCTAGATGCTTCTCATGACCATACGTCCTATTCTGTTTGCCAGGCTTTTGTCCCAAAAACTCTGTGTATTTGGCTTTTCTCTTTTCCCATATATTTTCAAGGGGTCAGCTGTTTAAGAAGAAGAAGACCAAGAAAGCTAGCTCCAATCCTTCATCTGTGCCACCTCCACCAGATGTCTCTCTCAAGGCTAGTAAAAGCCTAGAAGATCACCTGGCTCCTTTGCTGGATTCCTCTGCTGTGACTGCTTCAGAGGCCAGCATGGATCTGGCTTCACGCACATCCTTGAAGGTGTTGCAGATGTTCACTTCAGATGCTCAGGGGAAACCACGGCTGATTATTACAGAAGGGCCTAGGGGTGTTCCACAGATTTTGGTTAGGGAGAAGATACCGACTACCGTTACTAAGTGCCATACAGGGTCTGAGCATTCTAGGTTTTATAAAGCTGACATCCATTTAAAGGAGAAACAAAAAACTAAACATGTTTCTTCTGCTCCTAAGGACCCTCAGAGTGAATGGCAGAATTTCACTCAAGGTTTTTTAATGCTTTATGGCCTTGAATCCTCCTCATGGGGTTTCTGTTCCAGATCCGCCTTGGTCTTCTACCCCTCTTAAGAGGCCTAGAAAGCAAGATACCTTTGAGGAGGAGGAGGATTCTGACAAGGAATCCCTTGCATTTTCTTTCCAGATTCCTTCTCCCTCAGACTATGATTTGGAGGATGAGGAATCCACTAGTCCTGACTCTGCTTTTGAGGAGATTTCTTTTGGGACACAATTTCCAGAATGATGGAATTTTTCAAATGGGATTGTGCCCAGGTGTCTGAGGTTCAGAAGATATGTTACAAGCTTCTGCAGATGGAATCTCCTGGGCCTTCTGCTGTTCCTCCTGTTCTGGCTGTGTTGTTGGATGCCTTTTCTACTGCATCTCAGGCATCTGATTCCCAGCAGCCTGCTCCCAAAAAGCCTGATAGGTTTTATAAGGTGCCTGAGGATTGCAAGTTCCTTTGTAAGTGCCCCTTTGCTGACCCTTCTGTGTTGTCTGTGGCATCTGACAAGCTTTCAAAGTTACTGCCTTCTACAAAGGTGCTTCCTTCTGATAAAGACAGCAGAACCATGGAAAGACTGGGTAAGAGGCTATATACCTCAGCCACCCTTACTTTTAGGGCTGTAAATTATCAGACCCATATAACTCAGTATATATTGGCTCTTCTATCTCAGGCCCGTCAGGTTATTTCTGACTTTCCTGACTCTGAGGGGAGGACTTCTTCTGCTCTCTTTGTTAGGGACTTCTTCCCAGGTAGCCTGTCATTCTGTTAAATGCAGTTATGATGCAGCAGATGCTTCTTCTAGAGCTGCTGCTTTTTGTTCTGTGCAGAGGAGATATTCCTGGCTTCAGTTTCAACTCTTGCCTGATGATATTAAGTCTAAGTTGATGGATGCTCATCTGGATAACAAGCATTTGTTTGGTGCTGCTGCAGAATTGTTTAAGTCCCTAGAGGAAAAAGGTAAGGCCTTACAAGAACTAAAATATATTTTTG
The DNA here is from genome assembly GCF_019279795.1 of Protopterus annectens. NCBI lineage: Eukaryota > Metazoa > Chordata > Ceratodontiformes > Protopteridae > Protopterus > Protopterus annectens. The sequence goes on along the minus strand of NC_056737.1, from coordinate 158,233,216 downwards.
TTTCTCCTGTACCTAAATTTCAAAGTAATTACCCTAATAAGCCATCCTTTGTTCATAGGCAGTATCGTCCTCCCCCCTAAATGTAAGAAGGATTCCTGTTACTCAGAAATCTCCTTTTCCTGACAAACCAGATGCTGTCTGACTATCCTGTTCTTCTCAGCCACATTTCTCTTTCTCTTCATCTGTCTTTCCCTTCTTGCTTGGTTAAAGATAACTCAAGATCCCTGGGTCCTTTCCAACATTCACCAGGAGTACTACATTGTCTGGAAATCTCTCCCCCCTTTCTTGGGCAATCCTCAGCCCCCCTCAGGGACAGTTAGCCTTTTTCCAGAGGTGTTTCAGGGTCTCTTGACTCAGGTAACTATTCAGGAAGTTCCAGATTCTCAAAGCAGGAAGGGATTTTATTCCAGAATGTTCTTGGTCCCCAGGAAAGAGAGCATTTGGAGACCCATTCTAGATCTCTCTCTCACATAAACACCTTTTTGAAAGTCCCTTCCGTTCAGATGTTGCCCCTTCAAACTTTGTTTCCTCTGCTGCTTCCTCAGGTTTTTCCAGTTTCTGTGGACCTTAAGTATGCTTATCTTCACATCACTGTTCATCCCTTTTTCAGGAAGTATTTACATTTCTCTTCCTGGCATTTTCAGTTCTCTCCTTTGCCCTTTGGCCTCTCTACTGCCCCCAAGGGTATTCACCAAATTCCTTACTCCTGTGATTGTTTTCTGCAGGCCAATGAGGTTACACTTCTTTCCCTGCCTAGATGACCTGCTTCTATAGGCCTCCTTTCCTGAAATTCTATGGCAGCATGTTCACTTTCCCATTTCTCTCCCGCAAAGCCCGGGGTTCGCTATAAATTTTTCTGGGTTGCAGGATCCAGACTGTTCCAATGTTGATATTCCTGCCTCCTCCGAAGGCATTAACTTTCATTGCCTTCTTTCAGTCCCTTCTTCCTCTGGCCTCAATCACAGCCACATAATTTCTGAAAGCTCAGGGTTTCATGGCCTCCACCATTCCTGTGCATCCTCTAGCCAAGCTCCATATGAGAAAGCTTCAGTGGTTTCTAACATTAGTTTGGCTTCAGCACTCTCATCCTCTAGATTTTCTAGTCCCTCTTCTTCCACACCTTAAGCCAGAACTTTGGATTCGGTAGTTGTTACTCAATCTAGGGCTTCCTTTTCAACCTCCACTCTCCTCTCAGGAGCTGTTCACAGACACTTTAGATGTGGGGTGGAGGGCTTCCATCAGCTCTCTAAAAGTGAGGGCCTCTGGTCACCTCAACAAATGAAAGACCACATCAATATCAAAGAGATTAGAGCTCTTTTGTTGGCTGTTCAGGCATTTCATCCTCTTTACTCCAGAAGCCCCTCAAGGTATTTACAGACAACACTACAGTGATGTGGTATGTCAACAGGCAAGGGGAGACAAGATCTTATCTCCTTTGGAGATTAGCACATCAAGTGTGGGAGCTGGCTATCCAGTATCAAGTTACACTTCAGGCATTTTGGATTTCCTCAGGTCAAAACATTGTGGCATACTCTCGGAGCATGTCCATATCACAACCCCACGAGTGGATGTTTCACAGGGATGGGTTTCTGGACGTTGTCCACCAGTGTGGTACTCCTCAGGTAGATCTATTTGCCTCCCCTCTGAACAGACAACTTCCTCTTTTTTGTGCCAGAGCTCCATATCCTCTGCCTGGAAGATGATGTTTCTTTATGCCTTCCCTCCCCTTTCTCTCTTTTGAAATAAAGCAGGATGCTCCCAAAATCTTGCTGGTGACTCCCTTTTAGCCCAGACAGCACTGGTTCCCTGTTCTTCTGCATTTAGCCAAGGGCATTCGTCACATGTTACCTCACAGGGTGGACCTACTCACAAAAGACAAGGGATCACGCATCCATCCCCACCTGTCCACTCTTCAACTGACATTGTGGGTGATAGGATTTTGATTCCATATAGACACCATTATTGCTGAGGACATGCTTCAGGTCCTACAAGAGGCCAGAAAACCCACTACCAGAAGTCATATTTATCCAAATGGAATTTTTGTTTGGTGCTTTTCTTATAACCTGGAACCACTTTCTGTGGATGTTATTTTGGCTGTCTGTTATCTGTGTGAACTGCACAATGCTGGGTTGGTATATTCTTCTGTTAAGGCCCACGTTTCAGCTATTTGTCTATCTTTATCCCTCCCTTTTGCCTCTGGATTTGAGGCTCAACAGTTTCTTAAAGGAGTCCTTCATATTAGAACACCCAGGAAGCCTGTTCCTCCTTCCTGGGACCTTAATTTTGTTTTGGAGGAATTGACCCAGGCTGCTTTTGAGCCTGTGATTTCAGCTTTCTTACAGCATTGTTCTTGGAAGACTGTTCTTCTGTTGGCCCTTACGTCTGCCAGATTTGTATCTGAGCTTCAAGCCCTTATGGCTGTTCCTCCTTTTTTTCAGTTTTCCATAAGGATAGGGTGTCTCTTTGTACTAATCCGTCTTTTATACCCAAGGTGGTGAATGAGTTGTCTCTTAATCAGTCTATGTCCCTTCTTAGTAATCTGCTAGTGAGAAAGTTTTGCACAATTTCAGATTTTATTTGGATAAGACCAAAGCTTTTTGCAAATCTGATCAGCTTTTTGTTTCCTTTCATCCTAGATCTTTAGGATTGGCTGTTTCCAAGCAAACTATTTCCTCTTGGATATCTAAAACCATATGTTTTTGTTATTATTTTCAAGGCAGGAGCCTTTCTTCTTCTGTTATGGTCCATTCTATTAGGGCTGTGGCTCCTTCTAATGCTTTTTTTAAGGATTTAGATACTAACTCTATTCTTGAGACAGCCTTGGCTTCTCTGCATATTTTTACCAAACATTATAAGTTAGATGTGATATTCAGGGCTAGAGCTTGTTTTGCTAGGGACATTCTTCATAGGTTCCTAGAGTGCTTGGCTGGTCTTCCTCCTCCCACTCTTCTTCCTGAGCTTTTGCACTCTCCCTATTATAAGGAATACTACAACAGTGAAATGGAAGGGCATAGTACAGTTGTGTAAAATGTTACCATAACAGTAAATGTCCTTGTCATCACTGTTGCAGTATTCACTCCTTCCTTCTTTTCCCTTCTGGATGAGCTTGTTACCTTTCTAATCCTTGGACAGCATTTTCAATGGGGGTCTCAATTCTGAGGATAGTACATCCAGACATCACCTTTATGTCCTGTGCAACACACGCAGGGATCAAATGTCTGATGTACAAGCTTACCCATAGTAACCTAAACTCTTTGTTATACTGTCCGGACATTGGACCACCTTGGCCTGGGATCCCCCATTGTAAGGAATACTGCAGCAGTGAAGAGAAGGACATCTACTGTTATGGTAAGATTTTACACAACTGTACTTTCTTCTTTTCCCCTCAAATACATCTGAAGAAAATATATTAATGAATACTGGATCCAGGACAGACCTTTGTAGAACTATTTGCTTCCTTAATTCGTGGCATTTTCTGTTTTCATCAGGGCACCCTGTGCCCTATCATTCCATCATGAATCAAACCGAATCATGATGTGAATTCTTTCCCACTGGAAAAGCATGTTGGTTGCTGTCCTGAAGACTACTACAAATACTATCAGTGGTCCCATCCAGATTTGATGTTAAACTAACAGCTTTATAGATCTGATGTTGCGATTTTTCATTCACATCTCAACTGATGGTTTCGGAGCCATACTCCTCCTCTTCCATCAGATACTATTTCATTCATGCTCCCCTCTCCTTTCTTCAAGGAGTCACCTCAAAGGCATTCTAGTCCCCCCTCCACTACCTCCTGTCTTTGATTCTCTAGAAGGCTTTCAGAAGCAGATGTGAACAGGATGATGATGAAATTGCTTTTAGCACAGATACAGATGAGCATTCTCCCAGCTTCAACCCCTTCTGGGCCTGAGAGCTGATGACTGACCACTTCCCCTATGATATCGCCTTCTCTGATCCACCCATCTGTTTCAGAGCCATTGTATCCAAGATTCCTAGGGTTGTCTACTTTGGATCTGAAGGATATCTGTTCTTTCACTCTGATGGTCCCCCTGAGCCGACCACGAAGGACTCTTGGAGCCAAAGCATCGGCACTGGATCTGTGGGCTTGAAGTTGACAAGGAAGCTTTTGGACCTATCTCTAAACCTCAGAGACTCAGTGCTGGATAGCTCAGGACTGACTCCCTCCTTGAGTAGGATGTTGGTGAGGTTGCTGGAGCCAATGGATCTGAGAGATTTCAGTCTCAGAGCCATTGACTTCTATTTCCCCTAGGCATTCTGCTTTCATGGTTGTGTAGAGGTTTTTCTTTATGCCTAGACAGCAGACATCCCTGCCACCATCTGATCAGAGAATCCTACCTCATACTGTTCTGTGTAATAAGCATTGATCATCTCTTCACTGGGACAGCCAACCTGACCAAGCCTCCAGTCAGCCTTGAGACATCCCTTCTCCTCAAACAGTCCTTCCAGATACTTGAAGCTGTTAACCTGTTCCACTATTTTCCCTTCTATCTCAATTCTCAACCTCTTCTTATATCAACAATTTGATGCCATTACCAATATGTAGTTTCACCCCCTGTGCCTCCAGTTATGCATCCCATTCCCCTCTCCTTTGCTGAAGTTCTTGCTCTGAGTCTGCCTGTAATATGACATCATCTGCATACAGTAACTTTGTTGATCTGTCCCCTCCGACCTGTTTGCTAATGTAATCCATCACCAGTATGAACAAAAGTGAGCTCAGAGCTGAACCCTGATGCACACCCACTACCACTGGGAACCTTTCTTAGAGACGCAGCACTGTTCATAATTGAGTAATTGGATCTTTGCACATAGCCTGCCCAAATTCGATCAATGTTTCTGGGACTTGGAACTACCCCAGGACTGTCCAAATCAGCTTTATTGCGACTTTGTCATATGCTTTCTCCAAGTCTAGGAGTGCCTGATTGGACTCTTTCCTTACCTCTAGCTTCTCCTCCACTATCTGTGTCACTGTAAACATTGGGTTAGTTGTGCTGTGTCCCAATCTGAATCCAAATTGCTCATCTCCCATCTTACAGTCTATTACTCTTTATCAGTCACTCTCTCCAGAACTTTCATACAGTGTGACAGGGGTTTGATACATCTGTACTGCCCACAGATGCCCCCTTTGTTCTTGTACAGTGGCATGAGTATGTTTGCTCTCCAGTCATCTGGAATACACCTTACTCTCCACTCTGCTATGAGTACCATCAGGAGCCATTTCTTCCTTATCTCACCCAGAATTTTTATCATATCTGCTCTGACTTCTTCTGAGCCTGCTGCTTTCCCTGACTTCATCTTCCTTAGTGCTGTTCTTACTTCTTCTAGGGTAGGCTCCTCTTCTTCCTTTATCGTAGGCTGTGTCTGGGGCAGTACAGCTTCTATGGGGTTTTCTTCATTCAGAAGCTGTTGGAAGTACTCCTTCCATCTATCTTTGATTTCCTATATCTAACTATCTTCTTTATCTTTCTGTCTTTGCCTTGAAACCAGTTTCTTTGTGCCATCTACTGAGTCACTTTCCAGAAGCTGGTAGAGTGCCTCCAATGCCCTTTTATTTGCTATTGCATCTCCTTTCCTAGCCTCTTTGTTAGCCAGCCAGTATTCCTTCCTAGCCTGGTCCATCTTTTTCTGTCTACCACTTTTTCCTGCATTCCTTTCTTTTGATGACTTCCTGGACTTCTGCATTCCACCACCAGCTTTCTTATTTACTTTATTTCCATACCTAGCTCGGCCACATATCTGTTCTATAGTTCTGACAAATGCTGTTTTGAGTTGCTGCCACTCTTCTTCACTTCAACCTGTTTCTTCCTCTTCTTGAGGTGCTAGAGCCCTGAGTAATTCCTTGAATTGTTGCACTTTCTCTCCAGTCAACCTCCAGGTCTTCAGCCTTGTCTCTGTTAACCTTAGAGCTTTCTCAGCTGCTTGTGGCAGTCTGTGGTTTATGCTGCGGGCCGACTGTTTCACTCAGGATGACTTTGCAATCACTGATTCTATCCCAGTGTGCTCTCCTTACTAGGATGAAGTCTACCTGAGTTGCACATTGGCCACTCTTGTATGTAATCTTGTGACTGTCTCTGTTTCTGAACATTGTGTTGGCTACCATTAAGCCATTTGCTAGAATAGCCTCTCCTTCTTTATTCCTGTTGCCACACCCATGTGAACCCAGGAAATTCTCATATCCTGTTCCATCTGTCCTGATATGTGCATTCAACTCACCCATTATCAGCACCAATTCATGTTGTCCTGCTTTATCTAGTAGGTCCTGAATGTACTCTTCTCATCACTATCACAACCGTCCTGTGGGGCATAGCTGAGATTATGAATACTGCCTTATCATTAGGCTGGAGTCTGATTACCATAAGGCTGTCACTAATTCTGATGAAATCCCTGATTGCCTTCTGAAGACTCTTTCACTACAATTCCCACATCATTTCTAGCTTGTCCTTCTCCTGAGTAGTAGACTCTGGATCCCAAGCCAAGTGGCTTTACTGTACTGCCCTTGAACATTGTCTCCTAGATACTTAGGATGTACCACCTTCCTACCATTATGTCATCCATTTCTAAGCCCTGTCCTGTCAGTGAACCTACATTTGAGTGTAAAAATTAATGTAAGAGTGTTCAATCTCGCCGTTTGTTCTTACACACGGGGTTCGGAGCCAATCCTCAGCTCCGAATCGGCCAAATTGCAAAGCTCTGAATCTCAGAGAAGCTCGAGACCAGCCCATATCCCACAATCCTCCCTGCCATTACTCAGATCTAGTTTGCCGCTGCAACAGATCAGATTGAGGAGAGCTCGGACCAGATAGAAACTTGAGTTGTTGTTAATATTTTCAGATAAGAATTCTATTTTTTCTTTCTGATTCTTCCTTATAGTTAGTAGTTATTGTAGAAGTGCTGTGTGTGTGTGATATATATATATATATATATATATATATATATATATATATATATATATATATATATACCCATTTTTCTTCTTCAGGCACCCTTGTGGCCTAACCCTTTTTCTTGGGTGTGTTTTTTTTGTGAGTGTTTTCTGTATATAACCTGTTTCATTTACATATATTGCTATAGGATTAGCATTTTTTTTTTATTATCATAGTTATTGTCATTATTACTGTACTATGTCAGAAAAAGCCAAATCTGGCTTTAAAAGATGTCAGTGTGGGCAGAAAATGTCCATTACTGACAATCATGCTTCCTGTGTCTACTGTCTTGGCCCTCTCCATCTCCAAGAGGATTGCTCTATTTGCCATTCCTTTAGCGGGAGGGTCATGACAGATAGACGCAGGAAGCTTATTGACAGAGGATTGTTGAAGCCGGCCTTTCAAGAGGCTTTGGACAAGTTGGATCAGGCTTCTAAATCCTCGAAGGGGTCGAAGATGTTGGAGCCCATGTCATCAGCTCCGAGTTCATCTTCTCGGGTTCGTTCGCCGGTTCCACAGATCTCGGGGCCGAGCGTTGAACATTTATCTTTTCCTGAGCCCCAGATCTTGGAACCGGTGTCGGAACTGCCACCACCGTCCATTCTTCGGTCGGTGCCATCTTCGGCTCCTTCAACCCGTTCTTCCAGACCCTTGTCTGACACAGATGTGGATCGTGTCGTGCAGAAACTCATGGAGAACATGGCCCTTTCCAAGTTAATTGCAGTTTCCTCCCAGTTGGTGTCGAAACTAGAAGGCCTCCCCATATCTCCAACAGGTCCTCCTTCGAGACCCATCCAGATCTCGGAGCCAGGAGAAGATGACCTGATGATAGTGGAGCCCTCGCTGCTGAAACTGTCCATTGCATGATCGACACCTTTGACTTTGACTCCTTCGGAACCGTTAGGGGAGTCGCGGAGCCGACGGTCTTTGCTCGGTTCCGGGACCGAGAGTTGTACTGACCTGTCAGTGCCGACTCTCCCTGTCGGGGCCTCGGCACAGACTGGTTCGGCTCTGTCCTCGGGGTCGGAGCCCACGGCACCTGGTTCTGGGATGCTTCCATATTCTTCGGAACCGGGGGAGCCCTCGGCCAGGGGTTCGGGAGCCTTTGACCTTATGAGGAAGGTATTGTCTGCACAGACAACCACATCATCAGGGGAATCTTCTCCTTCCCCAAAAGGGCCACTTTCTGTTTCTGCTCCCACGATCCATCCCAAGCATCGAGCCCAATTGCCTCAGCCACCCCCAGAGGGTTCCCCCTGTTCCTTGGAGGCCTCACCAGAAGCCCCCTCTGATGAGGTCCCAAGGAAACGGTTGTGCAAGAGGAGGCACATAGATTCCCCACAGGAATCTCTAACGTCTGACACCGACTTGGATGAGGCAGAGGGGTCCCCCAAATCACCCTCGGAGGATGTGTCATTTGCAGACATCCTGGAGATCTTGAAAGAGAGGGGTGATTGGCAGTCCCTAGCCCCCTCTGAGGACGAGTCGGTGCTGCTGAAGGCTTTTGGCGCTCAACCTTCTACCTCCTGGGTGACCCCACCCTTCGATGAATTAATGGATTTGATTGCTCGAAGGGCGTGGGAGACACCTGACACAGTGGAACCAGTACCTAGGAAACCAAACAAGTTCATCACTGCCCCCCAAGATAAATCTTATCTCACCAAGGGAGTCCCCGTCGATGCTATGGTGGTGGTGGCAGCCACGAAAAAGGAGATGTCTGAGTCTTCCTCATCTGTTCATCCTCCTAATAAGGATTCTAGGACTATGGACAGATATGGGAAGCGCATTTTTAGTTCAGCGACTTTTTCCATGCGTTCGCTAAACTACCTGACCCATTTCACACATTTGCAGAGGGATCTCATCAAGGAGCTGACAGATACCCTCCAGGGTAACACAGATGCTGCTGTTTCAGAAAAGGTAACAGCACAACTTAACACCCTCACCTCCATAGTAAACTCATCCATGAGGCTCATCTCGTATGCAGCCGAGGGATCGAGTAGAGCTGCAGCTTCAGTGATTGCTCTTCGAAGACAATCATGGATGCGGCTGTGCTCATTTGCGGAAGCCTTCAAGTCTTCCTTTGCCAATGCCCCTTTTGATGGTGCCACACTTTTCGGGCCCAAGGTTAAGGAGATTCTCACTCGGTGCGAGCAAGAGGGAAAGACCCTGTCTGTTGTCGGGGTCTGTTTTTCCGCTCCTACTAGACCGTACCCCAAAGGGCAACGAGGCGGAAAAATGTGGTTCAGTAAGAATCAGGGATCTTTCCAGACCACACAGAGTGATACCCCCTCCAGAGGCAGAGGAGGGGGTAGAAATGGAAGACGCCACCCCGGAGGCAGAGGGGGTCCGCATAACCAAGGCGACAGGGATTCCATCCCTGGGAAGCCTTTCCAGCACTCCTGAATGGAGGCCCAGCTGTCCTGCTCTGGAGGCAGCCGGGGGTCGCTTAGCTTTATACCCACTGGCCTGGCTAAACATTACTTCAGATTCTTGGGTAAAAAGCATTATAACCAGAGGATACAAAATCCCCTTCATTTCAACACCACCTCTACAAAGAAAATTTCCAGACATGCCACCCCGTCTGCGAAAGCTAGCAGCTGTAGAAATTTAAAAGCTGCTTGAAAACAGAGTCATCCAACCAGTCCCGGCGGACCAAAGAGAATTCAGAACTTACTCAAGGTTCTTTTTAGTTCCAAAAAAGATGGGACTGGAGACCGATCTTAGATCTCAGCCATCTCAACAACTTCATGAAGAAGGAAAAGTTCCGGATGGTCACGCTTCAATCGATCCTTCCATTCTTACAGAAGGACGATTGGATGTGCTCTATAGATCTCAAAGACGCGTACTACCACATCAAAATGGCCAGACCGTCCAGAGATCACCTGCGCTTCCGGCTGGGGGCCAGTCACTTTCAGTTTCGAGCTCTGCCCTTTGGACTCACCTCAGCCCCCAGGGTATTCACCAAATGCATTTCAGTAGTTGCGGCTCACTTGAGACGACAAGGATTCCTGGTGTTTCCCTATCTGGATGACTGGCTCCTCACCGCCACCACCGAGCGTCGACTATTGCAAGCCAGAGACTATACAATCGGCCTTTGTTCCCACTTAGGGATATCCATAAACTTCGAAAAGTCTTGCTTATCGCCCTCACAGTGTATTTCCTTCATCGGAGCAGATCTAAATACACGATCGACACTACTGAAACTCCCCCCAGTAAGAGCTTCAACGCTCAAACAGCAGGTCCTACTTCTTCTAGTCAGCAAAGCCCCAGCCAAACTGGTGTTAAAAGTGTTGGGACTGATGGCAGCCGCACTAATTGCAGTCCCTTTGGGAAGGTTACACATGAGGATTCTTCAATGGCTGCTCTTTGCGCAGTGGTCGTTCCAACACCTACCCCTAGCGCACGAAATCAGGATAACAGAATCTTGCAGACGGGACCTCTCATGGTGGGTGCGCGATCAGAACCTCACTGTGGGTCGTCCGTTCGTTCTACCCATTCCAACAGCCACAATAACCACGGACGCTTCCCTGATAGGGTGGGGGGCCTTTTTCAGGGAAGAACAGTCCAAGGAGAATGGTCCAGCATGGAGTACACTCTACATATAAATGTTCTGGAGTTGAGGGTGGTGTTCCTGGCGTTGCAACACTTCCAAGCCCTCTTACCTCTAGGAACAGTAGCAGTTCAGACAGACAACATGTCTGTAGTCTGGTACATAAACAAGCAAGGGGGAACCAGGTCTTACCCGTTATGCAGAGAGGCCATGAGAATTTGGCAATGGGCAGAGTCCATGGGTCGCTTTCTGATAGCAATGCACATCCTGGGGTCATCCAACGTCATTGCGGACAGGTTGAGCAGAGCCATCCTGTTACCGCACGAGTGGTCCCTCAATTCACAGACAGCGGAAAAGATCTTCCACAAATGGGGCCAGCCTTGCTGCAATCTGTTTGCTTCCCCATTGAATGCAAAATGCAGAAGCTACTTTGCCCTTCTACCCCCTCCGGGGGATGTCCCCAGGGACGCACTGATACACGATTGGCCCCCGGGTCTCCTATATGCATTCCCACCGACTCCATTGATTCCCAGATTTCTACAGAAAGCTAAGAGCCTGGAAAGGACTATAATACTCATAGCCCCATTCTGGCCTCGTCAAATATGGTTTCCCTTTCTTCGAGCTCATCAAATAGAGGAACCGTGGATTCTGGACCCAGTGCCAGATCTGCTGACACATTCGTCGGGAGTTCCTCACCCGTCTCTACAGTCCCTCAAATTAGCAGCTTGGCTGCTCCGCTTCCCTGCCTAGCCAGGTCTCATCTACTCCTTCCGGCAGTTCAACACATCCTAGTTGCTTCTCATAAAGCTTCTACTACTAAGCTCTATACGAGTAAGTGGAAACGCTTTGTATATTGGGCATCTAGTCAAAACTTAGATCCCTTGGTAGCTCCTCTACATAAAATTTTAGAATTCTTATCCATCCTTTTTCACAAAGGAGCTTCTACTTCCACTCTAAGTGTACAGTTGGTGGCCATATCAAACTTCCATATTGGTGAGGGAGGTTCTCCCATTATGTCTCACAGACTTTGTAAAGCCTTTTTGAAAGGAACCTTCCATCTTAGACCGCCTGTCAGAAAACCTTTCTTTCCATGGAGCCTGAATTTGCTGCTGTCGCAACTCATGTTGCCACCTTTTGAACCTGCTTCATCATGCCTCCTAAAGTTCTTGTCGTGGAAGACGCTGTTTCTCATCGCCATGACCTCAGCTCGTAGAGTCTCAGAGCTGCAGGCATTATCGGTCAGACCACCTTACCTGATATTCCATCCAGACAGGGTCTCTTTGCGTACAAATCCATCTTTCCTTCCAAAAGTATGTTCAGTTACGAATATTAACCAGTCTATAGAACTCCCTACCTTTTTCAAAAAACATACTAACAAACTGGAGTATATGTTGCACAAGTTGGATGTTCACAGGCAGTTAAGATTTTATTTAGACAGGACCAAAGCTTTCAGAAAAACGGATCAACTCTTTGTCGCTTTTGCAGACAATAAAAAGGGCATGGCAATTACTAAACATACACTATTTAAATGGCTTGCTGACTGTATAACATTTGTATACTCTAAATCAAACCAATCCTTACCAACCAAACCTAAGGCCCATTCTACCAGATCCGTTTCCACTTCCTTAGCTCATGCGGCTCGCTTGCCTTTGGACACTATTTGTGCAGCAGCCACATGGTCTAAACCACATACTTTCATCACTCATTATAGAGTGGACAAGGTCTCCAAGGATAGGACATCATTTGGTTCCACTGTGCTTAGGAACGTTCTTCCATGAGTCACTCGGGGTCATGGAGCTAGGGACGCTACCCGTGTGTAAGAACAAATGGCGAGATTGAACACTCTTACATAAAGAATTTATGTCCTTACCATAACGTTCCATGTAGAGTGTTCATCTCGCCTTTGTTCTTACATTCCCTCCCTTCCCCCCCCATGTGTTTGGAAGAACTGGTAGGATTAGAGTCTGATCGACGTGTCTTGACCCTTTGCGGGGTATATGGTCCCGTGTGTCATGGGATATATGCTTAGACCATTAGTTATTGCTATGGTGAGAGAGTGTCTCTGAATGGCTGAAGAGAGTGTATGCTTCTAGCACCGCAGGTGTTGGATCCTTTGGTCTGGTTTGTTTGCAAACTAGATCTGAGTAATGGCAGGGAGGATTGTGGGATATGGGCTGGTCTCGAGCTTCTCTGAGATTCAGAGCTTTGCAGTTTGGCCGACTCGGAGCCGAAGATCGGCTCCGAACCCCATGTGTAAGAACAAAGGTGAGATGAACACTCTACATGGAACGTTATGGTAAGGACATAACTTCTTTTTTGTGTTTGGTTGGTTGATTGGTTTTACATCCAGCTTTTGCTCAACAGAATTATCCCAGGTAACCAAGGCTGGGGAACTAGACACCATCTGGCCAGTAGCTTATTGACCCAGGGCTGCTGGGCTTTATGGCAGGTGTGCACTGGCCAAAAGGGCACATACACCTCTCCCACTGTTAGCATGGGCCCCTGGCATAGTTCAGATTAGTCTGGGTCCTCAATCCACTTATCACTGGCAAATACACATACCCACTTGGCAACATTAGTCTACATGACTAAATCACCTAGATCCATATTTTACACCACTGAGCGGCTAGCCATGCCATGGAGTGCAGCCTATGATCCCTGTTCTCCTATCTTGAGGATAATGTGCACCATAGTAGATGTCTGAAGTGGCTGGTCTGTACAACTCTTTCCCCTGTAGGGCACCTTGTAGAGTCTGTGCTGCTGTCCACAACTCCATTCATTGGTGAGTTTGAGATAGAAACATTCAGCATGTTTTTTGGAGGTGGGAGGAACCCCAGAGAGACACAGAACACTCAAACTCCAAGCAAGCATTGGCCAGAGGTCACTATCAAAAATTGTACTTTGTGTATAAGAGAAAAAGACATTAACCATTATGTCAGCTGATAATACTCATACTGAAATGCCTTACTCCAGGTTTATTGTTCTTCTCTTGATTTACTTACATTATTCATTTATTTTAAAATTTTTAACCAGTAATCAGTATTTAAGCATTACTTTTTTTCACAAGTGTATTAACTTGCATCTCCAGCTGAACTCCTCATTTGCAGTTCAGTGTTGCTGTTACACATATTAATGGATGATGAATTTTAAGGAGTTGCTCTTAACTACAACATATGAGATGACATCTGTTTTTGGGGAGGGGGCATTGTATAGATCATAATAATGACTTTGAAGTCACTTTGTATACTACAAAAAGTTGTTATAATGCCATTCACTGTAAGAAAACTAGACAAATTATCATATACTACTTTAAAATTGCAACGCTACACAGGCAAAATATTTTTACAAGCATTGAATCAAATGACCACTAATTTCTTATTTTAAATGAATTATCCCTATTAATTCATTATTAGACCTACTGATGTCTTTTGTTCAGCTCATATCACAGCAATTCAGACTGAGTTTGCCTCCAGTCAACCTTTGCCGTCCTTAGTCTAGTGGCGGTGGGCATTACTCCATTCCCTTTGCTAAGTAGACCCTCGCTTTTATCTATCTATCAGGGTATTGCACTGATCAATATTGAACAATTTCAGGCTCAGCCAACAAAACTAGAAAACTGTAAACAAAAATAGAATGGTTTATACTAATTACATAGGAAAAAAACTGTATAATGTAAAATCAAGTAGAGTGTAATGTACAATATATACATTATTTTCTAAAGTGGGTCAATCTTCAGTGAGTCTTGCGAGAGGAGGAGAGAGATGGAAAGAAGATAATTTTGGAGATATGTCCTTTGTTGAAGCAGCTGCATTTGGCTTGGATGAAGAAGCGCTTTTTGAGTTGCATTCTGAATTTACAATAAGTGATTTCCTTAATGTCAATGGGGAGAGCTTGCCAAAGAGAAGGTAGATCTGTCTAGTTGGCTCCTAACTAAGGTTTCAGGGAATGTAATTTCAGCAGCGCAAAATTGTGAAAATAGGTCATATTTATTCATTTATTTTTACAGGGCTTCAGTGCCGCTCTATAGCCCCCATGTGGGAACAAATCCCCTACTCCCTCTGAGTTTAAATGTACTGCCTACAAGATCTTCATACTGCATAGTAAAGAATGAAAAAAAAATTACATCACTTCAAAATCTTAGGTTTGTGAAAGTGAAGAATTACATTATTGTCTAGTTGAAGACAAGCTCCTTGGGGGTTGTGGTGAAAGGAATAATGTTGGCAAAAAATCAAGTGGTTAGTGATATAATGCAGGAGGTAATCCTGGATCCAGTACTTTTCAGTGTGTATCTCTGACATATGTGATGAAATAAATGAGACAGTCAGGTTCTTCACTGACAGCACACAAGTAGGAAGTGGTAGACAATGGAGTAAACTTTAAAGATTGGACTTGGAAAAGCTGATCAGAGGAGCAAAAAGGAGGTGGCATTTGAGACTTACTGGAAAAAAGTGGAATGTACTTCTTTTAGGCTACAGCAACCAATGTGTGATGTATCAGCTGGTAGGGAAAAAAAGGCAGGAAGAGGATCCAGTAGTGGTGCTTATACCAGGAAAAGAACAGCAGAAACAGAGTGAGAAGACTGTGGGGCAACACAGATTACTGTTGTGTATCATTTGAGGGGTCACTTCCTCATACAGAAAGGTGGTAGTACTGGCAGTGTCTGTCCACACCCTGAGCACTGTATGCAGTCCTAAAGGCCATACAAAATGAGGAACATCAGGCTGGTAGATGTTACCCAGAAAAAGACTGCCAGAAGATTTCCTGAGATGTAGGGGAAGGAATATGACCAAGACTAGAAGAAATGGAACTCATCTCACTAGAGACTGGACAAGGTAGAAGGTGCACAGGTTCTAGATATGGAGATATGAAGGGGGTCACCCTGATCAGGTAGAATATTGGAGAGGAAGAGGCAGGAGATTATAAGAGACAGCTCCTTCCTGAATCATGAGCATACTTCTTTACATAGAGGGCTTTGGAACTATTTAATTTTCTGATAGACTGAGCGGGGGAATTCACAGAAGCATTCAGGATGGCTTAAGTCACAGAAAAGGTGACGGTAAGGGAAGCAATAGTTGGATATGTTAAGGTGCTAAATAAATTTCACAAGAAACAGTTTGTCAGATAATAACAATCTCCTGTCGTTGACATAAAAATATGTACGTGTAAGAAATTATAATTCTGTCTCCTCAAGCTACGAATAATACTATTTTATACCTTTTTCATTAAAAGCAACTCAAGCTATGGAATAATGCTATTTTATACCTTTTTCATTAAAAGCAACATTATTGTAACAATCATAGAACAGCCACTGACCAATTAGAAATCAACACTATAGCATTAATTTTGTAATTGAGATCTCTTGACTACTTGTTTATGGCACTGTATATTAGGCACAACTTCCATAAGAGAGCTTTCTACTCAGAGCAACTTGTATACTTTTTCTAATGCTTTTTTAACCCTGTCAGCACTTTCTAATATTAGACAGGAAGCAAATAAACAGATGCATACTGAAGAGCATTTGAGATTTCATTCTGCTATGAAAGCATATTAGAAATTAAATGCACACGCTACATTTTTCCCTTCTTTATACTTCTCACTCATCACAGATGGAATGCTGAATTCACTTAAAGGGTAGACTAGGCAGGCTTATTGTCTCCTGCTGACATGGAAAGGCAATGTATACCTGCTTCTTTGTGCCCTTGAGAGTGACTATTTGTTTACCCTGTGAGGGGTGCTCAGTCACACAGATAATCTAATATCAATAAATAAGCCACATGAATCCTGTTGCATCAAAAAGCTTTCAGACAGGGATTTACAAACCAATTATACAGTGTTTATTGGGGTGGAAGCAAATTATCCCTCATATATCCTACACCCTCTTACTTTATATCAATACTCCAATGTCACTGAATATTGTGTAATGGGCAGCTGTTCGTCTATTCCTATGTTGCACTATTCTAACAAGGGGGATTCACTACCAAGGTTGGTCCTAACCATCAGCCAGTATACAAAAGACTTTAAGCACTGCAAGGTATGTGGGACATCGCACATAGGCCAGCAGCTGGCATTGGCCATAAAAGTGATGTCTGCACTTGCCATCTTCAGAACTTCTCTGCCTCCAATCCAAATGCTATCTATGATTGCTGATCTACTAGCCCAACCTGTTTGTTAGATACAAGGCTTTCAGATAAGTGCCCAGTTGGGGTATTCTTTTATATTCTGCTACTGCTTATTTGCTGTGAGGTTACATGTCATCCAAAAAGGGTAAATGCCAGTGTGGAAAACAAATGCCACATAAAGACAGCCATGACCAATATCACTTCTGCTTAAGGCCCAACCATGACCATAGGTCTTGTCCTATCTGTAAAGCTTTTGTAGCCACCTTTCCTCTCTTAGTATTTATCTTGAGAATCAGAGACTGAAAAAGGTTAGCGCATGACATTATGGGTCTTCTTCTGTGCCTGCTATGAAGAAGACTAAGAAAGTTAGGCCTGAAGCTTCAGCTGCACCTCTCCTTCCAGACTTCTCTCTCAAGGCTGATAAAAACCTGGATGGGTCATCTGGATTTCAGCTCAAATTCTAAGTCAGGTGCCACTTTAGAGGCTGCAAGGGATCCTGCCATCTGCACATCCTCAGAGGCTTTGCAGACTTCCACATTGGATGAACTGGGAGAACTGAGGCTCATCATTTCAGAAGGCCCTCTAGGTACTCCACAAATTTTGATAAGGGAGGATGTTCTAACAAATGTCATTGAATGTAGACCTATGTCCAGTCCCTCTACCTTTCTCAGGGCTGAAGTTCCTCTGAAAAAGAAGTAAAAATCCAAACATGTTTCTGCTTCTCAGGACCCACTTGCTGATTGGCAAGCTTTCACACAAGGCTTGTTCAATGCCTTTATGTCCCTTACTCCTCCCTCAAGGGTATCTCTTCTTAGTTCTGTGACCTCTTAACCACAGAAAAGGATCAAGGAGTGTAGAATTCTTCTGAAGAGGAGGATTCCTCAGAGGATGAATCCTTGGCCTATTCTGCTCAGATTTTCTCTCCCTTGCAATATGCCTACCCTGAGGAAGAGTCCAATGACACAGCGTACTCCTGCTGATGCTATCAGCTTTGGGGAGACTATTGCCAGGATGAAGGAGTATTTTAAGTGGGACTACTCTCAGGTTTCTGAGGTGCAGAAAAGATACTATGACTTGCTTCAAATGGATTCTCCCTCTCCTTCTGCTGTCCCTCCGGTTTTACCAGCTATTCTTGATGCCTTTTCTTCTGTATCAAAGACACTTGAATCTCAAACACCTGGCCTTAAAAGTTCAGACAAATTTTGTAAAGTTCCAGAGGACTGTGCATGTCTTTACAAATGTCCATCAGCAGATTCAGTGACTTTTTCTGTGGCTGCTGCTAAACCGATAGACTTTTGCCATCCACTTCTCTTTTCCCTTCAGATAAAGAGAGTAAGTACATGGTAAGTTTGGGAAAAAGGTTTATGCCTCAGCCACCCTAGTTTTCTGTACTATCAGTTACCAAACCCTTGTGACCATGTGTGCTTTGGCTCTCCTTTCATAGGCTACTTAGCTTCTTCCGAGCCTTCGTGAGTTAGAAGTTAAGTCACAGCTTTCATCACTTTTGGGAGCTTCCTCCCAGGTGGCACACCATTCCATTAAATGCAGCTATGATGCAGCTGAAGCATCTACTAGAGCAGCTGCATCTGGCTCTGTTTTGCAGAGATACTTCTGGTTGAGGCTTCACTCACTTATTGATGACTTTAAGTCTAAATTACTGGAAGCTTCCTTAAATAATAAGGCTTTGTTTGGGGTGGCAGCTTCAGACTTGTTCAAGTCTTTGCAGGAGAAAGGCAAAGAATAACAGGACATAAAACACATCTTTGTGTCTCCACTTCCTAAGTTCTAAAGGAATTACTTAGCTAAAACTCTCTTTGTTAGGAAATAATCTCACACTTCTACTGCTTCCAAATTCTTTTAGCCTACTCCTCCTCAAAAGCAGCCTTTTCCAGACAAGCAGGTAGTTCATAGGCTCATAGGTAGGTACTAGGCTATCGGCCCAAGGGCCTATGTAAGCCTAGCCAACAAGGTTCCCTGGCTTACGCCAGCCAAGAAAGTTATTTTCCTGTGCCACTGTCGAGCAGAGACACAGAAGTGATCCCTGGGTTTTATTTCTATTTCCCATCCATTCATCAAGATTTTTCTTGAAGAGTGCTAATGAAGAACTTTGCTTGACATAGATGGGTAGCCTGTTCCAAAGTATGGGAAGTCTCTGGGACAGGAATCTATCCCTACAGCATGTCCTGTTTATTGTGGTGACAAGGTTTATGTCCCTAGAGTGTGTAGCTCGGAGGGATTGGAATTTCTTTAGATGTAGCATGTCCAACAGCTCCGGGTTTGATATAGCTTTATGTGTTAGGCAGAGATCACCTCGGAGTAGGCAATATGCTATGGAGTAAAGCTGGAGTTTTTTGAGGCGGTCAGTGTAGGGCATTTGTTTGAGGCTGGTAATCCTCTTTGTGAGGTACTTCTGTGGGCTTTCTAGCTGCTGCAGATGTCTTGTGAGGTACATTCCAAAACGGGCGTTGTACTCTATAATGGGTCTAATGAGTGTCGAGTAGAGGTGAACAATGACCTCTTTTTTCTGTATGAGAACCCTTTTATGATGAGGTGTGCCACATAGAAGGACTTCCTGACTACTGTGGTGATGTGACTATCAAAGGAGAGACTACTATCCACCTGGGTCAAAAGGTCTCTTATCACACATTCGGTGTTAAGTAGATTGCTGCCGATGTGGTAGTTCATGGGTACAGAGTTTTTACCAAAGGGGATGACACTGCACTTTTTGGCATTGAGCTTGAGACCATGGCTCTGATACCAGGCATCTGTCTCAGCAAGGCCCTTCTGTAGGATGTCGACATCATTTGGGGACTTGACTATGGCTCCTAGTTTGCAGTCATCTACGAACTTCATTAGCCAGAGGCCTTCTGTGTTAGCCTGTACTTCAGAGAAGTAGATACCAAACAGGAGAGGTCCCAGAATGGAACTCTGTGGTACTCCACTTGTCACTGCTTTGAGGTCAGATTTGGAGTCTGCAACTTTTACAATGTGGGTTCTGTCCATGAGCCAGTTGGCAACCCATCTTGTGAAGTAGGGATTTATACCTAGTTTAGTGAGTTTAGCTATAATTCCAGAATGGAGAATGGTGTTGAAAGCCTTTGCGAGGTCAAGATAGGCTGTGTGAACCATCTTACCCTCATCTATGGCTATGGTGGCTGCCTCAAAGATATCGATCAGGTTCAGGAGGCATGATCTGCCTTTCACAAACCTGAACTCGGTGGTATCCATAGTTTGGAGGTTACCAATGTCTTTGTTTATGCGTTCCATGATGATACATTCCATGGCCTTGTAGACCAGGCTCGTTAAGCTAATAGGTCGAGAGTTCCCGGGATCAGTGGTGGCTCCTCTTTTGTGGAGTGGGATGACTGATGCTGTGCACCATCCAGTGGGCACAAAGCCTGATGCAAGGCTATTATTGAACATGGTGCTTAAGTGGGGAGCCAGTTTGTTCTGAAGTTCATGTAAAACACAGCCTGGGATGTTGTCTGGTCCCATGGATGCTGTGTTTTTGGCTTTAGAGAGTGCAGCTTTTACCTGCATAGTTGTGATTACAGGGACTCTGCATTCTTTCTGTATAGATATGGGCCCTTTAGGGGGGGAGGTGGGGGTAAAGTTAGCACTGAACCTATCTTCCAGGATGTTGGCAATATCAGTTAGTTCTGTAATTTTCATGCTGTTGTGCTGTAACTCAGAGCAGATCTGGGTGTTGCCATCGAGATTCTTGACATAGCTATAGAATGCTTTGTCGTTGTCCTTAGAATTAGTGGCAACTTTGTTTTCATAGCTAGCTTGGGAGGACCTTATAAGGGATCTCAGGTTCTTACTGAGGCTGACCAGGGATCTCCTCCACTCATGGGATTTTACTCTCTTTTGCAGTAGTTTCTTCCTTCTGTTGTACAGTTTTTTATGGCAGGGGACCACCAGATTGGCTTCCTTTTTTTGGAGGATAGCATCCTGGTTCTGTTTGGGATAGCACGGTCCATGCACTCATGTAAGTGTTTATAGAGTTCATTTTTGTAAGATTCAGCAGTTGTAACTGTATTGTCCATCTGTATGGGTGTCACGCAGTTCACCACTTCTGTCTTAAGAAGCATGAAGTTGGCTTTGGAGAAATTTTTTACCATGGTTTCCTTAATGGAGGGTGGGGGCGGGAAGTGGATATCAAGGGTGATTAGCTTATGGTCGGATCAGACCAACGAGGAGTGTGTGGAACACCAGTCACTCATGTTGGTAATGACTAGGTCTAGGATATTGTTGCCCCTGGTGGAGGATTGAATAAGCTGATCCACGGCATTGGAGTTTATGAATTCCAGAAAGCGTTGAGCTAAGGAGTTGGTACATGAGTTTTCCCAGTTAATGGTGGGGTAGTTGAAGTCACCCATTATTAGGGTGTTTGGTTGAACCCTAATATTTTCCAGTACATCAAGAAAAGAGGAGTGGGAATCCTGGGGCATGGTGGGGGATCTGTAGCAAGCTACAATTTGGATTGCAATTTTGCCCAGAGTTAGTTGCACTTGGATAGCTTTGGATGCATTATGCTGAGCCACTAGCCTGGAGGTGTGGATATCCTTAATGAATATGGACACACCTCTGCCTTTGGTGTTTCAGTCTAGGTTACATGGCTGAAATGTGTGGTATGAGTTATAGCCTGGTAGTGCAGGGGTGCTCTCTGAAGCCTTGAACCAGGTCTAAGTCAATGCACAGATATCGATGTTTTCCATTTTAAGGAGTGCCTCGAGTGAGTACATTTTGAGATTTAGACTTCTAGCATTGAGTAGCATTACCCTCAGTTTTTGCTTGCCTGTTCCTGTTACGGTGGTGAATTTGTTATTTGAACCTTGCCTAAAAAAGGCACTATAGGGGCAGCAAGAGCATTAGCCAGTATCCGGAATCCCAGGGGCGACAGGTGCAGGCCATCTGTGGCAAAGAATCGTGGTCTGTCGACCATGTCATCCCAAGTGGACAGATACTGAATCCCCTTAGAATGACACCAGAAGCTTAGCCAATTGTTGAAGTCAATCATTTTGTCCTTGTACTGCGGTATCATTCTGGGTGATGGCAGAATGCTACTCAGGGCTAGGGTCATACATGCCTGGGCTACAAGATCGGAGAGCTCTTCCATGTCTCTTTTCATGTAGTCCAGGGAGGTATGTCTCAGGTCATTCACACCAACATGGACAATGACAGAGTCATATTTGTACTTGTTGTGGTGTGACCTGAGTGCGTGGGTTATGTGGCAGATCCTGGAACCGACAGGCAGCTGACAGTAACCTTCTCCTTGTTTAGCCTGGTGAGTGGGACATCAGTGTGCCTGACTATAGAGTCACCTATGACTAGTGTGTTGGGTACGGTGTTTTGCCTTATTGACTGTGGTTGAGTGGCACACTGAGTCTGTGAGCTATGTGTCATTTGGGTTGTGTTGGGGGATGGAGGTTGCTTGCGTTTCTGCTTTGGAGGTCTCTGTTGCTTAGACAGATTATTATTGAGAGCCTCCGCAAATGTTTTTGTGTTACTATGTGTGGATTTTGGTGGTGTAGACTTAGTGAGACTATGTGATGAGTGTGGTGTGGTGCAAATGTTTACCTTCTCCTCATGACTGTCAGGTTCAGTCTTGGTTGGAGAGAGCTTTACCTCCAGTTTGGCTAGATACATGCATCTCTCAAAGGTTGTAGTGTTGGGTGGTAGGAGGAGAGGGTTGTTAGTGTACATGAAGCAATTTCTACATTGATGCCCAGATTCATCAGATAGGAGAGAACACTGGGAGCTGACCCTTGGAAATGCCTGAATAAAAAAACATTTTCCTCTAGATAAGTGAGGAAAGTGAGTACAAGAGATGTTTTTTTCTAAGCAAGTGAGAAAGGTAAGTACAAAAACTGTTTTCCTCTAGGTAATGAGGAAGGTTGAGTGCTATAGTAATTAGCAGCTTATTTAGTGCTTACAAGTTCTGAACAAGTGCTGAGCACGAATAAGCAAATTTAAGTGCTAAAACTAAGAAGCTGTATCTGCAGTAGACGAGTTGCAGGACAGAAACAAGTGCAAATGCAGGCTTTCAAATCAGAAAGTTGAGGGAGATGGAAGAGATTGCCCACACAGCCAATAACTACAATTTCTGGGCCAGAACCACTCCTTAGGTTACCTAGTGCTTACCACTCCCACTGATAAGCTAGAAGGCTTCCCTCCAACACAGAAAGGCTTGTGGGGCTCAGAAGCTTACATGCAGTCCTGGATACAGCAAATCTGTATCTGCAACACTAGTTACAGAAAAGGTAGGAAACAGGCTTACAGTTTTTTTTTTTACAGAAAAGTAGCAAAAACAGTAGTAAAAACAATTCACATGCAGTACAAGCTAGAACACTTGAGTATGTAGCAATATTAGACCAAACACAGTTTAAAAAATGCAATTAAATTAAAAAGGGCTAAAAGCAAGTGCAGAAAGAGTTTATTAGGTAGAATGTGGTAAAGAGACGGTACTGGGGGAGTGTCCCAGATGAAATTTACAGTGGGGCGGGCAACTGCAAAAGCCTTAAATTTAAATTACAAGCCAAAAATAGGGAGGGTGGGACAAAACGGTTTCAACAGAGATCTAAGCAACAATTAACAGTACAAACTCTAAAACCAAAAAATATACTCAGCTGTGTATATTTGCAGATAGATTGGAAAGCAGTCTCTCAGAACAGAGACAACAGTTTCAACAAAGATCTAAGCAACAATTAACAAACTCTAAAACCAAAAAATATATACTCAGCTCTGTATATTTGCAGATAGATTGGAAAGCAGTCTCTCAGAACACAGGTTCCAGCAATTAAATATGTGACTACCAACCTTTTCTCTGAGACTTTCCACTCTCACTGTTTTTCCCTGTCCCTCCCAGTCTGGGAGAAAATTACTCAACATTCATGTGTCCTTTCCATTATCCACAAAGGGTATTTCATGGTGTGGGGAACTCTTCCATCTTTCATGGGTATGCCACAACCACCTTGAGAGGACTACAGTTTTTAATAGAGGTGCTCCAGGAATTTAAATCCCAGAGAACTATTCAAGAAGTTCCACTGCACCAAAGATGAAGAGGTTTCTACTCCAGGATGTTTCTGGTTCCCAGAAAAGATGGTGCTTTGAGACCCATTCTGGATCTTTCACACCTCAGCACCTTCATAAAGGTCCCAGCCATTTTGTTGCTTTCTTCCTACTTTGTTTCCCCTCATTCTTCCACAAGCTTTTATGGTCTTCCTGGACATCAAGGATACTTACCTCCACATTCCCATTCACCCCCCTTTCAAAAAATATTTGTGTTTCTCTGTTACTTCATATTTTCAGTTCTGTGGTTTGCCCTTTGGTTTCTCTCTGGCAGGAAGGGTATTTACAAAATTCTTTGCTCCTGTGATTACTTATTACAGACTCTAGGGTGTACAGATCATTCCATGTCTGGATGATTTCCTGCTCCAGGCAGTCCTTCCAGAGACCTTGCAACAGAATCTCAAATTCACTATTTTCCTTCTTTAAAGAGTAGGCTTCACAGTAAACTTTCAAAAATATTTCCTTACCCCTTTACAAGACCATGTCTTCCTGGAGTGCCAAATCCAGACAGATTGAATGTTGGCCTCCGTGCCCCCTCAGAAAATTCAGGCTCTAAATAAATTCTTCCAAGATCTCCTACCCCTCCAGTCTCTTACAGTCAGGGAGTTTCTACATTTTCTAGGGTTCATGGCATCCACTATCCCCATGTTACCTCTGGCCAAACTTCACACCAGGAAATTTCAGTGGTACCTCAATTCAGTTTGGAGCCAGCATACGCACCTACTGGATTTTGTTTTCCCTCTTCTTCCTTGTCTGAAGAGGTAACTTCGTTGGTGGATTCAGCAAATTTCCTTGAATCCAGGCTTTCCCCTGCATTCTCCTTTTCCAATTCAGGAATTGTTCACAGACACCTCAGACATGGGTTGAGGGGCAGCCTTTGCATCCTGGATGGTTCGAGGCCTTTGGCCTTTGGTCCCCTTCTCAAAGAAAGGAGCATATAAACATAAAAGAGATGAGAGGCCTGATCTTGGCTCTGCAGACCTTTCATTCTCTTTTTTGACCAGACCCTCTAAAACTTTACTGACAACACCACAGTTCTTTAATATGTAAACAAACAGGGGACAAAATCATACCTTCTGTGCTGGCTAGCCATCTTAGGATGGGAACTGGCAACTCAGCACCAGGTCTCTATTCAGGCAGTGTACATCTCCTCCAATCAGAATGTAGTGTCAGACACTCTGAGCAGGTCCATGACTCAATCCCATGAATGGATGTTCCACAGGGATATGTTCCTGGACATTCTCCACTGGTGGGGTATTCCTCAAGTAGATCTCTTTGCCTCCCATCTGAACAGATAACTTTCAGAATTTTGTGCCAGAGTTCCAGCCTCTCTGGTGTGAAAGGTGGACATCCTTTCTTTCTCATGGAAAGGGATATTTCTCTATACATTCCCCACTTCCCTCTTATTCAGAAAGTTCTGCTGAAGATTCAAAACCAATAATCTTGCTGGTGACTCCCTTTTGGCCAAGACAGCATTGGTTCCCTATTCTTCTGCATTTAGCCAAGGGCAGTCATTACAAGTTACCTCACAGGGTGGATCTCATACAAGACGAGGGATCTCTTATTCACCCACACCTGTCAACTCTACATCTGAAATTGTGGGTGATAGGCTTATTATTCCTTTCAGATGCCTCTTTATAGAGGACATGCTTAGGGTTCTGCAGGAGGCCAGAAAACCCAATACTAGGAAATCCTACTTATCCGACTGTAAGAGGTTTTCCATCTGGTATCTTTCTCGTAAACTGGATCCACTTTCTGTGGATATACCCCAGGTCTTATCTTACTTGTCCGAACTGCTGAAGGCTGGGTTTGCTTTTTACTCTGTTAAAACTAATCTGTCAGCTATTTCTGCTTGTCTGCCTTTGTCACTTTGTTTGTCCTCTAACTTGGAAGTTACACTCTTCCTTAAGTGGGCCTTTCATGTCAGACTTCCCAGGAAATCTGTTCCTCCTCCTTGGGGTCTCAATTTTGCCAAAACTCACTGTGGCTCTTTTTGAACCTGCAGCTACAGCTTCACTGCAATACTGTACTTGGAATACTGCATTATTATTAGCTATCACTTCACCCAGGAGGGAGTGCAAACTTCAAGCCTTGATGGCTTCCCCCCCTTCCTGGTTTTCCATAAGGATGGGGTTTCCTTGCATACTAACCCTTCTTTTATGCCCAAGGCTGTGAATGAGTTGTCACTTAACCAATTATTCATTTACCCAAATTTTTCCCCTCTACACAATTATCTAGTGAGAGTTCTACACACCTTGGATGTGCATAGACAACTCAGATTTTATTTGAATAAAACTAAGGCTAACAGGAAATCTGACCAGCTTTTTGTTTCTTTTCATTGCAGGACTCTGGGATTGCCTGTGACCAAGCAGACTATTTTCATGTAGATTTCTAGAGCTATTTCCTTTTGTTATGTCTTTTATGGTATGAGCCTTTCTACTGCTGTTAAGTCTTATTCTATGAGAGCTGCGGCTTCTTCGGGTGCTTTTTTCAAAGGTTTGGATACTAAACCTTCTTGGAAGCAGCTACTTAGTATTTTGTTCATACAGTCATTAAATATCATAAGCTGGATGGCATCTCTAAATCTAGAGCTGGCTTTGCTAGAGCCATTTTCCATGTTTCTTTAGAATGCACCTCTGCTCCTTCCCCTCCATTTATTCTTCATGAGCTTTGGTACCCTCCCTTATGTTATGAATACTGCAACATAGGAACAGAAGGACATAGAGTAGTTGTGTAAAATCTTACCATAACCATAGATGTCCTTCTCTTCTAAGTTGCAGTATTCTATCCCTCCCACCTTTGTTTCCTTAGGCTGATGTTCTTATTGGGACATTCACTTCTGAGGATGATACATGTGGACATCACTTTTATGGCTAACATTGGCTGCTGACCTGTGTGCGATGTCACATGTACCTTGCAGTGGTTAAAGTCCTTTGTATAATGGCCAAATGTCTGGACTACCTTTGGCAGTGAATCCCCCATGTTAAGAATACTGCAACATAAAAGAGAAGGACATCTATGGTTATAGTAACATTTTGCACAACTATTCTTTCCTCCACCCCTGTGTCAGAGTACTGTCTTCATAAGGAAATCGCTCATAACCACACAGTTTGCAAGCAACAATGCGGAGGCAAGCCAAGGACTACATATTCAAGTTTTTAGCAGTGGATTCATGTTGTTACATAGAAGGCAGTTCAGTCAAATGCAAATTGGCTGAACATATTTAACCGAAAGCACTTTTGGCAAAACATGTAGTGGAGAGGGTCAAGTCTCCCCATACCCCCAAACTTCAATAAATGTAAGCTGATATTAGACAACAGTGGAGAAAAGGGAATTTTACATTATCACTGAAAGAGTAATTGAAAATGTTTACGTGAAAGCACTATGTGTGATCAAGCTGCCTTTGACAGACTGACATGCTCCCATTAGCAGCTCATAGTTTTATTCCCTTTGTTCATAGCTGTGTACCAGGCTAACAACCACTGTGGCCTTTATAAGCCTAGCCATGCAACCCCAAAGTATCCCATGAGTTATTTATTGTGCCTTAGAGGTTATTTTAAGGGGTATATGTTAGATAGGGCATGATTTAATAGCTGTGTCTGTCCAGCAGAGATATAGGTGCCAGACCAGGGGTGAATTTCCTCTTTCCCATCCACTGATTCAGGTTGTGCTTGAATAAGGTCAGGGAATGACTTTGCTTCATAGGGATGGCAAGTCTACTCCAGAAAATGGGGATTCTCTGAAATACATACCTTTCCCCTCAATATGAGCTACTTAAGTCACAGGAAAAGTTTAAATCCTTAGATCTAGTAGTTCTGGTGCTGTTCATTTTGCAGCTATGCAAAAGTTCCATCAGAGTGGGATCCAAGCATGACTTGTATGCCAGGCATAAATAGCCTCAGCAAATCTCAGCAATTTGTTGGAAACAAGAGTATAAAGATAGGGCTTTGAGGCAATCTGCATAGGACATTGTGTTTACACTGTGTATTCTTTTTGTGGGAAACCTCTGTGGACATTCCAGTTGTTGCATGTGCCCGGTCAGGTACATATAGATGGGGTGTTATACTCAATGATGTGTCTGAGGATGGCTGAGTACAATCTCACGATAACTTCTCTGGACCTAGATACCATGCCCTTGCTTACAAGTTGCATGACATAGAATTGTTTTCTTACAACCTTAGATACATGTTGGTCAAAAGCAAGGTTACTATCTACATGAGTCCCCAAATCCCTATTGTGTCTACTTTTAGGGCTGTTTTATCAATGAGGTATTTCCCTGAGTGTCCGACTTCCCAAAAGGTACTATTATGCATTTCTTGAAATTGAGTTTTAAGCCATGGCTTTCGAACCAGTCATTTGTCTGTGTTAGACCTTCATGTAAGAAGTTAGTATTCCTGGAGGTTTCTGTGATTGCTCCTAGGTTACAGTCATCTGTAAACATTGTAAGCCAGAGACCCTTGACATTGTAATAAATTACCACACTGCCAGGTAGCATGAGAATCCAGAAACCTGTCTCCTTGCTTGCAATTTTGCTGCAGTGAATGGTGGGGCCCCTTAGGTGTCCCCAGGTAGGGGCAGGAATGACACAGGTGAGGGAATCAGACATCTAGGCTATGGCCAGTCTGAAATTTTCAGAGACCACCATAGCTGCGGCAGCCTCCAGCTCCCATTCTTGCTAGCTGTTGTTGGTATATCTGCTCCTGAAAGGGGTTCTCCATCTCTGTCCATTGCTGAAGAACCACTCTGAACTAGTGATCGGATACTATGATTATTGATTGGCCTGTTTCTTGTCACATTAATCCTGTTGGAGTCTTTCTTTGCAGAGTTCATTGTAACAGTGCTGGACTTGTCTAGTCACAGTGTGTCTTCTCCCAATTATCTGAGGGCGCATTGCATTTCTGTTGTATCCCATGTCTTCATCTTGATGTGCCCTCTGCATGAGCCATCATGACAGTGTGAATTTAAAGTGAATTTTGCATTTCTATCTATACAGACTGATGTTAGGAGCAATGATCCCTCCAGCTTTTAAGTCTGTAAGTGCCAGGCTGTTGAATCTATAAAATATCTGTCAAGGCAAGATGAAAAACAAAACAGCAAAGGAGCCATTCCTTTGCTGTTCCCATAGTAACTTAGCTTAATAAGGAAAATTTGCAAAGGAACAATATAAATCCTTTAACTTACCTGATTAGCAACACATCAACACTGTTGAAAGCAGACAGTATTGTACTGTATAGCAGATATGGAACTGTTTCTATACACTACTGCTAAAAAAGACCCCAAACTCAAGCCGGTGCTTCTGGTACAATATTCTTCAAATTGTGATGGGATGTATCTATTACACATCCACCAAATTCCCTGTCAGTGTTATTAGGCAATGTACTGGAGCAGTAAAATCTCCAAAAAGATAACATACATACTTCACTTTCAATCACAGCCTCTACAGTCAAAAGACCCATCCCTTAACAGACCCTCCCCATGCCATCTCTAGTTTCACTGACTTCATGAAGATTATCATTCTTACCTCACTGTATTTACATAGCAAAGTTCCCTGAAGGTGTAGGAATACCAAGTAGCCAGCAGATAGCAGCAATAACTCACATTTTGTCATTCACCTGTCGCCCTGTAAAGTAATTGAAAAAATTAGGCAGAAAGCCTATGCCAATAGTTGTCAGTAATGCAGAACCACTGCTTATGCAGAGCTGAGCAGGGAGAACACACAGAAGTTATCACATGCCCAATAGACAGCACAGCATGTATCATTTGTTCTTAAATTCTATTGTATCTATATCAGAAACAAAATCAGACAGAGAATAAATAGCTACTTTATCAGGAAGTAATGAAAGCTTGTAACTGCATGTGCAAAACTGATTGCAGAAGGCATTACTATAGTGAGGCATTAACTACTTATAATAGCTTCTGTAGTGACATGTAGAGCAGTTCTGCATGTTAAATTACATGCCACAGGTCCTGGTGCTTCAATGAGTAAAGGCACGTTGCTTCATTTGTCAGACTTGTGTACATGGCTGCACTTTTAACTTGTGCAGGCGAATCATTGAATGTTTATGACCACACAAACAAGCAATTTACAGAGAATGTACAGTTGTATAAAATCTTACCATAACAGTAGATGTCCTTCTCTTCACTGCTGCCATATTCTTCACATTAGGGATCTTCTGACAAGGCTAGCTCAATGTCCGGCCAGTATAATAAAGCCTTTAGATCTTGTATGTGCCGTGTGTCATACGGATGCTCCCTGCACAGAAGAACATAGTGCATAAAGGTGATATATGGATGCAGTTACTCAGAACTGAATTGCCCCAGTAGAGAACAGTCTCCTCAGGACAAATGAGTCTATGCATATCCAAAGGGAGAAAATACAGAAGGAAAAGGGAGAGTAACTAAAGCAAAACCCAAAAGAAAAAAGGGGTATGGAGGACTTACAAATGGTCTTAGTTTTATCCAAATGCCTAAGCTGTCTCTGCAAATCTTGGACTATGTCCAGAAACATGTCTCTATGAAATATCCATTCGTAAGCGTATATTTTGGACCTGCTCAAAGAGTCTGCCACAAGATTGTGCTCAAGGAATATACACTGCCTGAAGAGTTAGCTGATAACTGATAGCCAGATCCCAGGTCTGAAGAGCCAGCCTGTAAAGAAGGTAAGGTGTTGTGTCCACATGCCTGTTGACATGCCACATTACTGTATTATTGTCTGTGTAAATCTCTGGGGGGCTGGAGAGAACATGAGGTAAAAGCCTGAAGGGCCAGAATCAGAACTCTTGTCTCTTTGATGTTGATATGGTCTGACTTCTGATGGGGAGGGCCAGAGACCCTGAACTTTCAGGTGACCACAGGAAGCTCCCCACCCTATGCTTGAAGCATTGGTGAAAAGTTCTTAGGAAGGAACCAGAGGCTGAAAGGGCGAGTCTGGGTTGATGGTAAGTTGCTGAATCCACCACTCAAATTCCCTCTTTAGACAAGAAAGGACAGGCATTCTGAAATCCAGATGTTGCCAATGCTGAAGCCAAACTGACCTGAGGTATCATTGCAGCTTCTACATACACAATCTGGCAAGGGGGAGAATTGGAATAGAAGAGGCCATGAATCCTAGGGCACAAAGAAACTCTCTAACTAGAATGGCAGACAGAAGAAGAAGATACTGAAAGAAAACTGGCAAGAACAAAACCTTTAGAAGTGGAAGAGAGGCCAGCATTGGCACTATCTGAATCCTGCAGCCCAGATACACATGATCCTGAGAGACAGTCAGGACAGACTTTTGAAAGTTGATAGTGAACCCCAGACTTTGAAAGCGAGAGAAGGTGAACACCAGAGCCTGTAATAGGCAACTGGGAGAAGGAGCCTGAAGCAACAGGTTGCCTAAATAAGGAAAAATCTGAATGCCTTGGAGTGTGCAAAAGGCAGACACAGGAGCTAGGAATTTTGTGAATACTCTTGGTGCAGTAGAGAGATTAAAGGGCAAAGCAGAGAATTAAAAATTAGAGGAAGAAACTGAGAAGTTAAAAACCTTTTTGAAAATAGGGTGAACAGGAATATGAAGGTAAGCATCCTTCAGATCCAAAAAAAATCAGAAAAGCCTGGGACAGCAACAGAGGAAACAGGATTTGAAGAGAAAGCATCCAAAAGGAGGGAACCTTGTGAAAAAATGTTGAACAAGCAGTGATCCAGAGTAAGCCTCCAAGTGACCTCCTTTTGAGGAACCAGGAACATTCTGGAGTAGAATACATTTCCTACTTGAGAAGGAGGGACAGGCTGAATAGTTTCCTGGTCCACCAGGGTCCCAAGAACCTCTGAGAAATGGGGAAGCTGCTCTCAAGGAGATTGAGAAATTCCTGAAAAAGGAGAGAGAGAGACTTCCACACCATGACGTAACCCTAACGGATGAACATGAGGTGATGCGTTGCCAGTTTGGAAGACAGAGGGGCAGCCAAAGAGAGAAAGGAACCTGCCTGAGGGTAGGGGGGACAAAATGTCAAAGAGAGGCAGATTTGTAAGATAAAGGAGGTTTGTGGGCCACAGGATCCTGAGAAGACTTGGCAGGAGGAGCTTGCCTGCCATCTTTCTTTCCTTTAGTGCCCTAATGAGACTGCCTCTGAACAAAAACTGACCTAGTAGGATAGTTCCTCTGGAATTTAGGGATGGGGGACACAAAAATATGCAAAGCTTTACCTTTTTCTTGAAGAAACCTAAACATAGCAGCAGCAGTAGTCCAAAAGAAATTTTTTATTATTCAAAGGAGCATCCAACAACTTGGTCTTAATGTGTTCAGGTTATGACTGCAGATGAAGCCAAGAATAATGCCTCATGACAGCCCTTAAGAGAGCAGCTCTAGAAGAGGCATCAGCAGCATCATAGCTGCACTTGATAGAGTGACAAGCCACTTGAGAGGTAGAATCAAAATATAGAGAGCAGAAGACTTTCCTTCAGAATCAGGGAGGTCAGAAATAACCTGACAAGCCTGGGCAGTCATAGCCAGGGCATATGTGGTCATGTGAGTCTGGTGATTAATGGTCCTAAAGGGTGAGGTGGCAGCAGTATAGATCTTTCTTTTCAGTCCTGTCCATGGCCCTACTTTCCTTATCTGAAGGCAGGAGCTTGGTAGTGGGAAAACATTTGAAGGCTTGTCAGAGGAGACTGACACCACAGCAGGATCAGCAGAAGGACACTTTAACAGGAACTGACAATCCTCAGGAACCTTTCAGAACCTGTCATGTTTATTAGGAGCAGGGGGCTGAGATTTAGGAGTCTTAGAGGCAGCAATAAAGGTGTCTAAAAAATCAGCCAACAAAGGAGGTACTGCAGAAGGTTTATGCATGTCAACCTGAAGCAACTCATAATGCATCTTCTGGATATCAGACAACTGAGAAGAATTCCTGTTAAAGTATTCCATCATTCTGTCTACTGGGTCCCCAAAAGACATCTCCTGTAAAGGAGACTCAGGGCTAATGGATTCATTTTCATCACACCACAAATCAAAGGAGAAGCCATCTGGGAAGATTAAGACAAAGATCCCTCATCAGACTCAAAATCCTCATCCAAGGAATCAGGTTTCCTAGGCCTTTTAGAAGGAGTTGAAGTCGAAGGTGGAGTAGACAGAGAAACCCTTTGGGGAGGCTTCAGTGCCATTAGAGCATTAAACAGGTCCTGAGTAAATTCCTGCCATTTCTTTTGCAGGTCCTTAGGATGTACAGAAGAATGTTTAGTTATCTGTTTTTTCTTGGTAGAGATGTCAGCCCTAACAATCACTGGAGGTTCTGACCCCTGACGACATTTAATGAGTACCTCGAACCTCTTCCCAGAGCAGAATCTACAGAATCCCTTTAGGGCCGTCTGAGATAACCAACCACGTTTTCCCGTTGACATCCAGAACCGATGCCTGCAAAGCCTTACAAGACATGTGAAATGAAGGTTCTCTGCCAGCCTCTAACAAGGTTATAGCAGAGGACTCTGAAGTCAACACTGGATGGCCTATAGAGCTATCACCCATTTCTACAGAGATATCCAGTAGAGGCTAGACAGCTAAAGAATCCAGCCAAGATTTCTTTGCGTTCTTCTTGCTTAACGGTAGTACCTTGGAGTTAAATGATTCCACCATGTTACCCTGGACCAACTGTTTAAGCTGCTGTTTCTCGAGTTAGATGGCCAAGGAAGACAAATGACTTTTAAGAGTCATATGCACAAATACCTTACAAGTAATGCAGGAGGTGTGGTCATGCGAAACACCCAAACAAAAAGGACACTGTTCGTGATGATTCTTATGGGGAATAAGTCTAGTACTTAGGACTGTCAATACAGATTCATGTGCTATAACAGAAGTAAACAGGACTGCAGCTAAATTAATAATAAAATCTTACCACAAAAACACGAGGTAGTAAGGGAAAGGAAGGGGAGAAATCAAATGCCATCATGGAAGTATCGAATAGAGAAAACTATAAAGCAATTAAGACAAGAAGTGTCACTGTTAGAAGAGTATAGAAGAGGGAACAGAAGAACAAAAATACTCATAAAGATAGATGTGATAAAAGCGATGCGCAGTATAAGAACAGATTAGGATCTATCATGCAATATCGAAATAATAAACTAAAAATATCAACACAGGCAGAAAAACTTAGAAGATAATCAGATAAATATAAAGGAAAAGTACAAAATAAGCAATTTATTGATGAGTCAAAAAAGTTTTATAGAGAATTGTGAAACGAAGCAAAAGGAATTGAAACACAACCCAAAAAATTAATAAATAGATGTATTTTGGAGAAATATCTACGAAGATCCTGTGGAACATAACAAATATAATAAATGGATAGAAGAAGTTGAAAGAAAGAACAAGAAGTTCAAATGTACAGGATATGAAATGGGATGAAGTAATGGCCACAGAGATTGAAACAAAGTTAAGAAAAGCTCCTAACTTCTAGCTAAAAGCATTAATATCTTTATATGAAGGTTTAGCCATGAGTAAAAACTATTTTTATGTGCAACAGGAAAAGCAATACTCCTACTTAAGAGTGAACCTGCAAGCTGTCCTAAAAATACAGACCAATAACTTGCCTTCCGATGACATATAAACTACACACTGGAATTAATGTTGACCGTTTATAGTCATTTAGAAGAAAACTCAATTGAGGGAATAAAACAAAAGGGTAATAAAAGAAAGTCATATGGAACAAAGGATCATTTGTTGTTAAATAAAGTCATAATGGAGAACTGTAAAAAGGGGAAGAATCTAAGTATTACATGGATAAACTACAAAAAAGCATTTGGCAGTATCCCACATTCATGGATAAAAGAGTGCTTAAAAATGTACAAGATACACCATACACTGATCAATTATATTACAGCGACGATGAAACAGTGGCAAACCACTTTGCAGTTAAGCCATAATAAAGCAGAAATTATTATTCCAGGGATAAAAATTCAAAGGGGATATTCTAGGGCAGTGATGGTGAATCTTTTGGGCTTGGCGTGTCAAACATTCGGAAAATGCCTACCTTGACTCTGCTGGGGTGTCGCCCTCCCACCAAAACAAAAATAATTAAAAAAAAAATCAAACTAAATAAAATAAATAAATAAAAATAAATAAAACAGCATAGCTCTCAATATATCAGGGATAAATCTCAACAGAATCAGGGACAAATCTAGAAACAAGAGACATGGACCGTTTTAAACTACTGGTACTACTAACCTGAGACACTGACAAAAAAGTGAATGTGAATTAGTATACATTTTTTGAAGTAAAATGTCTGTACATCTAATTATTGTTATTATTAAGTGCAAAAAGTCACCAGTTTTAGGAGGGATTAAGAGAGACAGTTGAGAGGAATGTAAAACAGAACACACATAGAAATATTGACTATTTGCCCTTTGCAAAAGTGTAACATGAAGAAAAAACAATATCAGCTCTATTCTTTGCAGACTCTGTCAAGACAGTATACCAAAATAGTCTTTGAGGTTCATAACTTCCTTACCTCTGCAGCAATGTTGGTGAACTGGCTTCTGGCACAAAATTATTCAATGCACTTAACACAAGCAACAAATGCAAAAGCAGTTTCTTTGGTAACTTGAGCGTTGGTGATAGCTGGTGTGTCACCCAAAACGTTGTGGCATGTCACCTTTGACTCTTTGTCACCGCTGCTCTTTTGCCTTGCCCTTAATCCATTAAGTTGTCTACTTAACAGATTAGGTCATGGCTACAATTTGGCAGCAATCATACAGTGCTTCAGCAAATAACAGAGTAAAGACTTCTCATCTTCATCAGATGAAGATCTGGAAGCACAACTACAAGTGGTCAAAACTTTTTCAGATGATATAAGAATGTCATTTGATCTTGATAAATATGCAAAAGCAACCTTTAAAGCAGGAAAGCTGCAGCACCAAGTAAACAGTAGTTTGGGACAAGAATGTGATATAAAAGAACTTGAGCAAGAGGGAGTGTATAAATATTTGGGAATTCATGAAGGATCAACAATAAAACATGAACAAATGTGAATAAAACTCAGTAAGGAATATTTTAGAAGACTAAAATTAACACTGAAAACAGCATTGATCTAGGAACAAAGTCCAAGCTATAAACCAATTTGCTCTTCCTGTCTGGGTAGATTAGACAGGAAAACAAGAAGGAGCTTCATCAAATGATTTATAAAAATCATTGCATACCAATATTATAAATTCCCCGTTCTGAAGGAGGTATATATAGATCTGTAATTGTGGGACTGCATATACATCTGCTGACCTCACAAGACCCAAACATAGTGAAAGTTTTGAAACATGAGGAGAATAAGTCTAAGATGACTTCCCTGCCAAGTTTAGCGGAAGCATATCGGCATCAAGCAGGAATGGAAATCAGACCAGAAGTAGATAAAAATCAGACAGCAACTGAATGTGCCAAAAAACAAAACAAAAGAAAGAATATAAGTTGAAGAATCAGATGATAAGGCAAGAAATGTGTTAAATGCATAAATATAGTAGCAAGTATAGAAAACTCTTGGAATGTCCTCATGTTGATCAGGATTGAATGCAGGAATGGTTAAGGAGAGGTGAATTTAAACCAAAAGATGAAAGGTTAATATTGGCAATGTGAGCTATGTACACAGTTACAAAGTCTATTGAACATGTGAGAGAAACAGACAAATGTAGGTTCTGTAAAACAGAATTGGAAACAGTCACACATCTTGTTGCTGGTTGTGATGTACTAATGGCAGAAGACATGTTTACTGAAAGGCATAATAATGTGGCAAGACTGTTGCATTGGGGATTGTGCAAACATTATAATATTGAGGTAAATGAAAAACACTGGAAACATGAGCCACAAAGCATCATAAAAAATGATGGTTTATATCATATGGGGTCATCCATTATCAACAGTTCTAAAGGTAGATGCGAGAAAACCAGATGTAGTAGTCCATGAAAAAAAGACAAAAGTAGCATTGATCATTGAAACTGGTACACCTAGTGACTACAGTGTCATATGTACAGAGAGAGACAAAGTCATAAAATACCAGGATTTGCCGGCAGAAACGAGGGCAATGTGGACAAAGGATACCCAGACAGTTCCATTAGTAGTAATAGGAGCAATGGGTCTTATAAAAAAATTCACAATCATACTTAGATACGTTACTGATACATGTAACTCCATATGAATTGCAGGAGTTATTACTAGGCACATTGTGGGTGCTGCGAAAACCACTTCTGGCTGACATCAAAGATTGAAATAATACCAATTTCATGAACTTTAATCTTACTTTGAATTAGGAATGGGGCCATTCCTGTCATGGTATTAGAAACCCAAAAGACTTGGAGAAATTAAAAAAAACAGGAGGTATGGTAGTAGGAAGCACCCCAAAAAAGACAATGTTTGTGAAGATCCTTATAGGGAATATGTCTCCCACACTGACATTTTCCCTTCTTGGATAATATGGACTCCAGGTAAGCAAAAAAAAACAAGAACAACAGTAAGAAGGAAAAACAAACCCAATGGGGCACTTATCTGATGGCTAGGTAACTGAAGAGCAAAGGGTGTTCAGACCAATGAGCAATGATGGCATTTGGACTGGCGGCAAAGTATTTCTGGGTAATTCCATCTGTACGTCACCTTAATGGCTTATATCTTGTGGGAGGAAGCACAGGAGGTCTTTGCCATCGGTGACAATTTATTTTTTTGGAAGTCAATAGATTTTTATAACTATCATTATTCTGTAGCTTAAGTGTCTTGATCATTTGGTGCTGAAAACTATCCTCTGATTTTGTGATATTAATGAGATTTGTCATGTTATATACCTGATTTATTTTATGTTGTTACTTAATATCAGTTGCCTACTTTGGGTTATAAACTTCACCTCAGAGTTTGCAGTTTTGGCATTAAGCCAAATGTTAGTCAGCTTTATATATTGCTATATAAGTTGTATTGTACAGTGTCAGTTTTACTACCATATATGTTGTGAACTATTTTTGTGTATTGTGTCTTTGCCCTGGGTCATGACGACTTAAAATGGTCTCTGGACCAATCCAATCCCCATACCTCTCATCCTCTTAGTTCAGGAAATCTGGATAAAGCCTAATATAATGGGGGGGGTGCACAAAAATAGGGATAGATTTTAAATATGGCTTTATAAACTTAGAAAGTTGCTTGAATAACAGGATTTGTGTTAGCATGTATGTTCTGAGGGCTATAAAGTGTGAAACTGAAATGTATGTCATTATTTACTGACTTTAATCCTCAGTGATTTGGCAGAAAACCACAAATTGTATGAGGAACAGATCAAAAATATGAGATAAAAGTCTGGGCATTCTGCAAAAATCTCGACAGTTGAGAGGTATGCCACTTACCCAGTCCATTAAATAAATGTTCATTCACCTTCTCAGTGGGAGTTGAACCGTGTAGTTGACACTGTGTTAACTTGTTTTCCTTTTGATCTTGCTGGCTTATAAGATATTGTTGGTCCTTGGAAGACAGTGCTGCTGATGAACATGTTAACAGGATGAATCTTAGAACATCTTGTCCTTGTTTGTTGAAAGGAGAGGGAAGAGGGCCCTACATACTGGTAATATGCATTGTCAGCTAAAATTTATCTTTGGTAAGTGTACTGGTGCAGGTAGATCGACCAGTACTTTGTCATTTTGGGTCTGGGTTAGGAATAGTCTGGTCAAAGATGGCTTGCTAGTTGCTAAGCATACCATTTCTGGATCATCAACTGCATTATGTTTTGTCATTGTGAGGTAAAACAGCCTTTTACCAGTTCTTTTAAGGGTCATTTTAATAGGTGAATTGTTGCTTCTATTGCTTGTTTCAATAATGAGCCCATTGCAGATGCTATGGCTTTTTGTTCCTTTGTCCTCTGTATGCACCTCTACTAGACACATCTTCGATATCCATTAATGGTATCTGATATTCTTTGATATTACATTGTTTCAAGATTCAGTCTGTTAAGCCTTCATTTATCTCACCCAATTCCTTCATCCATTTTTTTATGTTTTATGGATACTGC
Organism: Protopterus annectens; assembly: GCF_019279795.1. Lineage (NCBI taxonomy): Eukaryota > Metazoa > Chordata > Ceratodontiformes > Protopteridae > Protopterus > Protopterus annectens. The sequence goes on along the minus strand of NC_056737.1, from coordinate 158,194,536 downwards.
TTGGGATTCTTCCCAGTTGTTATCCACTGCAGTGGGCCCTTTGAAGTAAGATTGCAGATACATGAGTGTTGATCATTTATTTCATTTTTGAGAATGCCATCTTTCTTGGGTACTTAACTGCCCACCTGCTGTCTCCATAGGTTGCTTCTGGTGGTGCGTTTCCAAGATGATGGATGTTTGTAGATGCAGTTGCCCCATGGTTCTTTCAGGCCAGAAGCACAGAGAATGGAACTAAGAGAGTCCTTGTACGTCAGTGCAGGAATAACATGATATGTACCAGATGGGGTTGGGGTGGCCTTGGTGCAGGAGCTAGAGATCTAAGACTTTACATGAGTAGGCTGCAGAGGGCCCTTCTGAAGGTCAACTGATATGGTAAGTTTTCACATACATGTTATTTATCAGTATCAGCACATGAAAGCCTATCCTGTTTAGTAGAGAGCCACTGTAAATTATGCCCCTGTCCCGAGAAAAATTAATCTGCAGACAGATATAAAGATCCAGTAAGATACATTTTCAAGAAGTCTTTCCTCAAATACTTGGGGGGTTGGCTTGACTAAAGACTATCTTTTTCTCCCTATGTCAGGTGCACAGTCATCAAAAACAGTAAAAGCACTGAACCTCTGTAAAATATTCAATTAGTATGACAAAATAAGGAGTTCAGCTGCAAAGGCATCTCTACTCTGTGCTTTATGGTGCTATCATGTGCATGGTGTCCTGGAATTATAAAATTGCCTTTGACAGCACATATTGCAAAGTGCCCAGGTTTGCAGTAGCCATTGTTATAAGGCCATAGCTATATTAAGCTCTCATTATATGGAACGTGGGAGCTGCAATTGGGCACCATTTTCAGTGGATTTTCCAGATGGGTTTATCTTTTCATCTATTTCAATACTCATTTTTTTCCCATGAACCTCCTATGCTTGGGAGGAGAAAGCATGTTATGATGTAATGTGTGGTGACAGGAAAGCACATGTAGTCTCTAGCCATCCAAATCTTCTGTGCCAGTCAAACAGTTAAAAAAATCACTCCTTTCTTATGTCTTAGAAAAGTTCTCACAATGGAAGCCAAACGTACCACAGCCTACAAAGATTATGTGAGACAATAAGCCAGGATGTGCACTGGCATTATTTCTGCTGCATGGCAGAGGCGTTTTGTGTGAAGCACTGATGCAAGTGCCAGTGATTCAACCCTCCACTGCAGCAACTATCTTGGCACTTACAGTAAGGTGACAGTTGAATGTGCCAAGCACTGAGACTAGTAGTGGTTCCTAAAATTTCTCAAAATAAATGGAATGCCACAGTGAAAGCACCATCAAAAGACAAAGAAAACAGAGGGCAGGGCTTAAAACCACCCTTTTCAGGGTAAGCCCAATGTGGAAATACACATTTGGACGCTGCAGTTACTGACTTTGTGCTTCACTAGTAAGGGCCTGAGTTTGAACCTGTCTTTCATTATAGTGGACATTGAAGGACCTGAAGGAGATGAACCTCCCATGTCCCACTTTGTGCATCTCGGCGTCTAGGTTTAGGCACACCCCATTCTTCACTTGATTTACCTGAACATACCCATTAATGGACTGATCACAACAGATGCTTGAGTCACCTGGCCATGGCTCAGAGGCCTTCCCCCAGAAATCCATCAGGACTCACTAGCCCACAAGGAGGAAGGTATGCTAGGTCTTTCCGGACTAAGTCCTGCTGTTTAAAGCTGTAGATTTTAGATTCTTTAAAGTCTGGTGAGACCTATTTATGTGAGTCTGAGAATATGCTCATGAGGAACATTCCCTGATGCTGGCATGGCACTGGGGCTAGTGCAGGGCTTGGATATATATAAGCTACCACTTGCAGACAGTTTCCCATGTGCTAGCACCCTGATGCCTGGTGTCAGCCCATCACACTCTTAACCCCTGTTGTTCTGTTCTTTCCCAGGCTAGACTGGGAGGGGTTTTCATCCCATTTTTACTTCCTCCAGGGAGTGGAAGGATTCAGTGGCCATTATTATGGAGGTAGATAAGGATGGTACATTATCTCTTAGAGCACAAACCAGTGGTATCCCCAAGCTGCAAGCAGTGGTCAGAGAAGACTCTAAGGTCAATAGAAATTAGGGTGAATATGTGGAAGTTTACTGCTGCAAAGCACAGGAGCTTGAGAAAATACTCAAGGGCCTAGCATTTCAGGCAGAAGAGGAAATAGGAGGAGATGAAGAAGAAAAATGGTATTTTCAAAGGGCGTATGTGAAGATGACAGAGCGGATATGTAGTCAATCCAGATATGAACATAAGGTACATAAGAAAAGCTTGTGGTAGAATGCAAAAGTCCAGGCAGTCATCAAAAGAAAGGATTGCAGAAAGAAGTGGGAGATAGAGAAGATGTTTAAAGCTAAGAATGGATACTGTTATTAAATGAAGGGAAGGGAAGGTTTCTGGCTCATTCTGGATCTCAGGAGCTTCAGGAAGTAGATCCATTACCGCATGTTCTGTTTGTTGGCTTATCAGGATATCATACCTCTGCTTCTGTATGGTGACTGGATAATGTTACCATGACAGATGAGTTATAACATATCTGCTCCACTGATTCACTCTAGATTGGTACAATTTTCACTAATATTTTGTCTTTCTCTGTATTAGTAATGATTAATGTGGCCTTGGCAAAGGAGGCAAAGTCTTGCATTGATGGAACTCCACATGTAGTCCTATATGGATTACTGGCTTCTAGTCTTCAATGAAGAAACTCTGTGGGACTCCTTGGTGACATCCCTGGAGTGGATGTGTCTTTTGAGGTAACCATAAACCTGAAAAAAGTCCTTTCTGAATCCATATCAAGGAGCTTGTGTTCTCTGTGAACAGCTGAGCACTCCTGGAGTTCTGGTTATTCCTGGCCATGAAGGGAGTACAGCAGATCATAAACATGGGTGCATCAGTAAGGATGCAGAAGAGTGTATGCTTTTCACACTCCTGCTTCTGGGTTGGACATCTTTCGTTTCCCTCACAGAAGCATTTGCATGCCAAGGATGCAGATTTTGGATTGATGATATGATGATAGAGGCTGCATTGTTGCCATATATCTATTGATTTTCTGCTGGGGTCAGACACCTCACCTGCTGCTGCCTTTCCTACACCACCTTACTAATGCATGCTAACCCTACACCAGACACTAACCCTAACTCTATATTAGCAACAAGCATAGTTCTACATTGGTTAAACAGGACGGTATCCTGTAACTTAACCACATGCAAATCTCCACAAAGTCCCATATATATTTACTAGCAAGCTATAGGTCACCCTGTATGTCACTAGAATCCCATAACTCATACCTAGATCTACTGGATACAGTCACCTTTAAACCAAATACCCTATTCATGGGAGACTTTAACTACCCTTATATAGACTGGGAAACATACACTGCCTCATACTCACAGGCACAATGATTCATTGACTTAACTAACACACCCAGCAGAGGTTCAGACATACTGGACCTAGTACTCACCATTATGGGGGAGTGCTGCACACTGCCCCACCAGTGTCATGACCTCACTGGTGAGGTTGGACCACAAAGGGTTCTCGTTCTAAATAAAAATCAGCTTGGTAACTCCAGCAAAACTTGTAACAGTTAGAAATTATTCCAAAGCAAACTACATCCTATTAAGTGATAGTTTATCAAAATGTAATGCCCCTCCCAACCTCTAGTTCATAACAACCTATGGGGAATTGTTCACAGAGACACTTTACAGCCATATAAGTGGCTGTATAGAAGCTGCTGTACCTACTATAAGTAAGCCAAAAATAAATTTAAAAAACAAACCACACTGGTGGAATTCTTACCTTAATAGAGTATATAACAAAAGGAAAAATAATGATTAAAATAAGGAAGAACAACTCCCATGATGATAAGAGCTCTCTAATTAAACTAAACAGGAAACTAAGAGGACTGATTAAGTCCAACAAAGCCAGTTATGAGGTCAAGATAGTCTCACAGGCTAAAGACAAACACAAGGCCTTCTATGTCCAAAACCTCAAAGGCAGCACAGATTAGTGTGCTGAAATGGTGGTCAGCGGTGCCACCTTCCTTGAACAGAATGACATAGTAAATTTGCTGGATGGCAAAAGCAGCTCAAACATCAACCCTCCATGCCCCATGCCTCCTGATAGGTCCTGGCAGTGCTCACTAAGGTCAAAAACATAGCCTCAGTGGGCCCCTGACAATATCCAGGGATGCCTCCTAAATAGCTGGAAACATGACCTATCAGGAAAAACGAGTCACTTTTCAGCTGTAGCCTTAAAACAGTCTTTGCACTGTGAGAATGGAGGGCTGCAATGGTTATCCCACTTTACATGGGTGGACCATCAACCGACCCTGGTCTAATATGCAAAGCCATGGAATGAATTATCATGTAAACGATCAAAAAAGACATAAGTAACCTTCAGACCCTAGACCCATGCCAGATTGGCTTTGTCAAGGGAACATCATGCCAACTAAACCTGCAGGACTTTTTTGAGAAGGTCACCAAGGTAATGGATAAGGGGAAAATGGTGCACACTGCCTACCTGGATCTAGCTAAGCTGTTGGATACAATAACCCACTTGGGTATAGTTGACAAACTCATGGAACTGGGAATAAACCCCTACATAACTTGCTGGATTGCTAGCTGGTTCACAGACAAGACACAGAAAGTCAGGATTGGTGATACCACATTCACTAAGAAACCAGTTACCAATGGGGACCTCAGGGTTCCATGCTTGGACCGCTCCTATTTGATGTCTAATTCTCTAAAGTAAAGGCTAATGTCAAGGGCATTTGGCTGACCAAGTTCACAGATGACTGAAAACTGGGAGCTGTCATATTTTCCCCCCATTTCACAAACATCATACAAGAGGGTCTAACACAGACAAATAACTGGTGCCAAATTCACAGACAAAAACTCCATGCCAAGAAATGCATTATATTGCCTTTTGGGAAACTGCTACCAAGCTAATTATTCCACCTATAAGATACCCCTAAGGGTTGACCCAGTAGTCACAGATCTGGGATCATATGAAGACAATAATCTAACCTTTGACTAACATGTGACCAGGATGGTAAGTAAATCATTCTGCCCAACTTATAAGTAAGGCAAGGCATCCAGGCCCAAAGAAGTCATTGTGCCACTTTATTTGACCCTTATCTGACCTATGATTGAGTATAATGCTTGCTTCGGCATGTACCTGACCAAATATATGTAACAGCTGGAACACCGATGAAGGTTCCTTGCCATGAGAATTCAGGGCATAAACACATTGTCCTATATGGATCGCCTTAAAGACCTATCTCTATACTCTGTCTCTTACAGGTTACTGACAGGCGATCTATGCCTGGCATACAAGGCATCCTTGGATCCAGCTCTGATGGACTTGTTGCACATCTGCAAAATGAACAGCATCAGAACTACTAGATCCAAGGATTTAAATTTTGTTTGTGATATAAATAATACGTTTTGACAAGATGGATATGTGTTTCAGAGGATCTTCATGCTCTAGAATAGGCTCTCCATCCATGTGAAGCAGACTCCATCCCTAACCCAATTTTAGCGTGACCTTCACTAATGGATGGGAAATTGTAAATTTACCCTGGGTCTGGCCCAAACTAATATACCCCACTTCCTTGCATAACCTTTAGAAATGTCCTAACTAACAGACCCTCTCCTAATAATCACCCATGATACATAGGGACACAATTGGGTTGGATTGCACTGCTAGGATTATAAAGGCCCTGTTGGTCATTAGCCTAGCATCTATATCTATGAACCTATGAACCTATGGAGTCTTCAACTTATCTAACAAATACCCTTTTCCTAAAACTACCAATACACAAGGCACTCAGACATACACCATGCACAGCAGCATACATGCACAAAAGAAAAAGCATCCCTACCTTAGGTGTTCCTCTCACCTTAACCTTGACACACTTACACACACTCTCAGTGCAACAGAAAAAGCAAGTAACTCTCATTACACTAAATATATCCACTTTCCTGGCCATCACTTTTACCCTAATCCTCCAACACGAATACACACACTACCACCTCTAATGCTGAAAGTTTTGGAATATCTGAAACTTTTGGTGTTAAACCTACTCCTCAAATGAACATTCTTCTTCTGGCACCACTAAAACATAACTCATCTTGCTCAACAATTTATTTGACAAAACATACACAATAATAACATGAACATTTCTATATATTTGATCACATTCATAGGATTATAGGATATTAGTAGGCTATTGACCCAGAGGTCATTTTCAACCTAGCCGTTTCATCTTAATGTAATATCATGAAAATGCTACTCAATACACAAGACTGCATTTAGTGATTACTGCCTATGTCCAGGAGGGCTTTGGGCGCTATCCCCAGTAAGAATTTATGGTGCCTCATCCAGTTGTCCAAGTTCCTCTTGAAGAGTGTCATAGGGGTGCTCTATTTCACAGGAATTGGTAGCTAATTCCAAAGATACAACAGTCACTGGGAGACAAATCTGTCCTCCAGCATGTCCTCTTCAAGTCGCAGGCCATATTTAGGTCCCTGGAATGGGTAGCTCTAGTCCCGTTTGATTTACGGATGTGCAGCAAATTCATTAGGTATGGGTCTGAGATTGCTCTGTAAGCCAGACATAAGTCTCCATTAAGAAGTCTATACAATACAGAGTATAGTGACAGGGACTTTAGTCGGTCAGTGTAAGGCACATGCTGGAGTCCCTTGATCTTCTTTGTTAGAAACCTCTGAGATCTTTCCAATTACTGCAGGTGCTTTGTACGGTACATGCCAAAAGGGGTATTATACTCAATTATGGGACTGATTAGTGATGGGTTTAGAGGGGTTATAACCTCCTTTCTCTAAAGGCGATGGCCTTATTAATCAAGTGTGCTATGTAGAAAGCCTTCTTTACTACAGTAGACACATGGTGGTCAAAGTTAAAGTCATAGTCAACTTGTGATTTCAAATCCTTTACCACTTTGCAGGTACTTAGGGTATTGTTGTTGATTTGATAGTGTGAGCAGACATTGCTTTTGCCGAAGGGAATGTTGATGCATTCAGTTTGAGAGGGTGATTATACTAACATAATTTGGGGATTCAATAATTGCACCTAGTTTGCAGTCGTTCCGCAAACTTGGTCAGCCACAACCCCTTAGATTTGGCTTGAATGTCTGAGAAGTATATATACCAAACAGTAGGGGGCCCAGCAATGACCCTTGTGGTCACTAATGCCTGGTGACAGGTCTGCTGGTTAATGATATCACCCACTTCGATCATGTGTGTCAGATTTGTGAGGCAGTTGGCAACTCCTCTTACAACAAAGGGGTTTACATTTAGTTTGCTAAGTTTATCGGTAATGCATGAGTGTGGATTATGTTGAAAGCCTTTGCCAAGTCCAGGTATGCTGTGTGCACAGATTTCCCTTGTCAATGGCCTTGGTCACATTTTCAAAGAAATCCACTAGGTTTAACAGGCAAGATCTGCCCTTAACCTTGTTGTATAGCAAACAGCTCAGCTGACATGTTCCATCTATACATATGTATTGTCCTCAGCTGGCACCGGCTATGCACATGAACTGAGTAACATTGTGTAGCAGTTTGCAAGTATAACATAGGGTAAAACTGTCTGGATTTGACTGCTTCACCTTGAATGAATGAATTACAGTGCCAACTATGCTGGTGAATGAAAGATTACAGCCGAAAGATGGTGTCCCGATGGGCTTTTGTTGACTCTCTTATTCTTTCATTTTGTAAGTGTGTAACCACTGACTGATGTGGACTTCCCTAATGCCTTTTGTCTGCTTCAATAGCTCAAGCTGTAAATGAAATGTTTTGCACCCTTTAAGTGGGGAGGGTTGTGGGTTTAAGTCCTTTCAGAGTTGTATGTTTTTTTTTGTTTGCTTTCATTCTGCAAGTGTATCACAACCAGCTGCTGTGTCTTTGTCTCACTGATTCTGTAGCTCAAGTTATACAGAAAATGTTTTGCATACTGTAAGATTGCTGTATGCTTTTTCTTTTATTTTCAATCTGCAAGTGTGTCACAGCAAACTGCTGTGTATTTCTATGATGCTGTTTTTCATACAGTTTCAGTAGGTCAACCTGTTCATAGAGTACTTTGTACTCTGTAAGTGTGGAGGGTTGTGGGTTTATTTCCTGCAGGAATTGCATTTAGGCATATCATTCTTACAGTTGGGTGCTTGTTTCACGAAATTTGCATTATAGTACAAGTACAGTGGTCAGACTCTGATGATGAACTATTGTATAAGATGAAAAGATGGTGGTGATTGTTTTATCTGAGGAAGTCTTATATTAGATGAAAACGCATGTTTTAATAAAGCGTTCATACAGACATTGAAGTGGGTACGGTTGATCCTTATTCTTCTTGGCTTCTACATTTTATGTGTTTGGTTTTGGTGACAGTGGAGGAAGCTGACCGTGGTTTTACATTTTCGTGATCTGATGATGAAATACCTGCTTTTGGTTTTCTCCACCCCACTCATATGTATTGTTTTACATTTTTTATAACCTCAATTAGTTGACATTCATATCTGTGTGTTTCATACCCTCCTTATCCATTGTCTTCCACATTCCTGATTGTGTCATCACCTCCCTTCACAGTCTTGTCTATGTTATACATTTTTTGTGTGTCTGTACTACCTATAATCTTAGCTTCATCTTACTTCCCTTACCACCTTCCACTAGGTATACTCACTGCATATACGTATCATTGTACCAAAAACTAGACCGGCACTTGTGCCTCATTACCTGGTAGAGCTGCCACATACTTTCTTTCGCTTGCCACAGTTGTGTGCATGAGACTGTGCTCCACATCCTTGGGGCACATGCTTGATTCACAAGCACTACTGCTGCTCGTACTTTCCTGTGGCTGCATCATAATCCTCTATGCTCTTCCTGCAGTCCTCAATATGTCTGCAACCATTAAATAAGCTGCTCATGATGGCACTTGCCTGGCTACATTTATTGTTAATGAGTGTCAGGGCTCATCAAACATGCAAAGGGAAAATAGGAGGTGTAACTGTGATCGCTGCTGTAGTGTTTCTGAATCCAAGGGATTATCTAGCTTTTTCAGTACCATAAATAACAAAAGCTACAAGGAGATCAACCTTGTAGTTGAAAAAGATTAGTATGTATAATATTCTCTTTTTAACTTTTAAATGTTTCTAATGAATATTGGTAATATGTAGGTAATAGAAAAAATTAGAAGAACATGAAAAGGCATGAAAGAAGGTCAACCAATCTGTAGTAGAAGAAAGTACACAGCTTGCTTATTTTAACATTTTTAAATGTTAAAAAGTAGCATAACTTGGAGCACATGTACATGTCTTACATTGTTCAGCACACTATCTTTTATTATTCTAAATGCTGTTTTATAATGAAGTGTACTAATCCTTGCAAAAGCCTCATCAGCTAACACAATGTTTATTTACTGCATTTGATTTGTTAATTGTTGGCACATGAAGTTGAACAGTTTTAAAAACACAAGAATTTTCTTTCTTTATCTATTTCATAAAAGTGGTTTCAACTGAAAATGTGCATTCAAACTAAATTTAAAATTAGACAAAGTGCCTAACTTTTACTGCCAGTAACTTTCTATTCTAATCAGCAGCAAATTGCTGTGTAAAGTGCCACTGAAGATGAATTCATGTTATTATCATAACCATCCCCCTTTTTTCCATTTTTCTGCATGGGGTTGGGGTGCTGCATTAACTGTCCCCGGCTGTCTTGATTCAATCCCATTCTCCTACCATCTTCAACCACTAGGCCTGACCGATGTAGGTCTTCTCTTAAACATCCCATCTCTTCATTGGACATCCTTATTTCCTCTTGACTTCCTGTTTCTCCCAAATCTTTTTCACCACATTGTCTTCTGCTTTCATTCAAATGCATTTGAACCACCCTATTCTATTCTTCATGGTCTTCTGTGCAGCTGGTGCTATTTTGGCTTCTGCTCTAATAGCCTCATGTCTATATCTGCCCCATAGTATACACCTGCCATCCATGTCAGGCACTTCACTGCATCACCTCAAGCTTCCTCAGCTGCTTTGCCTTCACTTCTCAAGTTTCTGTGCATTAAAGTAGTACTGGTCGCACAACTGTTTTGTACACTTTATTTTTCAGTTTCTTTAGCATTCTTCTGTCAGGTATCACCCATGACACTGTGTGCCAGTTGGTTGCAGCACCTCTGATTCTAGCTTTGATCTTTATATTCATACTTTCCATCTCCTCAATCACCCATCTCAGATACTTAAAGATGGCAATGTGTTATGCTATTTTTCCTTCTTTTTCAGTTTTCAGCTTTGTCCGATTTTCCCTATTTGCTGTTGTGACTGCTGTTTTGCATATACTCAGTTTCATGCCAGGTGCCTTCAGTTTTGCATTCCAGTCTCTTATCATTTTTCTGAAGTACCTTTTCAGAGTCTGCTTGCAGTGTGACGTCATCTTCATATATTATCATTGTAGACCTATCTCCACTGACCTGTTTGCTAATGTAGTCCATCATAGGAATGAACAGGAATGGGCTCAATGATTAACCCTGAGGTACACCCATTGACACTGGGAACGCCTTTTAGAGTCTGAACACTGATCATACTTGTGTCATCAGATCCTTGCACATAGCCTGCACTAATTTGACCAATGTTTCCAGGACTTCAAACCATCTCAGAACTACTAAATTAGCATTCTTGTGACTTTGTCATGTGCTTTCTTGATGTCTAGGAATGCTCAGTTAGACTCTTTCCTCATCTCCTGCTTCTTCTCTACTATCCAGTTTCACTGCAAACATCGGGTTTGTTGTGCTGCAATTGTGATCTAAATCTAAACTGCTGAGTCCCATATTTTTATCATTCTCTCTGTCTGGCACTTTCGCTTAATGTGTCAGAAGCTTGATATCTCTGTACCGGCCACAAAGTGAAGGTGAATTAATGTGCCACCCCAAAAACTAAAATGTGTTCTGCCAGGGAATTAACTTAATCCCATCTTTATTTCCAGCTCCATCTTCAGGCATTTGTTGTTTAAATATATATAATATCTTCTGTATATATTGCATACCACATCAGTAGCTAGCCAAGTATACAATCTGGTATCATTAATAATACATCCCCGATATCATATTCTTCTTCTTGACTCTATTCTTATAAATCTTTGACATATTTAAAGGAAACATCATTTTACATCTGTAGCATCCTTGTGCCCTTTGCTTATTTATCACATCTTTCGAAGGGATGATGTGATAAAGCAAAATCTTGAAGCTACATTCAGGAAATCATTTTCATTTTCCATGCTGTTTAGCTTCACCAATTAAAACTGGCCAATTTTTTTTAATATTGTTTTTAATCCTAATGAAGTCTGCAATATATGTGGTCAAAGATCTTATTTTGTCATTGTTTGTTTGGGATACTTTTGGGTGGAAGCATGGTCATGTCCTAAACCGTTAATAATACTGTCTGTAAGGCTAGTATCAGCTAAATTATTTTTTTATAATGTTATGCATGTTTCCTTGGCTGGCACTATTCAACTGATGAACTTCTAGAGGTAAAACCTCAGTATCCAGTCCATATTTGTATTTTATTTTATTCTAGAAACCTTTTTATCTGTTTTCTATAACTTTGATAAATGTCTGAAGGAGAATCTTACTGCAGTAACACATTTTTATATAATTAATAACTTGATAGAAATCATTTTCTTCAATACATATTTTCCTGTCACGTAAAAACTCCAAATCCCTGAATACTGGATATTTTTCTAATATTTGGTGTCACTGCTGGTGAAATGTAAAAGTAGAATTTCTGTGTATGGCTTTTCTATGAAGTTAAGTGCACAGTCTGCTGCCATCTAGTGGAGATTTCAAGATTAGCATGTGAGAAAGTAAATTGCTGTAAGCCGCTTTGGTGCAGCGGTAGCATTGTTGCCTCACAGCAAGAATTTCTCCCATTCGATTCTCGGCTGGAGCGCCTTCTGTGTGGTGTCTGCATGTCCTCCCCGCGGTTGAGTGGCATTTGAAAGACATGCGTAGAATGAGGGTACCTTCGCTGAAGGTTGGGTGACGAGCTGGCACCTCAGCACCCATAAAAAATCTACTGCCAATCATTAGCAAACCAGAGTTCTGCTGTGGCGGCCACTAACCGGAAAAAGCCGAAAGAAGAAGAAGAAGAAAACAAATTGCTGTCTGACACCAGATACGAAACTGCAGGCATCCAATTCTCTATTTACTGTGGAATTCTATAATTCATTTAATGTAAAAATGCCTGTCTGAAATGTAAAAAAAGGTGATGGTAAAAGGCTAATTTAGTCACATCTACTAAACATTCCATCAAGTCAGATGGATTTCTTTACACCTCATCAATCTTAAATTGAACAGCATGCCATCTGATAAAGTTCATTTTGGTGAAACCATAATCTTTGAAACTTTTTCCTTTGAATGCTTGTTTTGTAACTTACTGTGTTTTATTTAGTGAGTAAATAAGTGAATAAATAAGTATCTTTTAATTGTGATCAGTCTGGGGAAAAAGGAAAAAATATATATATATATAGCATAATTAGCAAACAGTAGTAGTAGATGTGTAATATAGGTGATGTCTAACTGTAATGATCTATAAAAACTAAATGCAATATTGTAGGAATGTTTTGAAGATAAATAGCTGACCTAAATAATGGCTTGTTTTAAACAAATGTATAACACCTGTGTGCTTATTAGGTGAACTGTTAGTTAAAAGGTTTTGGAACAAGTAATTATAATACTAACATATTATTGCTGAATTTAAAGTTTGTTAAAAGTGAATTATTTGACATGTCAGGTACAATTAGTTTACATGAATATTAGGGAAATGTTCAGAGCTGTAGTTACTTGAGTGCGGTGTTTAGTAGGGAATGTCTGGGTTAGGCTTTGTAGACGTAGATATAGTTGGTGTAGGTTTTTTGCATGCTATTTTATTGTTAGTTAATAGAATTAGTAGATTAGCTACTTGGGGAATGTTATCCAATGTGAAAACCTATGTTCATCCTGGTCCAGAGGAATAGTGGATAGGCACTGGGTAGGGATGGGATGGCTGTTTTGCTTCCAAAAATTCACGTAATACCAACACTTGTCAATTTAAGGTGGAACAAAAAATAGATACCATTATTCATCAATTCATAGTTTAGAATGTGGATAATAGATTCCTGGAACGTTAAAGGACTCCAGAACATGAAAAAAAGAAAGCTGTTTCTGCATCTGTTTTTTAAATCAAAAGCAGGTTTTATTCTATTACAAGAAACACATTTGACTAATGACCAGTGGGAAACAATGAAGGACAAGAAATGGATTAGGAAGGTTGTAAAGGCGGAAGGGACTACGAATAGTGCTGGGGTGGCAATTATAATCAAGAATCAGTTTCAAGGAGAAATTTTGGAGGACAAAATAGATAAAGAAGGCAGATGGTGTTTGGTGGTTCTCAAAACTGAAAGTTTGGGTAAGCCGATAGTACTTTTATGTGTTTATGCCCCAAATGTGAACCAACATTATTATATAGCTTCAATTTACTCTATTCTACAGTCATATAACAACTGTTACATAGTGATGGGGGGGGATTGGAATGCATACCAAGATTCTAAAACTGATAAGTTGGGAGCTTCAACGGCTTTTAATAAGCAGGCAATGGTAGCGTTGAAAGAACTGAGAATGGATTTCAAACTGTATGACCCTTTTAAACACAAACACATACAAGCAAAGGCAGAAAACTTTACTTTCTATTCTAGCTGCCATAAAATGTGGTCAAGAATTGATTTTTTTTTTTTCTCAAAAATTTTTTTATTAATTATATGAATAGCAAGACAATTAAAAGATTATACATAACAAGAAGGCATAAATGAACATATAACAATTCATCTAGTGATAACAACCTTCATGAGATTTTGATAAGTTATTTAGAAATAAAACATACACCATATGTACACTATATACAAGTTAGGCAACCTGAGAGAGAAAAAAAAATATTTAACATTAACTATTTAATATGTTTAGAACCTTTTCTAACACAACCTTTCTAATAGCTTTTTTTGGACTTCCACCTAAGTATCTTTGAGCATCAATAAATTTAAAAGCCATTTTCTGGAAAGTAACCCATTTTAATTTAGAACAATCAATCCAATTTTGTATTATATAAAGTTTTAGTAATGTGCAAATAAAAATGATAACATGAATATCAACTTTTGAAAGATGAATCAATGGAATATGTAGAATAGCATATTCCCACATCAACGTGGATTTTTGATATCCCATTTTCTGCAGTCTAACTTTCAAAGATGTCCACAATCTGTGAGAAAAATGACAATACCATAGAATATGAAGGAGGTCTGATTGGGGATGAGAACAGCATGAACACGAAGGGGACTTATTTGGGTTAAATTTGTTTAATTTGATTGGGGTAAAGTAGGCATCATTATTAATCATTAATTGTGTGTATGCTAATTTTTTAAAAGGGATAAATTCCTTAGTGTGTCTAATAGCCAGGACTTTCTGAGATTCTGACAATTGGGAATTATAATTCAACCAAACATTAGATAAAAGACAGTTGTGGTCCATCATTAAAGAATTAATTAATTTATATGAGTTTGAGAGCATTTTATCAGATGATGAAAGTATTTTGATAACCGTGTTAAGGTTTTTCAATTGTGAGTCTATGGGGACCAGAGATACAAATTTGTTTTTAATTATTGCTCTTAGTTGTGTAAGAATTGGTGAGTAATTCCAGTTTACTTTCAATAACTTACGCCAGTCAGATAAAGGCAAGTCAAGATATTTCAAAACATCTCCTACTTTTAGATTTTTAATTAAAGGATAGTTTGTTAAGTTCAAAAGTTTATTGTCCAATAATATATTTGGGTTTAGATGAATTGGATGAACATGGTGCGAGATCTTTTCTAGTTTACACATTTTGAGTAAGGTTTGGAAATCTCTAATCTTTTGTTTAAATACTGTAGATATATTTTTAATAAATAAACTATCCAGAGAGATAAAGGGAATAGCTTCAGGATTTAAATTATTAGAAATGACATAATTATACCATAATTTTATCCATAAAGAGTGATTTGGATAAGAAGTGTTATTGAATTTAGAGATAGTAAGAAGTTTATTGGATGAGACAATCAAATAATAGAGATAAAGATTAGGTAAACCCAAACCTCCCTTGTCCTTCGAAAATGCCAATCTAGAATAGGAAATTCTAACAGATTTAGGGAACCATATGAATTTTGCCAAAGCTTTATTTACAGACTCAAAAAATTTTTTTGAAATTATCTGATCAGATGATGAGAATTGGTAAAGAAATTTAGGCAGAATATTCATTTTAATAATGGCCACCCTTGAAAGAAATGAAAGGTTTAGATGCTTCCATCTGTCCATATCAGACAATATAGAGTTCCATAATTTATTAATATTATTTTGAAAGGAAGATTTATTATTGTGTTCTAAATTGATTCCTAAATATTTTATATTATAAGTAAACTGAAAATGATCGCCTGGAAACAAAAAGATTTGTGTGCTAAATGATTTAAGGAAAAATATGAGTTTTTGTAGAATTTAAAAGATAGTTGAAAACCAAAGAAAAATAATCAATAGAATTCATTATTTTTCTGTAATCAGATAATGGAGTTTGAAAGTAGATTACTAAATCATCCATAAAAGCAGAGAAATGAATATTAGTATTAAGAATTCTAGGGATGTTATGAAAAGTATTTTGAGTAATAAACAATAGCAAAGGTTCTAAGTAAATGTTGAAAAGAAAAGGGGACAATGGACAACCCTGTCTTGTTCCTTTAGTGATCTTTATCGGAGCAGAAAATTGACCATTAATGTATAGTCTAGTAAACATATTCTTGTATAAAACTTTTAAAAATTTATAAAGAATAAGGGAATATTAAAACATAACATAGTTTGAAATAGAAAGTTCCAACATACTCTGTCAAAGGCATTTGATGCATCTATAATCAAAGCATATATAGGGTTTGGATTTTTCTTAATGAGATGAAGTATAGTCTCTAAAGATAGAGTATTATCCCAAGCATGTCTCTGAGACATAAAACCTGATTGATCTGACGAGATAATTGAGGGTAAAATCCGTTTCAATCTGTTAGCCAGAATAGATGACAGAATCTTAATATCCACGTTAATTAAAGAAATGGGTCTATAATTTACTGGGTCAGATTTATCTTTATTATTTTTAGAATTAGAATGGTTTTGGATGTGTTCCAATGAATATCTGAGATATCATTAACTCTTATATGATTGTAAACTTTAAATAGAAAGGGAAGAACTACCAATTTGAAAGTTTTGAAAAATTCTGGAGTAAAACCATCAGGTCCCGGAGATTTACCCAATTTAAGATTATCTATTGAATCCGAGATTTCTTGTACCGATATAGGGGTAGAAAGTAGTTTTGCTGATTATCATTAAGTTTAGGAACTGCAAAGAGTCTAAAAAGAGTTTTGAGTGATTATCTTTAACAGAATTAGAAGAACCTGAATATAACTCAGTGTAAAGAGAGGTGAAAAGTTGAATAATCTCTTCATCAGTATTATATAATCTGTTATTATAAGATAAAGATGTAATATTTGGATTTCTGAAGTTAACTTTAATAATTCTCGCTAACAATTTAGATGGAACCTGGGCTCACTCTGAATATGAAGCAAGTAGCTTTTGTTCAGCTAAGGAGAGGTTATTTTGGTGAAGCAGAATTAAATCTTTCTGACAATCAAAAATTTGTTTTTCTAAAGTAGCATCATAGTTCAGACTAAGATGATTTTCCAACGAAGAAATTCTTGATTTTAAGAATTCCTCTTTCTTAAAGTATTGTTTTTGAAAAAGCAGCTTTACTAATAAATAAACCTCTTAATCTTGCTTTACATGCAGCCCATTGTATGTCATAAGGAATGTCTGATGATTCAAGACTATTCACCATTTCATTTAGGATTTCTGAAGCTTGTTTGCAAATATCTTCATTTGACAATAAGTTATTTAAGGTCCACTTATTAAACATAGTTTTATTTTTGATATTGGGTTTTATGTTCAATTTTAGTGAAATTCTTGAGTGATCCGAAAAGAATCTGGGTTCTGTAGTAAAGTCCACAATATATTTTGAAATATAATCTGAAATTAGAAAGAAGTCTAATCTGGACCACGAATGATAGCACTTAGAATAATAAGTATATATATCATTCTTGTTTATATTTTTAACAGTGCGGAGGGATCTATTAAATTATATTCTGTCATCAAATCATTTATAGCCAGAGTAGATTGAAGATTATAGGTGACAGTGGAGCTGAACGATCAATTACAGGGTTTATAACTGCATTCCAGTCACCACCCACTATAATATGATGATCCTTATAGGATGCAAGAATATTGTAAATGTTTAAAATGAACAAATGTTGTGAATTACATGGGCCATATAGATTTAAAATTAATAAGGGTTTGTCCAAACCAGCAATAGAAGCGGTAAATAAGCACCACCTCCCTCATCATCAAATTTCTCATCAATAATATTCCCAATGAATTTTTGTTTAATGATTATAGCTACACCTCTGGAGTTAGATGAGTCACCTGAAGCTATAATCTTTTTGATCCATTTTTTTAACTCTTTATTCCAATCAATACGTGAAATATGGGTCTCTTGAATAAAACAAATGTTAGCCTGTGATTTAAAGATCATATGAAATAATAGTGACTTTTTCGCTTTATCTTGAATGCCTCTAACATTCCAAGAATCTAAAATTATGTCAACAGGCATATTCTACACGTATAATCATTATTGATGCTATAAAAGTGAACTCAAGGTGCAAATCCAACACAACATTAAAAAGAAGAAGAAAAAATAAAAGAAAAACAGTCTTTAAGTATTCAAGCAAGTCATCAAATAACATTTGTTGAAAAAAAAAAGAAAAAGTTTTTTAAGAACCATGAAATGTATAATAATAACCTTTATCCTAACCCTAGTGCCTACCCACCAATCCCCCTGTGATAAAGGAAGAGCAGAAGAACATGAAAAAACATTGCAATTATAGATAATAATAACCTCAAGTTAGAATACAAATTACTCAAAGGAAGCCTAACATAACATAAAGTCCGAGTAATACTACTAAAAATATATACAAAATTAACTAATTTCAAGACGTCCAACATGCTTAATCCCTACTTCTAATACTAATCTAAAGCTCCTATCCTTAAATTGAAATTTATAGTGATTAAATGTATTTCCTCAAGTATTTCAAGAGAAAGAGAAACAAGTAAATAATAAATAAATCACACTCTGCTTAACTAGAACACTCTATCATAAGAAGTAATACAATTAAAACTGAAAGATATGTAAGATAACATATATAAGTATAACAAAACCAACTGGTAACATTACAATATAAGTAAATAAGCATAGCATTACTGAACTAAAGATAATAGTCATGCACTATCTACTGAACCTTCTTTAGTACTTTAGTGATAATTTCATTAATCAACATGACCATTAGTATGATAAAAGCACTAATACCTGTAGAATGAGTATTTAGTTATAGTTCAAATAAAGCAAAAAAACAACTACCAAGCAACCATATCTCAAAATGAAAAACAATTCAGTCTGGAGAAGCATCTATTAACTAGATAATAATAGTACAGGAACTATTCAAAATGAAATATTATAAGCTGTAAGGTTTTAACACTAGTTAATATACATGAATAAAGTATAATTATATTATTAAATAGTAACTTAAACAGCATCATATATATTGGACTGAATGTACAACAATGTGCATACATATAATTTTAAATCTACTTTTGAATATTTTACTAATGACTCTGTTAGGTTATATAGCCATACTATTCTTCTAAGCTATAGATGTAACATAGCAAAACAGCATGAAAAGACAAGGCTTTTAAAGTAAACATTTTGAACATCTAATTAAAACAGAAACAAGCAAGCTAAATGCAGTAAATCTAAGGGCTTAAATATATACATGTAGATTCAGCTAATCATATTAAAGATAGTTATTTCAAACCTTTCAAATAAGTAAAGGCTTTCTTAAACATAAACTACTAATCATAAATATCACATCCAGCCTCTGAGAAGAGGGAGAGCAGAGAATAGAAAGAACATGAAACTTTCATATGAACAGGTATACTTTGTAACATTTGTCAAATTAAACACTTCAGTATAATATAAAATATTGTATGAAAAATATTCTGAATAGGAAAATATGTTCATTTCTTTACACATCCTTTAGAATTTTAATATATAAAACTAACCTGGTCATTTGTTTCCAGAAACATTTTCACTCTGCTTTATGAAAGTAGCAGCTTGCTTTGAAGTCATGCAGACACACTAAAAGTCACTGAATATATTATGTGACATGAATCTGTTTAAATTTAAAAGCAACCTTCATTTATGAAGAGAAAACACTTTAAATAATAGCCAGATCTATTAAAAAGTTAGTGCTATTGAATACTTGTTGAAAACAAGCAGACTTGTGTATTTGAAACTGTCTTTCTTTCCTCACAAATGATGACATCACCATCCATCTCAGAGAGACTGTAGTGCATGTTCATGCAGAGCATCAGCTGGAACTCTGAGGGGAAGATTTTCTTGCTAGAATGTTGAGATGGAATGTTTTTCCCTCCAAAAATCATTTAGCTTACACAGAAGGCTGTAACTCCAAAGCTTGTAGTAAAATTAACATATTATCTATTTACACAGCAAGCATATGTGAGAGAAAGAGAAAAAGTAAATACAGGAATTTAAATGCTTCTATTAATCCACACAAATCTAACAAGCATATATCCTGTCACTGCACACTGTCACACCAAATCCATCATGTGTAAATTACATGACAAGTTCTTAAGGTAATATAATTATGTCACACCAGAATTACAAATCATGTAACACAAATACTGTCAGATTAAAGAAAAGAAAAGATCAAACCTTATTGTAGTTCTTTAACAGTAGAATATTAAGATACAGTGTCAGGAAGCTTTTTAAATGTTTTAAGAAAAATGTCTTTTGCATCTTTAGGATCTGAACAAACAAATCTTTTGTCGTTAGCTGTGAAAGACAAGGTATTAGGATATGCCATTCGAAATCTAATCCCTCTTTTTATCAAGTCAGCACAATAGGGGGCTAGTTTTTGTCTATTTAATTTGATCTGTGCAGGAAGATCTTGGGAAAATGATAGTTTGTGAGACTTCCATATGAATTGTTTCTTTGTTTTAGCAGTTTCTAGGATCTGGAAAGTGTCTTGAAAGTTTAGTAACTTAGTATAAATTAACCTTGGTGTGGAAGAATCTTGCTTTGTACGCAGTGCTCTGTGTGCTCTCTCTACAATTATCGATTTTGAAGAAGCTTCACAATTTAACAGTGTTTCAAAGATATTTTTAGTCACAGATAACAAGTTTTTATTGTCATAAGATTCAGGTAAACCACGAATAATGATGTTATTTCTTCGACTCCTGGCTTCCAGATCCAATATTTTAGCTTGTAAATCTGAAACAGTTTTATCTCTAGATTTAAAGTCACTTTCCAATAAGTCTGTTTTAACCTCCAAAGCTAAGATTTTATTTTCAATAGTAACAATACTATCGTTTATTTGCTTTAAAGATTTACTAAAGTCTGCAAACTGTTCTGAAAAGTTTTGTATAGCACTTTGGATTGGTTTTAATGCTATTTTTAGTTCTTCTAAAAGGAAATTTGAGCCATTTAAATCTTTATTACTTACATTAAAAGTTTCTGTAGGTTGTCTAGATGATTTCAGTCTTTTGAACCTGAATCTTTTCAGGAGAGAGCATTGAAGTATATTTGGCCTTTGTAGGCTGAGTCTCCATGGAGTCAGATTTTGTAGCCATGCCCAGAAATGGAATGCAGTTAACAGGATACCAGGAACCAGGAACAGACTGGAGCAGTAGGAGTCCCAGCAGCAGAGAGACCAAGAATGTTCTGAGGTAAAATAAATCCCAGGATAATAATTCCAGAAGAAAAAATAATCCAAATGCGTAGAAAAAGATTTATAAAATCTTTTAGTATAAAAATTTGAGGAAAAAGGTTGATGTAAAGTTGTAAAAAAAAAAAAAGTTAAATAGCTGTGAGGAGCTCAGAGAGTAAGGACTAGACTAGTCGGCAGCCATCTTGGAATCTCATTTTTTTTTAATTCCAGAAGTGTTCATTTCACTTGACCCTAGGGTTTCCAATCAAACTAGACAGCTCTCAGACCATTCTAAAACAACTTTAACTTTAAAGACCGATATTTTGAATACTAAAAATCATGGTGGATATAATTGGTCCTTAAACCCATACCTATTAACCAAAGAAGATATAGTACAGGAAGTTAAGGAGATACTTAAACAATTAGTATACAATATACCCCGTAATGAACATCCATTAGATATAGAATGGGCTACAACTAAAACTTTGTTAAGAGGATTATTTATTCAGAAAGCCACTTATTATAAAAACTCCAAAATAAAGAACAACTGGATCTGGAAACTAAAATACAATTATTGGACCAGGAGCTGATGAGTAACTACACTGAACAAACAGAAACTGAGTTGTTAAGATGTCAGAAAGAGCTGTTTCTTATGCATAACAGAAAATTGACACTGTATGAACAAAGAAGTTTAGTTAAATATGCAAATCACATTCAAACTCCCTCGAAAGCATTAGCCCGTATTATTAATCAGACGAAATCGACACGATTAATTACCGAAATAAATCATAATAATACGTTATATACTGATAAGTCAGATGTCATGAAGATTTTTGAATCAATTTTTAATCAGATATATGTTGAGCAACAAACTCATGGGCATGATGAAGAGAGAAAAGAGTTCTTACAGAAAATTAATTTTCCCAAGATTGACAAGGATTCTCATGGAGAATTGACTGCATTGATTACAGTTGATGAAGTTCTAGAGGTAATTAAGAAATTAAAGCCACATAAAGCCCCAGGACCAGATGGTATGACCTCTGAATTTTATAAATCTTTTAGTGGGATTCTGAGCACCGCATTTCACAGACCTTTAATTATATCATTTCGAATGGCAGCAATGATCTTCATTTTAATGCCTCAAGAACAATTCTGATATTGAAAGAGAATAGTGATCCCAAAAATCCAGACAATTATAGGCCCATATCATTGTTGAATATTGATATGAAAATCATGACATCTATTCTAGCTAGTAGATTAAAAAAATAATAAACTTGATAATATCAGAAGAACAGGCGGGGTTTATAGATGGGAGACAGACTACAGATAATACATTAACTCTTCATACTTTAATATCTTATGCGAAGTATAAAAATATGAACATATATGCTTTAATAATTGATGCTCAAAAAGCATTCGATAGAGTTAATTTGGCTTATTTATTTGAAACATTATCATATTTCAATATACCTCAGCTTTTTATTTCTATGTTAAGAAATTTATACAAGAATGCATACACTAGTTTATATATAAATCATGAATGTTCCAAAAGGATTCAAATTAAAAATGGAACTCGACAGGGGTGCCCATTGTCTCCCATACTGTTTAATCTGTATTTGGAACCGTTATTTCTACATATGAAACAAAATGTTTTTTATAATTCTCCTGTACTTCTTGGGATAAAGGTTAGGATGGCTGCTTTTGCAGATGATCTAAATATATACAGTACCACACCGGTGTCAGATACGGAAAAAATACTAACAGCAATACAAACATTTGAGAAAATTGCTAATTACAAACTAAATTTAAAAAAAAACAAAATATTCCCTCTAAAGACACCTACACCTTTTTCAATGCTACCATTGATAGGACGAGTAAGGACAGAAGAAAGAATAAAATATTTGGGGATTGAGTTCTCAACTGAAAATAGAGAATTTTTTATCAACAATATTAAGGCAACTGGAGACCGAATAACAATGGATTTGAAAAGATGGAGTAAATTGAAGCTACCGATGATGGCAAGAGCAGCGATAATAAAAATGAACGTTCTCCCCAGAATGCTATATATTTTTAGAGCAGCACAACTTAAAATCACGAAATCCTTTTTTAAGCAATTTCAGATAGGATTGGGGAAATTTCTGTGGGAACCCAGAAAAACGAGAATATCCTATGAGAAACTGATGGCTCCTAAAACGAGGGGGGGGGTTGGATTTACCGGATTTTGAGATGTATTATACAGTGATTCAGGCCAATAGGATTTAAGGGTGTCTTACTTGGACAGTGAAAATAGAAAATGGATACCCAAATGGGTACTGCTAAATTATAAACATATAAAAGGGAAGGGAATTAATGTTAAAGCTGTACCATTTTTGAATATAAAAACATTGAGTAAATATGAGTTAATGGAGCACATCAAGGTATGGGCAATGGCAACTCAAACTCTGTTTGCCTCCTTGAACCTTTTAAAATATATGATGATGTTTCAACCGTTTGATGGGAACCCTAATATAACTATTGGTAATCAACTGATAGACTTAAAGAAATATCCATTTATCAAGGAATTAACTGTAAGGGATTTATACCCCTTCCTAGGAGTAGCGGTACATGATATCTTAAAAGAGATGAATCTTCCCATTTCTTATTTAATTATAATGAGGCAGTTAAAAGATTTGGCCATAAATTATTTTACCAGTTCTGAAATTAAAAAAGAGGAAATAGTTATTTCAGGTCATCTGTGGGAAGCATTGCAACAAGATAGAAAATATATATCCTCAGCGTATAAAATGGCAAAAGAGAGAAAATATAATAATCATATTCTGTTATTGAAATACTGGAGAGAGAAATTGCCATCCCTAGATGACAGTAAAATAGTAGAGGCGTTTAACTTAACATTAAAATCCGTATCACTTCAAAAACTGGTCTTTACTCAATTGATGATATTTAACAATGCATATTATACCCATCTAACACTTCATACATTTGATTCAAAAAAGTCACCTAAATGTCCACAGTGTGTAGATCAGACAGCAGACCTGTTACACATGCTCTGGAGTTGCAAGTGCATTTATAAATTATGGAATTCTTTAAAGTTACAACTACAAAAAATGGGTTACCAAAACTCAACACTCTCCTGGGAATTTCTGATTTTACATATTCCCCCGGAGAATTTGGACAAAACAAAAAAGATTGTAATTATGAATATTAGTTTACTAATGAAATTATATATAGCCACAAATTGGTTGAACCCAGCACAGGTGTCGTGGCAAAATTTCAGGTTGTTAGCGATTAAGCATATATTAGCGCACAAATTGTTAATTAGAAATAATAAGAAAAGTATAAACAGCATAAAAATTTGGGAACAAATCTTTAATATTATTTTGGCGGTTCCTATCCACTTTCCGTCAGGACATTCTGTATGTGTACCAACACATTCTTGGATTAGATAGAAAATGTAGAAATAAGACAAATTATTGGCTTGAGTTGGTTTATAATTGTCTATAGTAGATGCTTTTATGTTTAATTTTTTGTGATTTTATTTTCCTGTACTTGATTAAAATGATATTTATTCTTAATGTATTATAGGGAAATTCAAAATGGAACTAAAACATTGGAAGCAATATTGTACATAATGTAATAGTGTGTGAAATGTATAATGGTTTTATATAACAATAAAAATGATTATTGAAAAAAAAAACAATGCAAATGTCTGCACCATCCTAATAAACACTAAAACAGTAATAAAAAAAAAAAAAAAAAAAAAAACATGTCAATAGAGCCTAGAATTAAGTACCATCCTGAATTGTAAAAATAAAACAAGTGAGAGAGTGTGAGAAAGAGGTATGAATCCACCAATAAAGTAGTAATAACTCCTGAATAAAGTATACTGCAGTCAGTACAGAATGAAATGAATGTGACAGGCAGAACCAAACAGCAACATGTGTTGAAAAAAGTACTGAAGCTGGAATGTGTGTCCCAAAATCTGGATATGTTGCTCTCAGTTTGCAATATGCAGATAGTATGGTTGTATGAAATACCAAACATCCACAGTTGTCTATAGCCATATAAAGCAAATGTAGCAGGATGATGTAGCTAAACAGAGCCAGATATGAATGTGTATGAATAAATATGAAATGTATATTGATGTAGCAGTAACATTCCTATCACCAACCTGAATAAGTTGTCACATAGGAAACTGTAGTCAGACCTGTAGTGTGTATATATCTGCAGCTAGTAGAAATGTACAGCATATGTATAGGTATTTGAAGTTGTTAATGAAATATTTCTTCACCCTACCCTATAACCACAAATAATCCATTCCACGTGAAATGGGTATGTGAATTCACAATTAACACCCCTGGACAATTCTCCTGTTGGTTCATACATATTTGCATGTACGTTGATGCATGTGCCCTGTTCATACATCCAAACCTGATGGCCTGTTGCCATCACTCAACCCTGCATGTTGTTGGAATGTGTACTGTTGTTCAAATTATGCATGTGTTATGCTTGCTGTTCAACGGCTTGAATTTATGGGTGTTTGGTTAATGGGAATACTAATGCATGCTGTTACAACTAATTGTGAATGGTATTGCATGTTACTAACCCAAACTGTCACTAAATAATGCAAAACATAGGATGACAGGGAAGGTGGGTTCCAGCGGACCCACCTCTCCCACCTCAGCTGGCGAGTGCACCTGGCAGTAGTGTCCAGGCCGGACCCTCCTCCAGTGGCCCTGTGCCACCTGTGGGTGGAAGCGCTGCAGGGGATGGGGCTCGTCCCTCCTCTGCAAGCGTGGCCAGAAGAGAACATCCACTCACCCTCCGTAGTGTCCGGACTGTGGTGCGTAGGGAGATCCGGCACGCTGTGCTTAGGCCCCTACGCCAGCTTGAGGCACAGATGGCACAACTCACGGGCATGCCTGCTACCCAGCCTACACAGCCCCCAGCACAGCCCCATCCTGGGCAGTGAAGGCACAGTGGCAACTGCCCATGGGTGGGGATCTCAGTTCCACTGTTGCCATCTGTGGGCTCATGGGCTCGAGATATCCAAACATCCATCCCCGTCAATTTTGTAACCCCCCCACATGTGTCATACACCACCCCTGTATGCGTCTTGTTTGTCTTGTCTGTTAACCTCCCCTACCTACCTCCCCAGCTATACCGACTTCCCGTACCTGACATACCACTCTCACCTGGAAAAAAAAAAGGGCACTCTGTACCCACAAAAAAATTACGCCCATACATAGCTGCCCATTTTGCACACATGTCTGCTGGACATGTAAACTGGCAATTACAATTGGCTGTACAACAAATATTATTGTTGTCCTCACACCTCTCTCAGGGGTGGAAGGTTTCAAATTTCACACCAAATTATAAACATATGCACAGCTGTTGCTGACGAAGAAATGGGCAGCTATGGGCCTTTCCTACATCCCTCCTGCAAAACCCGAGCTTGTTTTCCTACTGTCCTACCCTCTTTGTGCCCCCTTTTTCACCACTTTCCTATCTCCCCATTTTCTTTTCTTTAAAAGAAAATAGCGCAGGTGTGTGCGAGAGTAAGCACTTTTAAGCAGTAGTAAGTGGGTGTGCGCTTTAGCTAAGCTGCAGCGTGCGGTTGAAGCAGTGCGCATGCGTATCACCAAGCAAACTAGTGCTAACCCACTTACAACTGCTTAAAAGTGCCTTAGTCACTCTGAATGACAAGGCCTGTAGTTTTCTCAGCAGCAAAATAAAATACCTCCCTCAGTTTCGAACCCAGGACCTTGGAAACACTAGTCAGCATGACTTACCACTAAGCCATGACTGCTATACAAGAACATTGTGCTGAAAGAAATATATCATAAAATAGTAGGAATTAATGTAAAGGGAATATAGCAAGTCTAGTACACAAAGCATGTCATGTATATTTACTGTCAAATCTAGTGGATTTGTAAAATAGTACTGTGTGCTGAGAAACAGTCATGCTAGTTGGTAGCTACTAGGTAAGAATGTCACAGTAGCATTTGGCAAGCCACACACATACTCAGAGCAGGATAAACACTGCCATAGTTGAATAGTTAAGAGATCAGACATAGCAACTGTGACTGAGTTACAGGGATGTCCCTGATGTGAAAACAAATGTCAACTGTGCCCCACTGAAACCCTGTCAAATGTACTAACAGTAGGCAGAAAGGTGTAACTACACATGCAATGGTAACTATGACTGACTGAAGGTATGCACCACCTACACGTCACAAATGGTGTACTAATACATATGCTTGAAATAACCCACAGTCACAACTGCAGAATATCAGAATATGTCATTGGAGTATCCCACTGCTATGTACCAGTCCATGAGGCTGATAAAAGATGCACCGGAGAGTATCTGAGGCCTGCTCAGCAGCATGATCAAATACCCTTGTAAGTGTCAAGGCCCACACCATGGCCAGACCACACTGCATGCAGTAACACCCTACCACAACAAACACATAGGGAATTGCTGCCAAAACAGATTTAGCAAGCATTACAAGCTGTGAATGTAAATGGAAAATAGGAAAGCCATAGCAACACATTACAGGAAAGACACCTAGCAGGCATACAAGGAGTGAATGTAAAGGCCAAATATTGAAGCCATAGCAACAGATTGCAGGAGCCACTGCTATATACCAGTTACACCACAATCCCCACAGGAAAGCACACACACCCATATACACAGTATTACTAGTCGTAGGTGTCAGTTTACATACACACGGAGAAGAGGACACTGGAGGAAGGAATACGCAGCTTACAGAACAACATGCATTGCAGTGTCTACAACACAGCCTGAAATATGAGAGACATACCAACCCTTACACTCACAGAACAGTGTCCACAGCAAACCAGCATGGTCCCCACCCTGATAATCTGAAAGGGCTACGCCTACCTAACAGACCTTTTATAGCACAGTCCTGTAATCACAGTGAGAACTGCAATCACTACACAACAGGCTGCATGCAATTAGTAAATGCTGGCTAACAATTGGTGCAGAGGCCATCACATGGACATGTGCAGATACCTACAAAAGCATCCTGTACTCCCAGTCCACACATGCAATACTTTCATTGCACCCGCTGGAGGTAGAGAGAGAGAGAGAGAAAGAAAGAAAGAGAGAAAGAGAGAAAGAGAAAAAGAAAAAAACCTGTAACAACAAAACAAAGAGGCTGACAGCAGGCCAAGTAACTGCAAGCCTACACAAACAGCTGCAACAAACACAGGTAATGTAAAGTACTACTATAATACTCTACATACTGTGAACCCTCCAGATGTGTTATTGGTCTGTATCTATGTATATGAAGATGTGCATAGGGCCGGGACATACTGCAACTGTCACTGAAGGCTCTACATACATATGTATGTGAAGGTAGCTATGTGCACATAGCAATGTAGGTTGTAGTGCAATGTACAAGTAGGTTGTACAGTAATGGATGTTCAGCAGTACGTTACTGTGTGTATACATATGTGGAACTAAAAAGGAGTATATATATATATATATATATATATATATATATATATATATATATATATATATATATATATATACAAATCCAAAAACTTCCAGCACTATTCAGGAGACATAGACAGCATGGTGATTCAAAATGGCTTTATTGTGAACACAATCCCCTCCAGACTGGTTTCGCTCAACAGAGCGTCATCAGTGAGTGCCAAAATACGTGAAAACATGCATTTATATAGTTCTAAGTTTCCCATTTAAAGGGAAACGTGACCCTTTACATATAATCACATACATATAGTAAATGCTTTGCATTTTTACAAATTTCCCACTTAGGGAAACCTCTCCCTTTACACAAATTCACATCCATGTAATAAACTAAAATTTATAATAATAAAAAATATATTTACATATGTATAATGCAAAGTGCCCTGAATAGTGCAAAAATTAACCCTTATATTGCACTAAACTTATAACCACAACATCAGAATCTTTACCATAATATCAATGTAACACCTATTACACAATACATTAATATAACTAATACTAAATATCTATACTCCATGCAGAACAAACAAAGATGCATCTATTTAACAATATATATGTGTATATATAAGCCATACACATATATATTCTGCAATATAATTTGCAGAATATACCTATGTTAGATTAACCAAAAACAATTGCTCAACTACCTATGAATCTTACTTAAACTTTTACCAATGGTCATTTAGACCAGGTTTGAAAAGAGCTCCCAAATTGATTATCCACCTCCGTTCCTTTTTAGACAGTGATTGATGGGCTATAGATTCACCAATTTCATGCGTATTTACCTTATCAATACCAACGAAAATGAAATGAGATGCAGGATGATGTAATGTATGTTTGTATAATGCACTACGCGTACGTTTACATTTTATATCACTGATGTGCAGTGCTATCCTCTGCTTAAAACTACATGAAGTCTGCCCAATGTAGAATGCTCCACATTGGCAGACAGCCATGTAAATAACCCAGGTACTGGTGCATTTAATATGATATCTGATCTCATAAACTTTATTGGTATTTACAGAAGTAAAGGAAGAGGTCTTTGACACCAATTTACAGTATTTGCAGTTTCCACAAAATGTGCTACCTGCACGACCTAATGATCTTGGTACTATGTTCACAATTTGTTTTTTAAATCTTGAAAAATACTGTCCAATTGTTTTACCTCGTCTATATCCAAATTGGCATTGCTGTTTCACCACATTGGAAAAAAATGGGTCATTACTAAAAATATGCCAGTATTTAGAAATAATTTCTTTGATTTTAAAAGTATTATTTGCATATGTTGTAATGAACCTAACTTCCTGTGGTCTTGATTGAACCCTATGTTTATTATACTGCAAGACTTCAGATCTATCCAATTGTTGACCCTTGTGGTATGCCTTTTCCACTATAGACCTATGGTAACCTCTATCTAGGAACCTCTGTTTTAAAGCTCCTGCTTGTATGTCAAATTCCTCTTGTGTAGAACATATGCGTCTGATCCGCTGGAATTGGGCTGTTGGTATATTTTGGATGACATGGGGAGGGTGGCAACTATTCGCATGCAACATGGAATTTTTTGAAAAAGGCTTTCTGTGTAACGTAGTCACTATAGTACCATCCAAAATTTTGGTAACATGTACATCTAAAAAGTCTACAGTAAATAAATTTATTAGACCTGTAAACCTGATACCAAATATATTATGATTAAGATATTCCACAAACTGTTGCCATTTGGATGCTGTTCCATGCCACACAACCCAACAGTCATCCAAATATCTCCGCCACATTAACAATTCTTCTTTGAAGGCAAAATTTTCATTATATATATATTCCACCTCAAAAAAGCCCATGAAAAGATCTGCATACGTTGGGGCAAACGTAGCCCCCATTGCTGTTCCCTTACTTTGCAAATACCACTGGTTATCAAATTTGAAAGCATTGTGTTCCAAAACTAACTTAAGAATGTTAATAATGAAATCCATTTCTGCCACCGTATATGTACCTGCTTGCAGCATCCAGTATTGTATAGCTTTAATACCACCTTGGTGAGGGATGCTGGTGTATAGAGACTGCACATCAAGAGTACCTAAATGTGCATCTGCTGAAACCTGCAGATCATTCATAAGATTCAAAAATTGCGTGGTATCTTTAATACGTGCCCTTAATAATACCAATAATGGTTTCAATCTAAATTCCAGATATTCTGACAATGGTTCCGTTAATGAACCTGTTCCAACCACTATTGGCCTTCCTGGTGGCTTGACCAAAGATTTGTGTATTTTTGGGACAAGATAAAAATACTGATGTCTAGGTGCCATTACTGTCAATTGGTCATATAGTTTAGCATCTATAATACCCCTCTTCAATGCTCTTGATAAAAATCTATCTACAGTATATTTAAAGTTAGGGGTAGGATCTATAGGTAGCTTAATATATGAAATAAAATCATTTAACTGATTTAAAGCCTCCTGAATATACTGTTCCCTGTCCCATATGACAGTGGCACCCCCTTTATCAGCCCCAACTATTATGATGTCATGTTTCTCAACTAATGTGTGTAATGCTTTATTGTCTGCCTCAGATAAATTACGTGCATAATGTGTAAAAATCTTTGCTTTATTTATCTGCAGATCTTGCATAACAAGATTCTCAAAGGTTTTTACTGTCCCACAATATGGGGGTTGGAATTCAGATTTTTTAAAATGAAATCCTACTTCCATAGTATTACCTTCATCTTGTCCTTGATGTGCAAAAAAATATCTGAGGTTAAGACATCTAGAAAATGTTTTTAAGTCATTAACAACATCAGAATAAGACACATAAAAAGATGGCACATATCCCAAACCTTTGTTTAATAGCTGTAATTCACTTTTATCAAAGCTATATCTGGAAAGATTGATCACCAAATTATTAACATCATCAGTAATATTATTAGTGTCCACTATATTTTCTCCATCTGCAGATTGGTCACAAAGGCTTGTTCTATTTCTTCCATTGTGTATACGTATGTATATCGAGATATGTATGTATATATATATATATATATATATATATATATATATATATATATATATATATAATATGCATATGTGCATACATAGATATAGAGGGATGTAGAAATACATAGACATATATAGTTTCACAGTGTCATAGTTTAGTACTAGGCTATCTGCAGACAGTGTATAGAATAGATTTATAAACTTGCGCCTCTGTATAGTAGTGACACAGTGAAGACCCCCCTACATAATAGCATTAGTTTACTGTGCCTCTGTCTAGTAGTGACACAGAGATGACCCCTGCTGTAAACCTATGATCTCCCATCCACTCGTCAAGAATTCACATGAAGAGTGTCAGTGAGGGTCTCTGCCTAACATGAACTGGGATCCTGTTCCACAGTATGGGAAACCTCTTAGTGATGGATCTGTCCCTACAGTATGCCCTATTCATATGTGTGCTGAGGTTTAAATCTGTAGCTGTTGTGGTTCTGATGGATTTGGATTGTATGAGGTGGAACATGTCCATCAATACCTGATTGGACATGGCCTAGTACATCAGGCACAGATCACCCCTACGTAGGCAGTATGCTATGGAATAGAGCATGAGTTATGTTCGTCTGGCAGCATATGAAAGTTGTTGGAGACCCTTGATCCTCCTGGTGATGTACTTATGGGGTCCCCCTAGCTGTTGCAAGTGCCAGGTGAGGTACATACCAAATGGGGCATAGTACACAGTCATGGGCCTGATAAGGGAGGAGTATAGGGGTGCAATGACCCCTTTTGATCTGGATGTCAATCCCTTCATGATAAGGTGGGCAAGGTAGGAAGTCTATCCAACCACTTTGGCAATGTGGGTGTCAAATGAGAGGTCAGTATCAATCAGTGTCACCAGGTCTCCGATTACTTTGTCTGTACTCAGTGGGTTACTGTCTATGTGATAATATGTGGGTACCTTGTCCATCCAAAAGGGTATGAGTATACATTACGTGGCATGCAGTTTAAGGCCATGACTCCATCACCAGTTGTCGGTGTCCGTGAGGCCTGTCAGTAGGATGTATGTGTCAGCTGGTGTATCGACTATGGCGCCTAGTATGCAGTCATCTTTGAACATTGTCAGCCACTACCCTCCCATGTCTGCTTCCACATCTGAGAATTATATGCCGAACATGAGCGGTCCCAGGACAGAGCCCTGTGGGACACCACTTGTGACTGGCTCTGAGTCTGACATGGCACCAGTGAGTTTGACTGTAGGGTTTCTATCCGTTAGCCGGTTTGCAACCCATCTTGTGACATATGGATTTACATTTCAGCTATTGATCATGTCTATGATGCCAGAGTGCGGTATTGTGTCAAAAGCCGTAGGCAAGTCCAGGTAGGCTGTATGGACCGCTGTGCCCTCGTCAATGGCTCTAGTGAAAAGGTCAACCAGGTTCATAAGGCAGGATCTGCCCTCTACAAAGCCAAACCAGGTGGGATCAAGTATCTAAGTCCCCAATGTCTCTGTGTATGAGTTCCATAATGATCCTTTCCATAGCGTTGCAGACCAGGCTGGTTAACCTTATGGGGTGGTAGTTACCAGGGTCTGTAGAGGTGCCTCCTGTGTGGAGTGGGACTACTGTTGCTGTATGCCAGTGTCCAGGTACATATGCTGTAGTAAAGCTATGGTTGAATAGCATTTAATGTGCATGTGTAGCTCCTCTTGGAGTTCACGTAGCATGCAACCTGCAATACCGTCGGGTCCCATTGATGCTGTGTTTACAGCTTTGCTGAGGGTGGTTCCCAGCTGGACATCTGAGATGATAGGGAGGTTACAGTCAGCTGGGATAAGTAATTCCTCATGTGTGGGTGAGGGAGGGGAGAAATCTGCACTGAACCTGTCTGCCAGAATGTTGGCATTATCTGTGTGTTCAGTGTAGCGTTTGTCACTGTGAACTAACTTTGAACTTTGAACATATCTGAGGGTTCCCACCCAGGTGTGTAACATAGCAGAAGAAGGCCTTGTGGTTATCTGTAGTGTCCATAGCGATGTCCCTCTCATTGTTGGCCTTGCATG
>NC_056737.1:157476029-157488529 GCF_019279795.1 Protopterus annectens | reverse complement strand
AATAAAACAGGTATGTGAAACATGTCAGCATGTAATTGAATGTAGTACTTGGTCTGTAATAATGGGATATATGATATTGAAAGATTTATATGTGCCATCAAGACTTGCTGTAATGATGTCCTGCTGAACAACTACTACGGACTTAGCATCTGGCCCTGTGGACAGTGGGCCATAATTATCAACTGTGCAGATCTGCACAGAATGTCAAGATTTAAGCCATCATAGTGTTTCTTCTGTTACTCCAAACATCTATATTAGTCTGGCAAATAGCTGAAGGTGGAAGTAATGAAGTCATGATAGACACATGAGTTTCAGACCCCACCACCTTCAGAACAGTCATGGTAATGTGAAATGTATCATGCACAAACTTCATAGGTTTGTAATAGGCATATCTATGATATGTCCCTATATATCCCCTAATGTTAGACTGTGTCCACGTGTGATGCTCTGTTTCATAGCAAGGCAGAACAGTTGAGCTGTAGCAGAAGGAGGTTCAGAGTGTGGATCTGATGTCAGAATGCACTCCATATATATGAGCTTTGGCTGGCTAAGATCTACCTGCAGTCATCTGGACATATAAATGAATTTAAGTACACTTTTATCTGCACATTTTCATATAGTACTGCATTTTATTTTTTTTCACTGAATATTAATTGAATTGAAAATTGTGGTCTCTGTGTCTCTATAGAGAACTTGTTAGAAGTTAGCCATTGGTAGAAGTAGGGGGTAGTTTCATTTCATTGATATTCTTTGTTTAGCTCCTAGCCTAGAGGGTTTGTCTTGCCATATGAGTGTTACATCTTGTGTTATTTCTGCTAAAATATCTGAGCTTTGGCTGGTTAAGATCTACCTGCAGTCAACTGGATGTATAAGTGAATTTAAGTACACTTTTATCTGCACTTTTTCATATAGTACTGCATTTTATTTTATTTTTTTTACTGAATATTAATTGAATTGAAAATTGTGGTCTCTGTGTCTCTACAGTTAGTTCCCCACCCTCTCTCCCTGTTCTTATTTTGGTGTTAATCTTGGTGGCTTTGAAATTGCCCGCCCTTCTTGTAAATTTGTATTTGGATACTCCATCTGGGTCCATCTCATTTGCTCTCTCAACTGAGTGCAGTGAGATCATATTTTGATCTCAGGTAGTCCTACTAGTCCCATCTCTTCAGCTGTATCCACTGTGTACAAAGAGAGCATCTGGGAAGGACAACCCCTGTAGCCTCTTAATCATGCTCTGTTCCCTCCCTCAAAAAAAAAAAAAAAAAAAAAAAAAAAAAAATATATATATATATATATACACTATATTCAGCTGTTTGCTGTGCTGCATGCTATCTGTTCAGTTGATTTTACTCTGCACTTATTACTGCTTGTTAGTAGCCTTCTAATTTACTGCTTTTTGCACTTATTTTTAGTCATTTGTTAATTTAATTGCATTTATTTAAACTGTATTTGCTGTAATATTGCTACACACTCAAGTATGCTAGCCTGCACTGCATTTGAATTTTATTTACTGCTGTTTTAGCTGCTTTTTGTAAAAAAAAAAATCTAAGCTTGTTTTCTGTCTTTCCTGTAACTAGTATAGTCAGGATACAGACTTGCTGTATCCAGGAAGAAAGCCTTCTAGCTTATCAGTGGGAGTGGTAAGCACTAGGTAGCCTATCTACCACAAGAGGAGTACGTTTTTGGCCTAGAAATTGTAGTTTATTGGCCATTTGGGTAGTTTTCCATCTCTTTCAACTTTCTGGTTTAAAAGACTGTGTTTGCGCTTGTTTCCCACCTTTCCTGTAACTAGTCTAGTCCAGATAGAGATTTGCTGTATCCAGGACTGTGTGTAAGCTTCTGAGCCCCCAAGCTTTTCTGTGTTGGAGGAAATTCTTCAAGCTTGTCAGTGGGAGTGGTAAGTACTAGGTAGTCTATCTATCACAAGAGGAGTAGTTCCTGACCCAGAAATTGTAGCTTATTGGCCTTTTGGGCAGTTCTTTCCATCTCTTTCAACTTTCTGGTTTAAAAGCCCACATTTGCGCTTGTTTCCCACCTTTCCTGTAACCAGTCTAGTCCAGATACAGAGTTGCTGTATCCAGGACTGTTGGTAAGCTTCTGAGCCCCCCAAGCCTTAATGTGTTGGAGAGAAGCCTTCTAGCTTATCTGTAGGAGTGGTAAGCACTAGGTAGCCTATCTACCACAATAGGAGTGGTTTCTGGCCCAGAAATTGTAGTTTATTGGCCATTTAGGCAGTTTTTCCATCTCTTTCAACTTTCTAGTTTAAAAGCCAACATTTGCGTGTGTTACCCACCTTTCCTGTAACTAGTCTAGTCCAGGTACAGATTTGCTGTATCTAGGACTGTTTGTAAGCTTCTGAGCCCTCCAAGCCTTTCTGTGTTGGAGGGAAGCCTTCTAGCTTATCAGTGGGAGTGGTAAGTACTAGGTAGCCTATCTACCACAAGAGGAGTGTTTTCTTTGCCCAGAAAGTGTAGTTTATTGACCATTTGGGCAGTTTCTCCATCTCTTTCAACTTTCTAGTTTAAAAGCCCACATCTGCACTTGTTTCCTACCTTTACTGTAACTAATCTAGTCCAGATACAGATTTGCTATATCCAGGACTGTTTGTAAGCTTTTGAGCAGTGCCAAAGTCTGTTCTTCAATTTTTCCCTTAGATCTGCTAGTTCTCTCCTCTCGTGCACTTTTACTAGCTTGTTAGTTTAGCACTTTACCAGACTTCTTGTAGCAATTATTGTAGCACACAAAAGTGCTACCAGCACTAAACAGTCTACAAGGAACAGCTCCAGTACTTATTAATGCCCACCCCTCCAGGCATGTCTAAATGTCAGTTCCCTGTGCTTTCCCCTATTAATCTAGTGAACTTGGGCATCCTGATGCAATGTAGCAACTGCCTCATGTACACTGACAATCCTCTCCTCTTACCTCCCAACACTCAGACTTGAGATGCATTTATATATCCAAATTGAAACCCACACACTCTCCAGCCAAGACCGGAATAGCTGGTCAAGAGGAGAAGGTCAACACTTGCACCACACCACATGGAACACATAGCCCTCCAGAACACACAACAGCATTGCCTTCACATAAAAACACAAACCACACTCCCACCTTTGTGGAGGCTCTCAATAAAAATCTAACCAAACAGCAGAGACCTCCAAGGCAGAAATGCACTCGACCACCACAACACAACACTAATCATGAGACACATAACTTTCCTAAACAGTGTGCCACTCAACCAAAGCCCCTGAGGCAAAACAGTATGGCCAACACACTAGTCAAAGGTGACGTGATAGTGAGGCACACTGATGTCCCACTCACTAGGTTGAATAAGGCGAAAGTAACAGTCAGCTGCCTGTCAGGTGCTAGGATCCACCACATAGAGCATGCACTCAGGTCCCTCAATAACAGGTACAAATATGACTCTGTCATTGCACATGTGGGTGTTAATGACCTGAGACGTACCTCCCTGGACAACATGAAAAGAGGCATGGAGGAGCTTTCGGATTATGTAGCCCAGGTGGGTATGACCCTAGTCCTGATCAGCATCCTTCCATCACCCAGAATGATGCCACAGTACAAACAGAAAATGATTGATTTCAACAATTGGCTAAGTTTCTGGTGTCATTCTAAGGGGATCCAGTATATGTCTTCCTGGGATGACATGATTGACAGACATCGATGGTTTGCCAGAGATGGCCTGCGTCTGCCACCCTTGGGATTCTGGATACTGGCCAAGGGTCTTGCCACCCCTATAGTGCCTTTTTTAGGCAGTGTTCCAAAGACCAAATTACTATCATAACAACTACAAATGAATGCAATTTGAGGGTCATGCTACTCAATGCTAGAAGTCTAAATCTCAAAATGCACTCGCTTGAGGTACTCCTTAAAATGGAGAACATCGACATTTGTGCTGCAACAGAGATCTGGTTCAAGGCAGTAGAAAGCACCCCTGCACTACCAGGCTACAACTCATTCCACACCTTTTGGCCTCAGAACTTGGACCGAAGCACCAAAGGCGGTGGTGTTTCCATATTCATAAAGGATGCGCATACCTCCAGACTGGTAGCCCAACATAATGCATCTGAGATACTTCAGGAGCAGCTAACATTGGGTAAGACAATGATTCAGGTTGTAGCATGATATAGGTCCACAACCATGTCCCAAGATTCACACTCCACATTTCTAAGCACCCTGGAGAATATTAGGGTCCAACCTAACACTCGCATACTGGGCGACTTCAACTACCCCTTCATTAACTGGGAAAACTACTCATATACCAATACACTTGCCCAACACTTTCTGGAATTCATTAAGTCCAATGCTCTGGATCAACTTTCTCTTACCCCCATTAGCGGTAGCAACATCCTTGACCTGGTCATTACTCACATGGGTGACTGTTGCTCTACACCAATAGTCAACTCCTCCCTGGTTAGATCTGATCACAAGCTAATCATCTTGGAAATCCACATCCCTCCTACCCCACCAACAAAGGTAACCACCATGGAAAACTTCTCTAAGCTATCTTTGGGCTCCTAAAAACAGAGGTGGCTAACTTCACAGCACCCATGCAAATGGAGAATAGTTGCATGACCGCCATATCATACACCAATGCACTGTACAAAAAAGATGTACACTGGCACCAGTAAGGTACAGATGGGGATGGTGGACCTGAGGTGGAGTTTGGTGTTGCTTGTGCACCACATGTATCTTTATTAATACTGTCTGTATGTTTCAGCCTTGGTCTCAGTACACCATTACACATTGCAAAACATGCCTTTAGGAGACATGATGTTATGCATATGGTACCTGTAGAGAGCCCTGGATGATGTTTTCTGTAGAACAACTCTTCCATCTGATTACCCTAACCCATAGGCCACACTTATGCAGGGTCCAGGTGATTGTTGACACAGGTAATGTATCTCAATCAACATCTGTACAACTAACACATTTGTTTGATACTGCATTTGATTGCACAGGTCATATGTCACATATCAGGTGTGTGTAATGTTAACATATGCAGTATTGTGGCCCCATTGCATATCATGGAAGAGGCTGGCATGTCAATAAGGGTGTGTACACTCCTCATAGCCACAGTAAGCTTTGAATGTTGTCAGTGTAATTGGATTTTATTGCTCATACATGCACTGCTAATGATGAGATCTGCAAATCAGAGGTCAGGCATTCACTATTGACATATGTCCTCATATCATCCCAGGTATGTGTCAGACAAACTCATAGGGGCTGTGATTAACAGAGCAAACATAATTGCCACACATATATACATTCAGCAATGGTGTGTACACCCGTGCGATATAGTGCACAGTACATGCCAGGGTGCTGAACAGGTGCACAGCAATACTGTGTACGTGGGTGCAGTGTGTTCCAGAGGAAGGGGCATCACCTACTAATACAACTCATGCATCACAGAGATGTATAATGTTGGTAACAAAGATTGAGTATAGCTGCAGTGCATGCTATTGAGTGCCATATGTCATGCATGTTGACTGTTGGGTAATGAGAGGTCTGTGTAATATCTTTGTGCCACCTCACCTGTAAATGTGTGCGTGTGTGTGTGTGTGTGTGTGTGTGTGTGTGTGTGTGTGTGAGTGTAGAGGTAAGCAATGATGCAAAGGTCTTAAATTATGTTTTTTGCTTTCCCCTCACAGGTGGCAAGGTGAGTCAGGGTCCCTCCTGCAGGTAAACTGATATTAGTGTCCATACAGACTCTGACAATGATGATAGGCATGGTGAGGCACAGGCGGGGTTGTCAGGGGCTGAAGCTTTGCCATCGGTTGACATCCCACTTTTATCCACCCCATTCCCAAACACAGTCACAATGTCTATACATACCCCATTACCAGTGGCAGAAGATGAGGGACAGTTGGTGGGTGGTGGCATGGAACAGGACAGTGTGGTGACTATGGCAAGTGTGTCTGTACACAGCAGCCATAGCTGGATGACTGGCAAGGTACCACACAGGCAGATGTACAAGGTTGCTTGTAGAAGGGCTGCTGGCCATCATGCCTCTGGCAGAAGTGCCACAGCAGGTATCGCCAAATGCATATTTCGGGCCATAATGGTGCCACAGGCATGTATGAAACATTACACCACACAGTCTGAGGCTCCAGAGGGCTACTCATTCTGCTATACTTGACAACATCCGTGATCTTGCAGGTACCCACCATTATTTTGCAGAGGTCCTGGATAGATGGTTGGGTGAGATGGTGGGAATCCTCAACTGTGCAATGTCTGTGTTAGAGCATATCAATGCCAGCAAAAACAAACTTTTGTAGAAACAAACAAAAACAGGTACCGGACCACTGGATAAAGAAACTCCAAAGATTTATTAGAATGTAAAGCGCTTTTTGTCTTCCGTATTAGGAAGACTTCTTCAGACAAAATAAAAATCCATTCAACACAATTTATAGATAAAAAGGTGCCAAAGTAGTACAACACTAATTACATACAGCTGCCATCAATTAAAACTCATTCTCTTCATGCTGGTGTTAAAGGTATACTGATCTATATCACTTAGTAGAAAAAACAAGTTAACAAAACTCACAATCCTATAGTTCATAAATCGGAAGTGTATTTATACACATTGTAAATGAATAAAAGAATCTCTTAAATGCAATATAGGCATTTTTTTGTATAGATGAAATGTAACATCGCAACAGACACATAAATTCATGGTACATCTAATTAGAAATGCCAAGGTAAATGAAAACCTCTCTTAAAAACAAGTCAATGCCAACTTCAAAAGCAAGGGGTCCAGTTCCTTAGGTTAAAGAGTCAGTTAATACCATCACAACAACTGAAAAAATGAATGCTCCCTGACAAAGAATGTGCAACTCGAATGTGAGGTTACCATACACATAAAAAAGTAAACAATGCAAATAACTTCACTGTAAATCTACAGCGACTAGTATTCAAAAGCATTACAAAAGGTGTGCAGTGCGTTTCCTTACCTACTAAACAAGTTGAAAAGTAAAGTGAGGTAAAATAAAGGTAAAATAGGTGCAACTCGCACTCTAAAATAAGAATTCATATGTAGGACAATGTAACTAGCAGCCACTATAGTTATAGTCAAAAGGAAATACTACATAAATATAGTTAAACCTGAATTTCCAAGTTTTTAAGCCGTCCTTGCTGTTCAAACTCGTTGTACACCCCCAATGGGAGGCAAAAAATTCTTTCAGCCAAGGAAAAAAGGAAAACGTTCCTGTAATAAAATAGCAAAAAAGTCTGCCCTCTATAAGAGAAAAACAGCAGGACACAAATCGCCACTACTAATGAATTGTTTCCTTAATGTATAAAAGTGTAAAAAGCGTGCCCATGCTGGGGTTCTTATAAACATTAAAATGCTACATCAGCAATTACTTGATTCGAATCAGCATAACAAACGACCATAATGACTGGAAATACAAATGCATCAAGCATTCATAACAAACAATGACCCGCGAACTGTGCCAAAGTAAAAATAAATAATCATGTGCTACAGTTGCCACAAATACTGATCAAAGCTCATGTATACACAATAGAAAAGTGAGATGCAGGAAGGCAGACCATATAAACATGGAAAAATACAGTTAAGCAAAAAAAACTAGTTAAAGAATATATTACAATAAGCCTGTGCCAAAAAATAGTATCAGAGTTGAACACAACAAAGGCAAAAAAAATCAGAGTATACTAGCAAATATATACTCAAAACGAAGAAAATGCCTACAAAAAGAAAAAATACACATCTTCTAAGAAATGAATGCATATACACTCGTAAGAAAGGTATGACTACTCTAATGGATGTATAAGAAGTACAAATAAAAGGGATACAAATAAAAAGAGAAAGGGGGAGGGGGGTAAAAGGTAATATTATAACCATAACTAAGCATATCTGAAGTAAAATATACTGTCACGTTAAAAAAGTTGACGGATAAAAGGTTAAAAGGTTCTTATTATGGGATAAAAAACATATTTCTGAATACATAACAATAAAGACACTAATAAATCTATACACTCTTTAAGGACAAAAGAGGAACAAGTAAGCAAAATAAAGGTTTTTAAATGACATACTTGCACAAACATCATCTTAACAAACTTCTTAACTTTAAAATACAAATCAAGGAGGGAACTTCATTTCATCCTGGCGACATATAAGAATTCAATTTAAGTTGCCAAATAAGCTCCCTTTTCTCTAATAACAATTGTTGGTGTCTCCCTCTTTCATCCACTAGTACCTGGTCAACTACTTTGAATAAAAAGGCATGAGATGGGTTATTATTACAATGTCTCACTAGGGCGTTAGTACTACTTTTCTTCTTAATGTGGTAGGTATGTTCGTAAATCCTTTCTTTGAATTTTCTGTCAGTCTTCAATATGTAAAAAGCAGGACATGACTGACAGCAAGCTAAATACACCACTGATTTAGAATTACAGTTGTACCGCCCTCTTGCTTTAAATATACATTGATTCACTATGAATGTGGACCCTGTAAATAAATACTTACAATAATTACATGCCTCACATTTATATGTACCTTCGGTTCTAATGGATTTTATTGTTGAACTTTCCATAATATTTTTGAGATTCCTACCCCTTTTAAAAATAATCACAGGTTTATTACTTAACTTCTTTGCAAATTCCTTTTCAAAGGTCAACAAATGCCAATTCCTTCTAAGTATATCGCTGATATACTTAGCTTCTAAAGAGAAAGGGGTGATGAAACTCTTTCTATACTTCT
This sequence comes from Protopterus annectens, assembly GCF_019279795.1. Classification (NCBI taxonomy): domain Eukaryota; kingdom Metazoa; phylum Chordata; order Ceratodontiformes; family Protopteridae; genus Protopterus; species Protopterus annectens. Next base: position 157,479,792 of record NC_056737.1, on the reverse strand, counting down.
CAAAGTCAGTAATTGTTTGAGCCCCACTCATTAAAGGGAGGTACACACCAGGGATCTGCAATGTCACCTCATCTGGTGCTTCCATATCTACATCTACTTCTTTTAAAGTCAAAATGGGGTTAAATGTACCCATGTTCCTTTTCCTATAAACTTCTCCTATCAATTCATCCACCAGAAGTTCAGGATACCAGCGACTCATAAACATACATTTCAACAAGGAAAATTCCTTGTCGAATGTGGAGTCCTCAGTTGTCATACTGGCTGCTCTGACTAATTGTCCATGTAAGACAGATCTTTTCTGGTGGAACGGATGGTAACTAGAGAAGTGTAACATAGTATTAGAATATGTGGGTTTCCTATATATTTTAGCTACGAAACCCCTACCTACTCTGATTCTCTTCAAATCTACATCTAAGTAATTAATAGTGTCTTCACTATACGTAGAAGTAAATGTTAAAAATGGGGTGCTGTTATTTAATATATCAACAAAATTATTTGCATCTTTTGCACTTCCTTGGAACATAATAAAAATGTCATCCAAGAACCTATTGTATAGTTTCACTTTCTTAAAAATGTAATTTTTAAATATGAAATTAGTAGTGGCGATTTGTGTCCTGCTGTTTGTCTCTTATAGAGGGCAGACTTTTTTGCTATTTTATTAGAGGAACGTTTTCCTTTTTTCCTTGGCTGAAAGAATTTTTTTGCCTCCCATTGGGGGTGTACAACGAGTTTGAACAGCAAGGACGGCTTAAAAACTTGGAAATTCAGGTTTAACTATATTTATGTAGTATTTCCTTGTGACTATAACTATAGTGGCTGCTAGTTACATTGTCCTACATATGGATTCTTATTTTAGAGTGCGAGTTGCACCTATTTTACCTTTACTTTACCTCACATTACTTTTCAACTTGTTTAGTAGGTAAGGAAATGCACTGCACACCTTTTGTAATGCTTTTGAATACTAGTCGCTGTAGATTTACAGTGAAGTTATTTCCATTGTTTACTTTTTTATGCATATGGTAACCTTGCATTCGAGTTGCACATTCTTTGTCAGGGAGCATTCATTATTTCAGTTGTTGTGATGGTATTAACTGACTCTTTAACCTAAGGAACTGGACCCCTTGCTTTTGAAGTTGGCATTGCCTTGTTTTTAAGAGAGGCTTTTATTTATGTTGGCATTTCTAATTAGATGTACCATGAATTTATGTGTCTGTCGCGATGTTACATTTCATCTATACGAAAAAATGCCTATATTGCATTTAAGAGATTCTTTTATTCATTTACAATGTGTATAAATACACTTCCGCTTTATGAACTATAGGATTGTGAGTTTTGTTAACTTGTTTTTTCTACGAAGTGATATAGATCAGTATACCTTTAACACCAGCATGAAGAGAATGAGTTTTAATTGATGGCAGCTGTAGGTAATTAGTGTTGTACTACTTTGGCGCCTTTTTATCTTTAAATTGTGTCGAATGGATTTTTATTTTGTCTGAAGAAGTCTTCCTAATACGGAAGACAAAAAGTGCTTTACATTCTAATAAATCATTGGAGTTTCTTTATCCAGTGGTCCATTACCTGTTTTTGTTTGTGTTAAAGCATATGGTGGGAGTAGGGTGACAGCCACGTGGACGTAGGTCAGCAACACCAACAGGTGGAGGTCTATGTGGACATGCAACAAGTCACAGCTGCTCCCATAGTGGCAGTACCAGCACCAGAACTGCGGGGGGGGGGATGTGGTCCACACCACAGCACAGCAGGCCACATGGACATGGTCCTGGCTGGTCCCAACCATGACACGGATCCAGTGGATATTTGTCATCATCATATGGGGAAGTACCATATCTGGGCTTGTACCTGGTAGTGCCCGTGGAACCCCTGGCAGGCACAATTCTCATGTCTGTGGCCAGACATGGTGAACTGTATACCCTGCCATGTATGGTCTGCAGCTGTCCAACAAACCGCTGTATAGGGCAGCCATATGGCAGAACTTTGTGAATACATACACACACACATCACCAACACAGCTAGGGCACCTTCATACCTACACACACCACATCTGCACAGCCCAATTGATAACAAAACCCCCTAACACGCACATGATGTCAACCAAATGGCTCAGCCTAGGTCTCTGGCGAACCCATATCACACTCCGTGCATATGATGATACCTGTGCCACATCCCTGTCATCCTTACCATCGATGCAGGGACATGCTAATATGGTTCTGATGCACAGGGTGAATGTACTAAGGTTTAGCAATGTAATGCTGTGCAACATGTTTTCAGCTGGAGAGTTTAATGCTTACATGTCAGGATGTGTAGCTGTCCAGCCATGATGCATTATAGCTGTTATTAACACTGACTGATTGTGGTCTCCATAATGTATTCAGTTTGTGTTGTAGGTGTCTATGTGTCAGCAGGATGTTGGTCTGCTGTTGTTTCCTACAAGGGGTATGGCACTGTGGTGACACATTGAGTGTGTCATATCCTTGGTACAGCTGAACACAAGTAATAGGTCTGTGTACAAATTACTGCATATGCCACATGACTGATAGGTCTGAGGGGTGTATACAGGTGAATGCATGGTGGCTGATGTCAGCAGCTCTTCTACAGTGAACAATGGTAAGTATACTGGGTGGCACACACCAAATGTTTGTGAATAACACACACACAGAGGCCTTGGTGTTGATGCAATACACAGAGAATACTGTACACATGGATGAACTTAATTTTGTAGTGAACTCATTTTAGCCTATGTAATTCCACCAAGAGAAAATAGGCAAAACATCACATCGGTAAATAATCAGTCTGCCAGTTTAATGTCATTGACGATGGTACTGGCAGGGTATATATCCTCTTCCCCAATGTAGTGCAATCCTGTAGTTGATAAACATAGGTGTGCTGGTGTGGGTGCCACAGCATCCATTTTGGAGGCTGTGTTGTGGCACAGAACCACACATAGTGTGATTAACAACTACTTAACCTGTTAACATAAACTGTACAGTATCACATCAGACTAAGTGGGGGGATATACAAAACAATAACCTCACCCAACTATATATACCAACTCCAGTATCACTGTACAGCTGTACAGTGGGAAAGAGGGCATTTACACATCTACTACTAGTTTTGATGGAATGAACTTCCACAAGATGATTCCTTTGAAATGTTACCATTTGCCAGTCATTTCTCAGACAAATGACCTCCTGGGACATGTATTTTCTGCAAACTGAAGTAGATCCCTTCACATACACACACATTTACTTGGCAACACTGAGAGTAGAACTCCTACCTAGCTGCTTATTGCTACTAATGTGTTTGGCTTTAATTGCACACACCACACAGCTTTTAGGATGAAGTCTGTTCCGAGTTTCCTGTTAAGTGAAGAACATCACCAGGCCTTGTACAGTATGGTAATGAGGGATGTACTGGGTGTTAATGGACAATACTGTCATATACACATTGACAAAGACATAACAGTCATAGACACATCTGAGAGATCTGGGTTTATCAGTGCTAACTTCCTTGTCAGTGAGTCCATTCTGTTACAGAGAATTTGCACACAGCACATGCATCATTGGGCTGGATAGGGTAATCAGTTACCTGTATGGTTGATGGCAACAGTGGTCCTCATACAGTGGACTCTGGAACATGTACTGGGGTTACCATGGTGTAAAGATAATATACCCAGCACCCACACCCCACATTTCATATTTTACTCACTGAAACCCATGATAATGCTCTGAAATATCCACAATCACAC
>NC_056737.1:157433529-157466029 GCF_019279795.1 Protopterus annectens | reverse complement strand
GTAAAAGAGTAAGAACCAAGCATGTTTGTGTATGATCTGTGGGTGGAGAGTGGTATCTGAGTATTATAATGGTTGCCTGTATTGTTTACTAATCCATACTGTCACATAGTAATTGCACATAGCTGTACACATTTATGGCTGAGGATTGTCTACAACAACCTCTACAGTCTTGTAATGTGGACATTGGGACATATAGGTCCTTAATATAATAATGTAGCAAAACCCTCAATGCAACGGATCCTGCAATTACACAATCACCTCAACACCCACACAGAATACTGGTGACACACACACAAGCACACACTTACCAGTACTGAGTTTCAAACCCCTACCTGAGTATATATTGGTATTACAGTGTTACACAGTTATTGCAAGCACCACAGACCTTATATGGCTAAAGCATAGCCAAAGATTTATTTCAAGGTGAATGACATCAGCAGGTGTGCTAAAGCAGGGCAATGGGAGGTGTAGTGAGTGTGAATGGCTTCAAAATCATTAATCTCCACACACACACACACACACACACACACACACACACACACACACACACACACACACACATACTTGCCAGTACTGAGATACATAGGTTCATTGCTTCACGGATGTGTAGTAGGTGAATGGGCCTGAAGTCTGTACAAGGCTAGGCAAAGGGAATACCTTAGCATCAGGCCACATGACAATAATCTCCAGTGTGGCTCAGGGATGTAGTCTCTGGAGTGGTCCCCACTGGTGGGTAATGTATTCACCATCCACTCATCTAGGTTACTATTGTGGGTGGCCAGTAATGAGCACTGCTTCCCATGTATGTGATCTATATTCCATAACATGGGCAGTGTCTGGGTTGTGCACATCTCTCACATGCATGTTCTTTTATGTGTGGAAGTGTACTTGAGGTCTCTGTGGCATGTTGTGTGGACAGATTATTTTCTGATGTAGCATTCCTGACCTCATTTGGCGAGACCTGGCTATGGAACTGAGGTTGTGCTTGCACCTACATTGACAACATGATACAGGTATTCAGTGGAGTTAGTGGCGTCTGTCCATACATGTGTATAAGGCATGGTATTCCCTTTGTGGGTTACATTTGCAGACTCTACAGTTGTTGCAGGCATCCAGTGGGGAACATAGCAAAAGGGCCATTGTAAGCATTTATTTGCCTACTTCTGGGATAGAACAGGGTGCCATGTCCTTTTATTTGCTGGATAATGTGCAGTCAGTCAGGAGATGTAACACATCACAGTACTTTCTGATGTCAGTGGCACTGTTGTGGTTAACAGGCATGTAGTCCACTGCGATCACACAGTGGTTACTATCTGTGAGGCAATATGGAGGGAACTATCAATATAGTGGTTGTTGCCTAGCCAATGTGTTTGTGTATGAGACATGGGTGGAGAGTGTTCTCTGAGTAATAGAAGGGTTGCCTATATTGTTCATCAATCCATAATGTCACATGTAGGGCTATGGATTGTCTACACCAGCCTCCTTGGTTTTCGACATCTGTTGTCCACATAAGGTGGACATTGTGACATATATTAGGTCCTCAACATAATAATTTAGCAAAACCCATCCCACAATCAATCCTGTTATTACACAATCACTGCAACCTATACACAGGATATGGATGACAGACACATACACCAGTACTGAAATTCAAACCCCTACCTAGTAATGGTACTGCTACTATAGTGTACCACATTTTTCATACGTGCCACAGAGCTTATAGGATGGATGTTGTCCCAAGGTACTTCTAAGGTAAGGAATATCACCAGCTCTTGTAAATACTGTCATTGGGTGATGTAGAGGGTGGGAGATCCCAAAAATAATTTTGCCTTAAACACACATTTACCAGGGGTGAGGTTCAAACCTCTATCAAACAATCTTTACGGACTATTATGTTACACATTTACCACATGCACCACTGACCTAACATGGTTTATGGTTGGCAAAAGGTACTTCTAAGGTGGATGATGTTTGCAAGACTCCTAAAGGCAGGCTCTGAGATGTGTAATTGGTGTACATGGGAAAACATCTTTGAGGTACACACACAAACACTACCACAGATGAGATTCAAACCCATACCTGTATAGTTACTGCCTCTACATTGTTACACATTTATGGCATAAGCCATGAAGCTTACATGTTGGAGAGCTCTCCACAGGTATCTTTGAAGGTGACTAACATCAGCAGCAGTGCTAAAGGAGGGCTAAGGGGAGAGTAGTAAGTGTGAATGTCCATAATGTCAGGTATTACCAAGGACACACACTCTCTCACATAATTTCACAGTTGCCATGTCTGAGATTTGAGTTCCTACTTAACTAGTATTTTACACTATAGCCTTACATAGTTATCACATGTGCCATGGAACTTTTGGGGTGGCTCTTGCCCAAAGGGATATTTCAAGGTGACTGACATCAGCAGGCTTGCTAAAGTAGGGCAATCGGAAGTGTAGTGACTGTGAATGGTCTCAAAATCAATAATCTCTCCACACACACACACACACACACACACACACACACACACACACACACACACACACACACACACACACGCACACACACACACAGAGTTTCACAGTTGCCATGTCTGGGATCAGAACTCTTACCTAACTAGTATGTTACACTATAGCATTACACAGTTATTGCATGTGCCACGGAGCTTATAGGGCTGGCCCTTGTCCAACGGGGTATTACAAGGTAGCTAACATCAGCAGGTTTGCTAAAGTAGGGCAATGGGAGGTACACTGACTGTGAATGGCCTCAAAATCATTAGTCCCCCCACAAACACAAAGTTTCACAGTTGCCATGTCTGGGATTAAAATGCCTACTTAACTAGAATGTTACACTATAGCATTATGCACTTATCGCACTCATCATGGAGTTTATAGAGCAGACATTTCTCCAAAGGGGTATTTCAAGGTGACTGATATCAACAAGCTTGCTAAAGTAAGGTAATGAGAAGTGTAGTGACTGTGAATGGCCTCAGGTTCATTAATCTCCACAACCACACACACACACACACACACACACACACACACACACACACACACACACACACACACACACACACACACACACACACACACACACTTTTACAGTTGCCATGTTTGGGAGTAGAACTCCTACCTAACTAGTATGGTACATTTTAGCATTACGCAGTTATTGCATATGGCATGGAGCTTATGGGGCTACCTTTTTCCAAAGGGGTATTTCAAGGTGACTGACATCAGCAGGCTTGCTAAAGTAGGGCAATTAGAGGTGTACTGACTGTGAATGGCCTCAAAATCATTAATCTCCACACACACACAGAGTTTCACAGTTGCTATGTCTGGGATTAGAACTCCTACCTAACTAGTATGTTACACTAAAGCATTACACAGTTATTGCACATAGAGCTTATAGGGTTGGCCTTTGTCCAAAGGGGTATTTTAAGGTGACTGGCATGAGCAGGCTTGCTAAAGTAGGGCAATGGGAGGTGTAGTGACTGTGAATGGCCTCAAAATCATTAATCTCCACACACACACAAAGAGTTTTACAGTTGCCGTGTCTGGGATTAGAACTCTTAACTTAACTAGTATGTTACACTATAGCATTACACAGTTATCGCAAGCATCACCGAGATTATGGGGCTGAGACTTGGCCAGTGGGTTATTTCAAGGAGACTGACATCAGCATGAGTGCTAACATGGGCAATGGGAAATGCAGTGTATGTGACTGGGCCATAAACCATTCCTCTGGAAACACATACACAGCACTCAGTCACACACAATGTTACATTTGACTGGACTGTGTATACAAATGCTAGATGAATACTGATTTGTACTATCATGTTACAAAGTTATCACAAGCACCACAGACACTATAGGGCTGTGGGCTACCAAAAGCAAATGTCTACAGTGATTGACATTGGCACATCATGTGATATTGGCCAATTGGATGTGTGGTGGGTGGGACAGGTCTCATGATGGAAATCTCTCTGTCACTTTCTGTCTCTCTCTTCCCCACATCTCTCTGTGTGTGCATGTTTGACCTATTATAGTGTGTTGGCCATGGATATTCCTATCTAATGTGTGTGCAAAGCATGAATGGTGTGCAATGTGCTGTGTGTGGGCAGATATCTGCAACTGACAGATAGGTATAGTCCACTTTGTTGTCAGACATGGGCTTTATTTCTCTAAGTTTAGGAGCATGCCCAGTATGGCCTTCTGTATTGAGTGTGTGAATCCATTCCAGGAAGGTTTTACTCCAGTCCACGATTTGGTGTTCTACACCTACAGCTAGTGACCTGTTTCTGCAGGATATCTGTAGATAGGTTGACAATATGGAGTCACAATAGGGAAAAGATAGTGGGATACTGTAACTATTGTGCTGTGCTGTTTGTGTTACATGGTTTGTGTTACCAGAGATATTCAGACATATGTACTGTTTTACACTGTGATATATTATGTCATCAACTACTGACAGATATACTTATTTGCTCACAGGTAATTCCTAGGAAATACAAGATGAATGAAGCTGTGTCTATTATTGTGGTCTGCAGCCTACATATTCTTGCACACTAATGCCATTCTGGAGGGTTAGCTGCAGACACTTGCTGATGGGTCTGTGTACATGGTCCAGCACCTTGGTACTGTGGTGGCTGAGGATCCCCTGCTTGTACATCTATTGACATAACAGAATGGCCATATCCGGCTGTGGCCATATTTCTCAGCTGTACAGATTCACCCAGGTTACCCAGAGGCAGGGCGAATATAGCTGGTCAGTTCCCATTCACATTGTGGTTTACAAGTGGGTTTGTAGCCACCAGTTACTGGGTATACAGGCAGGGGTAGTATGGGCACACAGAGTTTCAGACTTCACAAACTCCATGGCCTCCATGCTTCTACATCCCTCACTCTGTTATTCTATTCTCTTCCTAACATTATGCGAGTTATATCTGAGAAGTATCTCTATAGTTGTCCCTTCATCCCAGCAGTATTTAGGGGCTGGTCCACAGTTAATGTAGTGCAGTAGGACATGGTGGGCATGCTACTGGGATTTGTCGACATGGCCTTGCATTTGTGTTCTGTGGACTGTGTCATGTTGTTAGTTGAGACCCATTGAGATAGCATACATTGGCAGTATGGGTGAGGCACAGCCCTTTCTCAGAAGACTGCAGGGCATTTGGTAGTGATGCAGGCCATCTGTAGCAGGCCAGTGCATTCTGTCATTCCTACAGTCCCAGGCTATGAGCCACTGGGTAAGTGTGCGAGGTGTTAATGGCAATAGTTCCTGTCCATATTAATCCATTGGTCTGGATGCTGGCAGGGTGCTGCTTACAGCTAGGGACACACCTGCATGGGACACCTCTTCAGCATGTTGCATTCTGTGGGTATTCCCATACAGAAGTGGGGGTCATACTGTATTCATTCCCAACAGCAGGGATATGACCTGTGATAAACCTGTGGCTGATGGTGGGGTGAGCTGAGTGCATGTGTGATATGGAAGCTTCTTGCAGCTGACTCACAGATATACCTGGGACATTCCTTTTATGCTGCCTTGTGTGGGGATTTAGGCAGTCTCTTATTACTTCATAACTGTGCCTTTTGTGGTCTGCCAGTGATTGGCCAGACTACATCAGTATTCCATACTACACAGACAACTAATTTGCTGCTAACCTGTATGTACAATTCCAAAGGTGTGTGCAGTTCACAGTTAAATTTTATGTGCTCTCTCTAGGGTACTCCCACCTGTGTACTGTGTGTATGCCTGGGCCCACATTCATGGCATGTCCATCTTTCAGATGGTGGCAGATATTGACATCTGAACAGTGAGTATGGAGACTACTGATTTGGGTCTTGCTGGGATGCATTGTGGTTGGCACAGCAATTGTCAGAACATGGCCCTGTCATCAACAGTACTGGCCATAGGCCACCGAGACACAACACACCATGCCTACATGCTGACCGCTTCACACAATATAGAACACACAACAATCTAACACACAGACCCCTGAATATTGTACACATGCAACAATCTATCCTGTAAATTGGGCCAGCTCAGGTAATCTGTGCTCCACTGTTATTAAACCCACATGTGCATGTTACTGCATTTCTACATGGGATTGTGGGGGGGGGGGCACACCTGATGACTGTAAACATTTGCTATGACTGCACTGGTATTTCAGGTACTCTGTTGGCTTCCATTTTGTTTTGTATTCTGACCTATCATGAAGACTAGAGGAATATCAGTAGAGTATAGATCTTAGTTTTATTGACCTATATTTCAGTTTCAGACTTCTTACCCTTCAGAACTAACATACAACTGCCTGACGTGTTGTAGTCTCTCTGTGCAGATCTGGAGGGGGGCTGTCCTCCATTGTCATCAATTGGAGGCCTTAGCACAGCCTTTCTTTATGGTCATCTACATCTGTTCTGCTGGCTGAGGCTGTTGTTGGGTATGTAAGCCTCACTGACATGCATGTGTGTGTGTGTGTGTGTGTGTGTGTGTGTGTGTGTGTGTGTGTGTGTTTGTGTGTGTGTATGTGTCCTATGGACACACATTTGGGCTACCACATGTACTGCAGTGGAATTTGTCACCTTGTCTGGTACTGTCTACTTTGTTGACACCAGTATTTTTTATGGATTTCATGCTGCCCATATAGGTGTCCACTATCTGCTGCCATCCCGTTCAGCCACCCGATTCCATTGCATGCTCACATCCATACCATAGATACAAGTAGCAGAACATACTACTCCATTCAGCAATTGATAGGAAGAATGACTTACCTTGTGGGTGTGCCAGTATTGAGGATGGTGCTGGAGGTTTGACTATGTCAGACACAGATAGTACACTCCCTATACATGGTAAAGCATGGGTAGTGTCATGTCTGGCATCCCTTTTACTGTATGTGTGAGTCAGAGAGAGGTGCCATTCCTTGGGTACCTACTGTGTCAGTGTATGTGCTATGCATTGCCTCTTTGACAAAGCCTGGCATACTGAGCATGCCTCCTTCTGCTTACATGGGCAGGCTCAGGTTGTTCCTCCTCCAAGTCACTCTGTGCCTGTGATGGCCTTGGCAATGGTGGAGGTCTGTGTGGCCCTGCCCTGTGCTGTTCCTGCTGCAGCTGTTTCCACAGGATCATATTGTGTAGCATGGCACATACAATGAAAATTTGTGCACATGTAGCTGGAGAGTACTGCAAGGCTCCATCAGGTATGTCCAGGCACCAGAACTGTGATTTGAGCATCCCAAACACATGCTGTATTTTGATTCTGATTTGTGCGTGTGCCTCATTATGGAGTTCTTGTTTGGGTGTGTGTGCATTTCTGATGGATGTCATCAGCCACAGCTCCAGGGCATAACCAGCATCCCCCACTAGATGGCCATATGGGATGTCCCCACTGGCAAATCTCTGGTACAGCTGTGTCATATGCCAGATGTGGGAATCGTGATAGCTTCCAGGGCAGCCAGCATACATATTCAAGATAATGCCCTGGGCATCACAGATGACCTGCCAATTGATGGAGGGGAAGTCCTTGCGGTTTATGTAGACCCTACCCCACTCACCGGATGGTGCTTTGATGTGTATGTGCATGCAGTCTATAGCACCCACTACTTCAGGGTATTCTGCTATTTGGTGGAAGAGACGCATATTGCTGGTCAATGCCTCATGCATTTTGAGGAAATATATGTTCTCATCAGCATGTGCTGACATGGCATCCAGGAACTGGTGGGGTACCCTGGATGCTGATGCCTGTGAGATCCCCATGCTATCCCCAGTTGGCCTTTGGGAGGTACCTGTAGCTAGTATTCTTAACCCTACACATACCTTGGTATCCACTGGGATGGGTTCCCTTCTGTTGGTTGTGTGTCTGAGGTGTGGCTGGCACAGCTCAACAACTTGCTGAAGGATGTCCCTGTCCACCCTATAGTGCTCCATTATCTCCAGCTCATGTAGCCCCTGGTAGGTTACCCTGGGTCTGTACACTCTTCTCGTTCTCCTCACTGTGGGTTGGTTGTCAGCATTCTGATCCTCATCAGCCTCAGCCTCTTCCACATATTGGTGTATGAGAGCGACAGAAGCCCCTATCATTTTGTTATTTTTGTCAGGTAAAATTTCCCTGTCTGTCTACACTGATGGTGTAGAGTTTGTGGGAAAAAACAGAGTGAAATGTGTTTGTATAGTTTATAATAGTGTGCTGGGCTGCTGCCTGTGTAATTGGCTGATTCTAATACATTTCACCTGTCAGCTATGCTAGTTCTCCTTAGTTGCCTTCTTACTGCTGTTTTCCCTTCCCATTGCTTTTCCATTTAAGCCCTGAGGCGTGCCTCACATACCCAGTGCTCAGATGTGAACAGGGCTGCTATTTCCTTTTTTTTTTGTTTGTTTAAAACCTGGTGCATGGCACGCACACCCATTTAGGCAATGTAAACACTGCTAGGCAGCTTCAGACACCCCCCCCCCTTAGCTGTGCTTAGTTAAGGGAAAACATGGGCCATAGAGCTCCAATAGGCTTACAGCATGAATGACACTCCCCCTTGTGAGGTCATCTACCTCTTATGCTTATACCATGGTATTGCTGCACCTACACGGTTGGATGCAAGCTAACACTAAGAGGAAATTTGTGATTCAGTATCAATCCCCTCATTTACATAAAACTGACTACTAATGCATGGTTACAAAACTGACAGCCTTCCCCCTTAGCAACCACTATTCCATGGTATTGTTGTCTTATGCATGCCATTGACTATTATGGCAGAATGCTTATTTGGGTTTAAAAGCTTATTTCCAACTTTTTTTCCTTATTTTCAGGCAGATCCCATTTGCGCACTGCTGCCCTATGCTTAAAAGAGCGAAAATGGCCAAAAAAATGAAAGTTATTTTTTATAATTTTACAACTATTTCCCATGCTAGTGGCCATATATTTGGCCATTGGCATGCCTACTACATTGAATACATGCTTTCTTTCGAGCTTCCATGCCTCCGTTTTGTAATTTGCAGAAATGTATTCGGTTAGTAACCAAATACATTTCTACAGGTTACACTATTCCTGCATAAATGCTTGCCTGCTTCCTGGATCTCTAATTCACCTTATTTGCATGGTTTTTACCAGAAAATGGGGTAATTAGCATACAGGAGCTGTGTCCGTGCAGGAATAGTGTAGGAACGCTCGTACACGTCCCAAGAGCTCGTTCCTGGATTGCTCGTTGGCCATATTGTGTGCAGCAGCTCTTGCACTATTCTTGCATGCCGTGCAGAGCTTGCTGAATCCCTATGCATTAACTGCTCTGTGTAGAGTTTTTCTTTCACTGTTTCTTACATTCTTTCAAAGATTTGCAAGTTACTCTTTCTTCAAATAACATGCTCTAGTTATTTGTTCGTAAAAAATACTTTCTGATATTTAAACTGAAAGCTGTTTCACTGTGATTCTTCTGTCTCTTTCTTTCCTGTGCATACCATTATATTAAACTTTTAATAATGTGTTATACTCTTATAGGTAAGTACTAGGCTAACTGTCTTTGTGGGACATTTTAAGCATAGGCAATTTCCCTGCGTGAAGGCCAAACTCTGTACCTCTTGCCTGTGTGGCACCTCAACCGTTATGCTATTATGCCAACTCTACTTTCTTCAAGAGGAAAAATTCAAGTTTATGTAATTTTTATTTCTCTGAGCCACTTATATCATTAGAAGCCTTTGTCTGAAGTCTTTTGATCAGTTTGATTGCATTCTCTCTTTAAGTAGAGCAAAACTGCACAAAATACTCCATAGTCTATCATCAGTCACATATGATAATAATATAACTTCCCTGATTCTCGATACATGTACTTACATGTTGGCATCTCATTTTCTTATATCTCAACATTCTCAGTTTGTATCTTATTGTTCAGTACTGTAGATCCAGTTACAACGTGGCTTTCATTTTTTTTTTTTCAAATATATTTTTATTGAATTTTTCAAACTTTTCAAACATACAAAGGAAAAACTGTAAGTCATTGTGGGAAGCAGTAAAGTATAGGTAAATATGTAACAGTCAGTGCAAAAACTATGCATTTAGAACACAGCAGTTATCTTACAGGGAAGCTTACATCTTAGAGACCAATATAAGCAGTAAAGACCCCCAATAACCTATTACAGTCAAAGTCTAGGGATACAAATGGAAAGTGGCTTAGAAGGAAGAATATATGACTGTCTTAAGAAGAAAGAAAAGCGGTAAGGAGGGTATAACCATAAAAAACAACTATTTACACCATGTACTTCTATTTATACCATATTTACAACACAATTACACCATGGATGCCAGAGGATAACAAAATGATATAACAAAATATTTTGTAAAATCAAAAGTTACCGTGTGATGGTAACAATGTCTAATGGTTATAGGGCCAGAAATGATACTGATGGAGGTTTTCCTGGAATGTAATGTTAGAGACCCACATTTTGGAAGATTATTTAGTTTGGATTAGGTCAAAATGTCTACACCAGTAATTCTGAAAATATTCTTTTTTCTTTTTTTTATTATTGCATAACTTATGTGCAGATATATATTTGATTGCCATTGATGTAGTTTTCCTAAGCTATTGTTGAGGGATTGACCCAATTCTTGGCTATAAAATATTTGAGAAGGGCACAGGCTGTAACACAGATGTGGCGATGGATACCCTTAAGAGATTTAGGAATAATATTTAAAATCATAGTTTGCCAAGAGAATGTGTTTTTTTCGTATCCCATTTTTTCCAACTGAGTTCTGAGAGAACACCAAAGTTTGTAAATATTCTTACAGCTCCAAAAGATGTGAAGTATATCTACATGTGGGAGGGAACAGAATGGACAGGTTAGGTTTTTCTTGTATCCGAATTTCAGTAAGACTGCTGGGGTATAGTAGGAATTGTTGTTTATATCATAAGCGGAGTATAAATTAGGTTTTTGAAGGGGGTTAAATTCAGGGTATTATTGATTGCTTCACACTTAGACTCCATAGAAATTTCTCCTTGTATACTGTCCCAATATTTGGAAAATAGAAGTGAATGATTATACTTAATGCTTGACACAAGTTTATAGGTGTTCAAAATCATTTTGTTCCATAGGGAGAGTGATTTAATAATAGATTGTGATACTGTAATGTCTTGCTCCTTCACTCTATAGTAAGATAATTTTTGCTTTATAAGTGAGCTAATTTGCCTTAAGATAGGATCATATTTGTTAGGAGCACCAAATAAAGCTTTGACCTCGACAACATTTTTAGAGTTATAGAAGTGCCAAACTATGGCTTTCTTAACAATAGGGAAGTTTGTTAGATCGATCATTTTATTATTGATTTTTAAGTTAGAGTTTAAGTGAATAGGTTAGAGAATGGGAATAGTATTGTGTAAATTTAAGGAGGTCATCAGAGTTTGAAAGATGTGAATTTTGTTTTTTAGTGTAGGCAAGATCTTGAACTTGTAGTCACCATCAGGTGCAATAAAAGGGACAGCATATGGATTGAGTTTTAACGAATATATATAGTTGCACCAGATTTTGATCCAGGTTGGGTACCGAGTTTCAGCAGAGGGGTCATAGCAGGCTATTTGAATTAGATGGCTAGCATTAATGATGTCATAATATAAATTCAAATTTTTGAGACTTAAACCGCCTTTGTTCTTTGGGGTAATTAGACTCCTGTATGATATTCTGGTTGATTTAGGGAACCATAAAAACTTTGAGATTGTGGTTTCCATTTTTCTGGAAAAAAAATTGGACCGTTTAAGAAGATGGAGTTAAGATGAAAAAGGATTCTAGGCAAAATATTCATTTTAATGATAGATTTTGATAGCAAAGAAAGATTAATGTTTTTCCATGTAGTTAGATCATTATTTATCTGATCCCAGACTCTATATTGGTTTGCTTTTATTAGTTCTTGGTGAGGGTGTGTGAAATTTATTCCTAGGTATTTAATTGCATATTTGAGAGGAATGTCAGACAGGGGGAAGTAATATTCTAAATTGTTTGCAGGGTTTAATGGAAAAATAGATGATTTAGCAGGGTTCAATTTATAATTAGCAGCCTCAGCAAAAAGATTAATAGAATTTTGAATTTTATGAAGATCAGTGTTGGGAAGCTCAAAATAGATATTTAGGTCATCTGCAAATGCAGAATACTTTATATCAATGTTGAAGACTTTTGGGATATGGTGATAAGTCTTTTGTTTAACCCAGAGAAGGAAAGGTTCCAGACATAAATTAAAAAGATAAGGTGAGAGTGGGCAACCCTGCCTAGTGCCATTGGTAATTTTAATAGGGCGTGATAAAGTTTTATTTATATTCAGGGAAGTAGAGGCATTGTTATAAAGCATCTTAATAGTGTTGATAATCAGATCAGGAAAGTTAAAGAATTTCATGGTTAGGTAATGGAAGTTTAGATCAACGCTATCAAAGGCTTTGGTAGCATCTGGGGTGAGTGCATAACGTGGGTGGTTATCACTTTTTAGAAACAACATTAATGTGTTTAAGGTAAGAGTATTGTCACACAGCTGCCTCTGTTTTATAAATCCCAACTGTTCAGGAGAAATTACTGTAGCTATAACTTTCTGAATTCTATTAGCAAAAATGGTAGATAAGATTTTGATGTCAACATTAATAAGGGTGATGGGCCTATAGCAGAGAGGGTTGGACTTGTCAGAGTTTGGTTTTGGGATGAATATTGTTTTTTAATTGTTCATATACTTATCAGTAATCCCTTTCGAGATGATATAATTATACATAGCAAGGAGAGTTTTAGAAAGGTGATGACTAAACGTTTTATAAAATTCTCCTGTAAAGCCATCATATTTGGTTTAAACTTTTTAATAGCTAGGATTATTTCATTCAGTGTTATGGGGCTGTTTAGAAGGGTGTTTTGCACGAAGGATAATTTTGGAACAGATAGCTCATTTAGGAATTTTTTGTGCATTTCATTTGGGGTCTGGTTTTGGGGATTATAGATTTCAGTGAAGATATTTACAAAAGAATTAACAATATATTCATTACTGTATAAGTTTTTCCCTTTGTATTTTATTTCATTAATATAGTTTGGTCCCTCTTTGATGTTTATGAGTTCAGCTAGTGTTCTGGAGGTGGTTTGGGTCCATTCCGAATATCTGTGAAGGAGTTTGAGTTCTACCAAGGATTGATTTTGTAAGTGAAACGAGTAAAATTTTTTTTTTGTATCACATGCAATTTTTTTTCCAGTTCAGGAGAAAAATCCTTTTGTAGTTGTGCATCAGTCATCTTTTGCTCATTGTTGAGGTTATTGATGTACAATTTTTCTTTTTTTTTTATAATAAGATGATTTTTGTATGAGTATTCCTCTGATGACCACTTTGGCCGTAGCCCATTGGATATCTAAAGGGATGGTGGATAAACAAGATTCTGCATCAGATTGTTTCAGATAATCATTAATTTCCTGCAGAACATCTTCTTTTTTAAGAATGTTACTGTTTAGTGACCAAGTGGGACTACTACCATTGCGATTCAGGTGGTGAGTGGGATTAATACAAAGTGACATTCGAGTGGTCGGATATACATCTAGCCTCAAGGGCAAAGTTTGTAGTTTTGTTTGAAAAGATATCAGAGACCAAAAAATGATCAATTCTGGACCAGACTTTGTGTGAAGCCAAATAAAACGTGAACTTATTTAGCTCTCTGTCATGGTCAAATATTAAAAAAGGGTCAACTAAGTTGAAGCTATTTATCAAGTCCTGAATAGATGCAGATACTTGCGAGGGCTGTTTCCTGTTTTTATTTGAACTATCATTCAAGGGGTCCATGAGTACATTCCAGTCACCACCAATAATGAAAAGATGATTAGGAAATTGAAGTAGTAGATTATGTATTTCATAGAAGAATAAGTGCTGGTTTGTACAAGGGCTATATAGGTTTAAGAAAAGTAAAGGGGATTTTACCTGAGGGTATGAGCAGGAAAATAAACACCATCTACCATTCGGGTCAAATTTAGTATTTAGCACTTCACCAGGAAAGGATTTTTTAATTATTATTACAGTGTCTTTTGATGCAAGACTATTCCCTGCTGATATCACAAGTTTAATCCAATTTCTTTTTTTAATATTATCCCATTGAACATTTGTCATATGGGTCTCCTGTAAAAAGACGATGTTGGATTTATCCTAAAAAATCAGGTGCATAGCTAGTTTCTTTTTATTGATTTCTTGAAGCCCATTTACATTCCAGGAATTCACACTAATCATCATAATTAGATTCAAAACGTAGATATATGCTAGGATAAACTAAGAAAAAAGCCCTACCAGGGACGATGCAATTAATAAACACATTTTTTATATATGACAGAAAGTGTAATGTGGTAGTAAATCTTATTCTGGCATCGATGCTCCTTACCATAAACCCTGTGCTTAACCACCTGTCTCCCTGAGTCATTTCTGAAAAAGTTTTAGATAGATACAAGTGATCTGTTTTTAAATATTTTCCCTTATGAAGAATAATACAAGAACAGAGCAGGAAGACATATAAACTAACATCAATAGTCCAAGCGCCAACAAACATTGGACAACTACACCATCATGCCACTCCTAAAAATGTTAAGGAATATTGAAAAACATATGCACATAGAATGGACAGTTAAAGGCAAAGTGATGTTTGAGTTAGGAGTTAAAGGAGATAAAACAATACCACCATAAGAACATAATACATACGGCATTTTTTTTTTAGATTATTGACCTCGAAAATTTCCATGCAAATAGGCAAGTGAGGTTGGAGTAATATAGACAATAAAAGTTTCTAAGCAATTGAAACCAACACAATTTATAACCAGAGATATTAATAACCATTACAGCAGATAGTAACGCAGATTCTATTTATAACTGGCATAGCAGTAAGTACCATCATAACCTAATACTATGTTTTGGTCTCCTGTCTGGAGAAGGGACAGTCAACTTAGATAAGCTCTAACTGAGCATATTGCTCTAAAGGGGGGTTAATGAAGGGGGTAATTATAACAAGAAAAAATTACAGGTTAAATATATACATCAACAAACAGAATAGTTCTGAGTAATTTAAATACATTTTTTACCTATCTAGATATCTAGCTGGGTTTACTAAATATGCATTACACACAAAATTACATAACAATAGGATTAAAGAAGGAAGACAGAAACAAGAGCATTAATTGACAACCTAAGCAGATAATTGGATTTTCACTAAATGCAGTTCACAATAAACTAAATAACTCACATATCATCACTAACCAATAAAAAACACAGTTTAGCTAGCCCCTTTAGCAAGAAAGCAAGTTTTAGCAAGCCGGCTAATTAAACCAAGCACAAGCATACAGCATATCAAGCTCACTAGCTCTGTAGATCCACCTTTATTAACATAAAGAACAAGCCATCCATAGCCTGCACTTTCAGTATAGAATTAAAACATCATGATTCATGAATCGTGACTGAATCATGGTGAAAGTAGTCAAAATGCTAATTTGTGTTACCATGCAACAACAGATAAATTTCAAACTTGAAGACATATTTTCAGTAAAGGTAGCACAGCTTTGAAGCAGACTAATGGATTACTAAACAGGCAATTGTCTTTAGCTGTCTTTAAATAACTTTTGACAATTGCATAGGCTTTTTATTTTACTCACAGAGTCTGAGTTTGTATCACAAACACTTTCACAATGAGCACTTAAACACACACCTAAATACTAAATAGAAAACTAAATGTGAACACATAAAATATTGTTTTTGAAAAACTGAAAGGCACAGAAAAGCATGTCTGAAGTATGGCATTGTAGTTTTGCAACATGACCAGCAGATGGCAGCTACTATACATTTTGATATGAAAGGCTTCTGACAAAGTGATGTATTTGTATTGCTAGAAAAAACCTATATTGTAATAAATTCATTACTTAAACGTAAGATTAGGCTGCTGAATTACCCTGACCAGAGTCCTTTATAGTCCATTTAAATTACCCTCATCCCGGTGTGTCCAGAAAGTGTTGTTTTAGATCCATTTCTTCTTCCCTAAGCTCTAATTCATGATATTAACATTCCCAGAAATGCACTGTTTCTTCTTCTTCTGTTGCGACCTCCGACCTTGTGATGTCATCGACTGATGTTCCTGTTGCATTCTGGGTAATGGAATGTTGAAATGGCCCTGGGAGCTTAGGGAACCCTTGTGGAGCTCTAATTAAGGCCTCAACAGGCCACAGGGAGCCTTGTGCATTGATACAAACGGGCCAACATATTGCTGAAGAGCTAGAAAGGAAAATAAAACCAAAAAAAAAGCCAGGACATCCAGATGATGGTAAAAATAAGCTGGGAAGATGACAGGGTAAGTTAGAATCAGTTAGCAGTGTTAGAAAGCCAGCAGAGATAGGTTTTTGTAGGTATATTCATCTTGGTTATACTATTTGTTAGTCTTAAAAGTAATTCATAGCTTTTAAGCATGTACTGTATTACCTTGATTATATTATTTTACTAGCTTTAACAGTATAGCTAGTTAAGCAGGTGGTTCCTTGAAAGCTTGCATAAAAACGTTTTTTTGCTTCATCTGCAGAGTGTATTAGGAACTTCTGATCTCCATAGCTGAAGGAAAGGATGGCTGGGTATTTCATCTGGAAGCGTAATATTTTTTGATTAACAAAGCACAAAAAGGAACTAGAGCTTGTCTTTGAGCCTTAATGAGCTGGGGTAAATTCTGTGCTATTGTAATCCTGTGACTTCTCCATGAAATGTTACTTTTCTTTTTTGCAGCCATGAGGAGTGTGGTAACATGTGCAGCATTTAGTAGCCTTGCATAAATCTGCCTAGGAACACCCTCATCTTGTGATCTTCGTAATGCTCTATGAGCTCTTTCAATAATGATTTCTTTAGCTAAGATTTTATTTTCAATAATGTCTTCAAAAATCTCAGTTAGTATGACTGGTAGTTGTACTTGATCAAACTTTTCTGGAATGCCACGTATTAGAATGTTGTTTCTCCTACTGCGTGCTTCTAAGTCTATTATTTTTTGCTGTAAGTCACTAATAATTTTGTCATTTGTATTTACCTTGGTTTGTAAATCTTGTATTCACTTTGAATTCTCCTCAGTTTTCTTGTCAATAAGATTAATTCTGGATGTAATTTGCTCTAGATTAGAACCAAATGAATTTAATTTGTCTGAAAATAATTTGAAATCTTCATGCAAGGGCTGTAATGTTGTTTTAAGGTCATGTAGTGAGAGAACAGACTCACCTTTAGATTTAGCAGCTCCTTTATTTGAATCCTGTGTTGATTTATTTATTCTCTGTCTCTTAGCTGTTACATCCTTTTCAGGTAACATTAGAGAAGATAGTTTGGTTTTAGAAGTTATAGCATCCATGGATTCTTGTTGGTTAGCCATCACTGGGTGAATTAAAGTGTAGGTTTAGGCCACGAGGGAGTGACTTAAAGAATTCTCCTTTAACTTTTCTTGTTTAGAACTCAGAACTCAGTCCTTCAGAGAAAATGATGCCACCATGCGGTTGCGGCCTTCAGCCAGTTACTAGAGGTAAGCCCTTGCAGAAAAATGACAAAATTTTACTTTTTAGACCAAAATGTTGCTATAGATATTTTCCATGAGGTGTGGTTTAGAAGAAATACTCCCTTCCTATTCAATTCGGTGCCAGATGCAGGTTTTTTTTGAGCGGATAGATTTGGTCGATACAGGAGCAGCAGAAAGTGTGTGTTCAGTGCTTGGCGGCCATCTTGAACCCCCCCGGCTTTCATTTGTTGTACAGTTTAAAGTAAAACGCCAATAACGATAACCCACTTGCAGATTACTATACTTAAGATGACTTTTTTTTCTCTTCCTTGCATTAAATCTTAGCTGCCACTGTGTCCCCATCTTCTAATATTTTCATAACTCCATGCTTTATCCCCATTGTGTACAGGTTCTTATACTTCAGCATTATTTCTAGTTAGTCAGAAGTCAGTTTTGTCTTCTTTGATTGTTATGCCTAATGAATTCCTACCAAAAAGTATGGCACTTGTTCTGTACTAATTCATGTGGCTCAGACTTACATCCATATTCTTGGCGAATATAAATCTATGGTCTTTTGTTGTCCTTTACTTTACCATTTCTCCATCAGTCTGGTTAGTTTTATTCGCTCAGCAATTTATTTAATTTTACCAGCAGTGGCGTGTGTGGCTGTGAATCAAAGGTGTTAGTTTGTTTTGAAGAATCAGTAGCAGCCTTGTAGTTTGAAAGAAATGAGCTACACTCATCTGCCTGGAATTATTTTTAAATTTCAAATTACAAATAAAGAATTTTAACCACAACAGGCTCCTGGTCTTCTTCTCTGTGAGAACAAAACAGTATTTTTTTTGCTACAGATTCAAATACCAGATGTTTTGAAGAGGGACCCACAACAGTTTTTAAGAACACCCTAACCCACCAAGGGGAACAGGCAAGGTAGCTCACATGTAATTTTTGACATACTTAGTATTTCAAAGGAGTTAGTCCATGACATGTATATACCAGGGCTATACTATACCTACGGGGTTTCTTTTAAAATAACATGTTTTTTTTTTCTAAAATCTGTGTTGAGACAAGCCTTATAGATTGTTAAATGTTAGAAACTCCACTGACTTTTTTCTTAGGAATTTCTCTGTTACATTTGTGGTTGTCAACAGAAAACCAACTGATGCAATTTTGACATTCATATCCTGTTATATGCTATTATCAACTGATCTACTGAATGGTTCATCTAACAAAGGTACTACTGTATCTGACAACTTTCTGGAAAGTTCTGAAGGCATATCTTTTCAAATGCAACTCTTATCTATTTTAAATTTCATTGTTTCCTACTCCATGTTGCAATATTTGTAATTAGCGCTCGTAGTCCCATTTTTCTTCTAATAGTGTACACTTGATTATGTTTCTTTTGTGACTACAGAGGCGAATAACTGATTTAGAATATCAGCTGTTTGTGAAGATTTACTGTATTCGTCTATCTTTTGCAATGTTCTGTTTTTGTATATATAACTAAAGGAACATTTATCTATCCATTTACCAAACTACTTATCCTACTAAGAGTTACAATGGTAGCATGCTGAGTGGGATAAACCAGCCTTCCTTTTCCCCAGCAGTAACCTCCAGCTTACCCAAGGGATAATGAGGTATCCCCAGGCTTGCCATGGTATCTCCTGCCATTGGGCTGTGCCTGGTGCACCTCCCATGGGAGGTGCCAGGTGGCATCCTTAATAGGTACTCACATCATCTTAGCTTGTGCCTCACAGTCCTAAGAGGAATGGTTCAAATCCAAGATCCTTCCAGACTGACAAGTTTCTCTTTCTCTCTCTGTCTCTCTGTTCTTGACATAGTATTCCTTTTTTTCGGTGCTATCTCATGTTTCACTTTTACAGTTCTTTCTACTTTAGTACAAATTTTCATTGATTCTGCAAACTCATATCTGCACATTTCCCTTGCTCTTTTAGTTGTATGAGAGCTGTTTGCCTTACTGTATCATAAAACAACATAGGTATTCTTCTGCTAGTAAGCCCCTCGACCACAGCTGCAGGCAAAATTTCCTTAACTGTATACCAAAAAATGTTAACTCCTTAGCCATAGTCCAGTCTCCTGAATAAATCTCAAAAGATTTTATCTAATATTCTAAAAAACACATTTCTCATGTCATTTGCCTTCCTGTGAATCTTAATATTTATCATTTTTTTCAAGTGCTGTCTCTACTTCCATGACTATTACACGGCCTTTTTTAATCAATAGAGCCTCAAGAATCTTATTGTTTTTCTTGTACAGTCATACTTTATTTGTGCAAATGCTATTTTGTGTAACAATTCTGCTATTTTATTATCTTTCTTTGATTTGAATAAATAAATGATCTGTTCTGTCTTCTGGAGACTCAGATCACAATAACTGCAGCCTTTTCTTCTTTCCACTCCTTTTATTCTTAATCTTTGTAAAGATTGTTTTGCTGATACAAATTTACCAAATCTACATGTTGTGTCTCAAACATAAAAAGCAACCTTAAGATTAATATATTTAGCATCATTATGGTGTGATGTGTATTTAAGTGTTTGTCTGTGTGTATGCACACGAGTGTGTTTGTGCGTGCATCGGTTTGTGTTTGTGTGTGTGTGTGTGTGTGTGTGTGTGTGTGTGTGTGTGTGTGTGTGTGTGTGTGTGTACTTCCTCTTCAAAAACACTTGCTTTTAGTGGCTGCCAACATTACTTTTTAGGTGTATGTGAGGGAAATGTTTTTTGGGATTCATGTATTCACCCCCCCCCCCCCAAAAAAACAAATCTTCTCTCATTCTACTGCTGACATTTAATGTACTTCTATCCATTTATTCCTATGTAAATTCTTGGAAAAAAAAAACATACCCAGGCGTGTAAACACATGCAAAAATATGGTGTCTTGTCCATGTTTTGACATGGGTTCTAGGTGTGGCAAGTCACATTGACCCCTCTGTTATTCCCCAATGATACACTTCACAAAGCTGACAAAAACCTTCTGACAGGAGTTGTATTTATAAGCCTTACCAAGGCTTTTGAGTTCATTAGTCATCTGCCTATGGAACCTCATTACATTTGATAGTTTTCAGCACTGGAGTTGTAAACTGGTTTATTAACATTGTTGATAAAAACCTTCTCTATAATAATATAATCCTTTCATTCAGGTGTATCTTCTTCACTCATTTGCCAAGGATTGGTTCTAGTCACCACTTTCTTCTCTGTACTCAAAACCGCTTTCATTCTACTATACTTTTCATTAAAATAACCCCATACACTTAAGACTCTGTAAAGAATTGGTCAGTGCTCTCCCATTCTCGTATTAATACAACTTGAAATTGACTTGAACAAACTATTCTCTTTGCTCCAATAATGGCATTCTAATTAACCCTAATAAAACAAAAGCAATGGTCTTTGGTTTCCAGACATTGCTTAAACTCATTCGAATTGACAGTGCTGTTACAGGTACATGAGCTCAAGTCCCTGAAAACCCCACCCACTTTAAAAGCTTGCATCTAAATCGATGGATTCAACAAACCCTCTCTTTCAGTCATGGATTAGAAAAAAAAATCAAAGGATGAAATCAAGAAACTCTAATTGTGGGTTGAAAATGTATTTTTCTTTTCTTCTTTCTCTCTCCTGAAAGGAGAAAAGAAATAGGAAAAGGAATCCTACTGGCTCAATGTGGATATTGTCTCCCCCTAAAAAAAAACAACTTTCAAATACTACCAGTCAAACATGTAGATTTTTCGTTTTTCCAACATACTGAGCTATTAGTGCTAAGTTCTCTGGACAGGCAGTTGCCTGCCACATTGATCTTCTTTTTAAGACTTCTCCTGTTTAAACTTTAGATCTGCTTAAGAGGTAGCTCCAACTCCTGAGCTTTACCATAGCAGTTAAGATCTTATTCCAGTGATACAATAAGCCTTAGAGAGCCTTACAGGCCATACTCTTTCATTGTTAGAACCCAAAGTCTGGGAGTGGGACTCACTCAGTAGGATCCTTATCAATATTACTGTTGAAATAGAGACATCAAGTCAGGGTCAAAGGTGTTTAATGGCAAACCAAAATGTTTCATAAATTCTTGAATAATACCAGAAGCCTGAATAATAAAACCAAAGATTTAGAAACTAGAATAGCTGGAGAAGGATATCAAAGTCAAACTCAAAGTAAACTTTATTGTCATTTAAAACTACACACGTGTAGCCTAAATAAAATTTCATGCATCAGCTCAATTCTTGAGATTACAAAGGAAAGTGAAACAACACATACATGTAAAGGAATAAACATAACTAACAAATACAATACTACTCCCAATTCATGCAAGAAGGAGCAGAGACATTTACCAACACTCATATATGGAAAGAATACCCTCCCCTGAGATAATTAACTACCCTATTTAAAGTAAAATAAAACAAAACAACTTTTGAAATATCTAAGTTATTTGACTAATATTGCACCTGAGTGAGTTAAATAATACTGACTAAGGATATAATAAATGAATATTGCACTTACTTCAAATATATGCAAGTATATATTGCAGAAAAAAATAAAAATTGACTTACTACGTGTCCAGATCCCTGGGACTGGTGCCCGAGTTCAGAAGTCTAATCACTATAGGGTAGAAACTGTTACTGAATCTTGTAATCCTGCAGCAGATGCTTCGATATCTCCTGCCTGATGCCAGATGCTTTAACAGCCATGTGCAGGATGCATGTTGTCCTGTATTATTTTGGTGGCCTTTTGGATGCTTCTTCCAGAATAAAGATGTTGCATCAATGGAAGACTGGAACCTGTTACCTTCCCTGTAACCCTCACCACTCTTTGTAGCGCCTTCCTTTCTGTGATGATATGATGTCATTCTTTTGACTAAAACATAGCATGATATAAATAATAGGCCATTAACCTTTCATTTTCTAGGGAACATCATTCTTACAGAAATTATATAGTGGGGTGTTTCAATTTTTTGACAAGTGAGTTAACATCAACCACTACATTAAATGACTATTGTGTTTTTATTGTGGTTCTGATATCTTCTACGGTGGAAAATGGAGGTGGCTTTATTTTACAGATCTCCTAATCTGACAATAAGTATGAATATAATTTTAGGACAATCTATTAAATGTTACTTTATTAGCACATACTACATAGTCACAGATAAAATCAATGTACCTGAGTACACTGAAGTTTTCCAACATCTAATGCTAAGGTGATAAAAGTATTATGCACAAATAGCTCAGGATTCGACAATACTGAGAAGTACCCTTGATGTAGTCTGGGTTAAGGGTCATTTAGAGGTTCTAAACTGTGCAACAGAGCCAGAATTAGGTAAACCAGATGATCAATATATTTTATGGCAGACCAAGGTATAAACAGCAAAAGGTAGTCAATCAGGTACCTCACAAAGGAGACATAGAATTGTTGGATAGATGTGGAAGGTAAATCAATGCAGGGTAGCTGAGAAATATTAATAACTTCATTAATGGACTAATTGAAAAATATGTGCTGAAACAATCCCCAGGATTCAGCAAGCTCTGCATGGCATGCAGGAATAGTGCAAGAGCTGCTGTAGGCAATATGGCTGCCGTGCGATCCAGGAATAAGCTCCCGGGACGTGCACGAGCGCTCCTGCACTATTCCTGCATGGACACAGCCCCTGTATGCTAATTACCTCATTTGCTATTGAAAACCATGCAAATGAGGTGAATTAATGATCCAGGAAGCAGGCAGACGTCCTTGCAGGAATAGTGTAGATTGCAGAAATGTATTCAGCCAGTAGCTGAATACATTTCTGAAAACTACAAAAAGGAGGCATAACAGCCTGTAAAAATGTATTAGAAGGGTTAGGCATGCCAAAGGCCAAATATATGGCCATTGACATGAAAAATAATTTCAAAATTATAAAAATTAACTTTTTTTTTGTTGGCCAATTTCGGCCATTTAAGCGCAGGCAGCAGTTCACAAACGGGATCGGCCCGAAAATAAAAAAAAGCTGGAAAGAAGCTTTTAAACCAAAATCATAATTCTGCCATAATAGTCAGTGGCATGCATAACACAACAAGACCATGGAATAGTGGTTGCTAAGGGGGAAGGCTGAGTGTCGGATTTGTAACCATGCATTAGCAGTCAGTCCTGTGCAAATGAGGGCAATGATACTGAATCACAGATTTCCCCTCAGTGCTAGATTGCACCCAACCGTGTAGGTGCATTAAGACCACAGTGTAAGCCTAAGAGCGAGATGACTTCATAAGGGGGTGTGTCATACATGCTGTAAGCTTATTGGAGCCCTGTGGCCCATGTTTGCACTTAGCTAAGTACAGCTAAGGCATGGAGTGTATCTAAGGCTGTATTGTCTTCCACTAAGAAATGCAGAGTGTGATCGTGTTCAGGCAGGGCCAGTTTCTGCTAAATTGTGTTTACATTACCTAAATGGGTGTGTGCAGCGTGCACCAGGTTTAAAAAAAAAAAAAAAAAAAAAACAGGAAATATCAGATCCGTTCACATCTGAGCACTGGGTTTGCGCGGCGCACCTCGGGGCTTAAACAGGAAGGCAATGAGAAGGGAAAATAGCAGTAGGAAGGCAATCAAGGAGAACTAGCATTGATGGCAGGTGAAATTTATCAGAACCAGCCAATTACCCAGGCAGCAGCCCAGCCCAGTACACTACTATAAACTATGCAAACACCTTTCCCTCTGTTTTTTCCCACAAACTCTACACCACCGGTATACACAAATGGGGAAATTTTACCTAACAAAAGCAACAAAATGATAGGGGCTGCTTTTGCTCTTATAAATCAACATGTGGAAGAGGCTGATGGTGGTGAGGATGACAATGCTGATGACCAACCCACAGTGAAGAGAAGGAGAAGAGTGTACAGACCCCGGGTAACCTACCAGGGGCTACATGAGCTGGAGATAGTGGAGCATTATAGGGTGGACAGGGACCTCCTACAGAAAATTGTTGAGCTGGGCAGCCACGCCTTACACACAGAACCAACAGAGGGGAACCCATCCCAGTGGATACCAAGGTATGTGTAGGCTTAAGAATACTAGCCACAGGTACCTTCCAAAGGCCAGCTGAGTATATCATGGGGATCTTACAGGCATTAGCATCCAGGGTATTCCACCAGTTCCTATATGTCATGTCAGCACATGCTGGTGAGCACATGTATTTCCTCAACACCTGTGAGGTATTTTCCAGCAATATGCATCTCTTCCACCAAATAGAAGAATACCCTGAGGTAGTGGGTGCTATAGACTGCACGCACATACACATCAAAGCACCACCCGGTGAGCAGGGTAGAGTCTACATAAACCGCAAGGCTTCTCCTACATCAACTGCCATGTCGTGTGCAATGCCCAGGCATTATAATGAATGTGTGTGCTGGCAGCCCTGGAAGTGATCATGACTCCCACATCTGGGATATGACGCAGTTGTACCAGAGATTTGCCAATGGGGACATCCCATATGGCCACCTGGTGGGGATGCTGGTTATGCACTGGAGCCATTGCTGATGACACCCATCAGAAATGCACACACACCCGAACAAGAACTCCATAATGAGGCACACGCATAGACCAGAATCATAATAGAGAATGGGTTTGGGTTGCTCAAGTCATGGTTCTGGTGCCTGGATATATCTGGTGAAGCCTTGCAGTACTCATCAGCTACATGTACCCAAACTGTTATTGTATGTGTCATGCTACACAATATAATCCTGCAGAAACAGCTGCAGCAGGAACAGCATGGGGCAGCGCCACACAGACCCCCACCATTGCCAAGGCCAGCACAGGCACAGCATGACTCAGAGGAGGAACAACCTGAGCCTATCCCTGTAGGCAGAAGTAGGCATGACCAGTATGCCCAGGCCTTGGGAAAGAGGCAACGCGTAGCACATACACTGACATGGTAGGAAGCCAGGGAATGACACCTCTCTCTGACTCACACATACAGTAAAAGGGATGCCACACATTACACTAGCTGTGCTTAACCATGTATAGGGAGTGTACTATGTGCATCCGACATAGTCAGCTCTCCAGCACCATCCTCAATACTGGCACAGCCACAAGGTAAGTCACTCTCACTATCAATTGTTGAATGGAGTTGTATGTTCTGCTACTTGTATCTATGGTATGGATATGAGCATGCAAGGGAACCGGGTGGCTGAATGGGATGGCAGCAGATAGTAGACACCTATATCGGCAGCATGAAATCCATAACAAATACTGGTGTCAACATAATAGGCAGTACTAGGCAAGGTGACAAAACCCACTGCAGGACATGTGGTGGGCCAAATGTGTGTCCATAGGACACACACATGCATGTCAGTGAGTCTCACATACTCAAAAACAACCTCAGCCAGCAGGACAGGTGTAGAC
Source organism: Protopterus annectens (assembly GCF_019279795.1). NCBI lineage: Eukaryota > Metazoa > Chordata > Ceratodontiformes > Protopteridae > Protopterus > Protopterus annectens. Next base: position 157,440,196 of record NC_056737.1, on the reverse strand, counting down.
AAGTACAACGCAAGGCTGTGCTAAGGCCTCTGAGTGATGGCAATGGAGAACAGCCCCCTTCCAGACCTAGACAGACAGACTACAACAGGTCAGGCAGTGGGATGTTAGTTCTGAAGGGTAAGAAGTCTGAAACTGAAATGTAGGTCAATAAAACCTAAGAACTGTACTATACTGATATGCCTCTAGTCTGCATGATAGGTCAGAATACAGAATGAAATGGAAGCCAACAGAGTTCCTGAAATACCAGTACAGTCATAGCAAATGTTTACAGTTGTCAGGTGTGCCCCCCCATAATTCTTTGTAGAAATGTAGTAACATGTATGTGTGGGTATAATAACAGTCGTGCACAGATTACCTGAGCTGGCAAAAGTAGCAGGATAGATTGTTGCATGTGTACAATATACAGGGCTCTGTGTGTTAGGTTGTTGTGTGTTGTATATTATGTGAAAGTGGTCAGCATGTAGGCATGGAGAGTTGTGTCCCGGTGGCCAATGGCCAGTACTGTTGATGACAGGGCCAAGTTCTTACAACTGCAGTGCCAAACACAATGCATCCCAGCAAGACACAATCCAGCAGTAATCCATACTAATTGTTTGGATGTAATATCTGTCACCATCTGAAAGATGGACATGGCATGTATGTGGGCCCAGACATACAAACAGTACACAGATGGAAGTGCCCTAGACAGAGAGTGTATAAAATGTTACTGTCAAATGGACACACCTTTGGATTTGTACATATAGGTTAGCAGCACATTAGTTGGCTGTGTAGTATGGAATACTGATGTAGTCTGGCCAAACACTGCCAGACCACAAAAGGCACAGGTATGAAGTACTGAGAAACCACTGATGTCCCCGCACAAGCCAGCATAAGTGGAATGCCCCACATATATCTGTGAGTCAGCTGAAAGTAGCTTCCATAGCACACATGTACTCAGCTCACCCCATCAGTCACAGGTACCTCACAGGTCATATCCCTGCTGTTTGGAATGCATACAATAGGACCCCCACCTCTGTATAGGAATATCCACAGAATGCAGCATGCTGATGAGGTGTTCCATGCAGGTGTGTCCCTAGCTGTAAGCAGCACCCTGCCAGCATCCACACCAATGGATTAATAAGGACAGAAACTATTGCCATTAAAAACTTGCACACCTACCCTGTCACCCCAGGAGAATACAGTGGCTTGCAGCCTGGGACTGTGGGAGTAACACAATGCACTGGCCTGCTACAGATGGCCTGCATCACTACCAAATGCCCTACAGTCCTCTGTCAAAGGCCTGTGTTTAGCCCGTACTGCCAATGTATGTTATCTCATGGACTCCCAAATAACGAAATAACACAGTCCACAGAACACAAATGCAAGGCCATGTTGACAAATCCCAGTAGCATGTCCACCATGTCCTACTGCATGAACTGTGGACCAACCCCTGAATACTGCTGAAATGAAGTGATAACTATAGGGATACTTATCAGATATCATTTGCGTAATGTTTGGAACAGGATAGAATAACAGAGGGGAGGAGTAGAAGCATGGACGCCATGGAGTGTGTGAAGTCTGAAACTCAGATGTGTGCACATACTATTCCTGCCTGCAAACACAGGAATGGGTGGCTACAAATCTGCTCGTAAACCACAATGTGAAGGGGTAATGACCAAAATATAAGCCCTGCCTCTGGGTAACCTGTGTGAATCTGTACAGCTGTGAGGTATGGCCAGAGCAGGACATGGCCATTCTGTCATGTTGATAGGTGTACAAGTAGGGGATCCTCAGCCACCACAGTACCCATCAGCAAGTGTCTGCAGCTACCCCTCCAGAATGGCATGATTGTGCAAGAATATGTAGGCTGCAGACCACAATACTGGACACAGCTTCATTCATCTTGTATTCCCCAGGAAATTATTGCAAGCAAATATGTATACCTGTCAGTAGTTGATGACATAAAACATCACAGTGTAAAACAGCACATATGTCTGACTATCTCTGCTAACACCAAAACCATTTAGCAGAAGCAGCACAGACACAATTGGTTACAGTATCTCACAATCCTTTGCCCATTGTGACCCCATATTGTCAAAATATCTACAGATATCCTGCAGAAACAGTTTGTTAGCTGTAGGTGTAAAACACAAATGCCTGCACCGGAGTACAACCTACTTGGAATGGATTCACACATTCAATATAGAAGGTCATACTGGGCATGCTCCCACACTTAGAAATGAAGCCCATGTCTGGCAACAACAGTGGACTATACATATCTGTTAGTCACAGATGTCTGTGCACACACTCCACATTGCACACCAGTCATGCTTTGCACAGACATCAGATAGGAATACACACATATATCCAAGGACAACACACTATAATAGGTCAAACATACACATACATAGATGTGGGGAAGAGAGTGACAGACAGTGACAAAGAGCTTCCCATCATGAGGCCTGTCCCACCCAGCACACATCCAATTGGCCAATACCACATGATGTGCAAATGTCTAACACTGTAGACATTTGCTTCTGGTACCCCTTAGCACTAGAGTGTCTGTGGTGCTTGTGATAACTGTGTAACATGACAGTACAAGTCATTATTCATCTAGCAGTTGTATACAAGGTCATGTCAAATGTAAACTTGTGTGTGACTGAGTGTTGTGTGTCTGCTTCCAGATGAATGGTTTATGGCCCATTCACACACACTGCACTCCCCATTGCCCTACTTTGGCAAGCCTGCTGATGTCATTCACCTTGAAATACACCTTTGGAGAAGGTCTAGCCCTATAAGCTCCGTGGTGCATGCTATAACTGTGTAATGCTATAGTGTGATGTACTATTGAGGTAGGAATTCTAATCCTAGATATGGCAACTATGAAACTCTGTGTGTTTGTGTGTGTGTGTGTGTGTGTGTGCAGGGATCAATGCTTTTGAGGCCATTCACAGTCACTACACTTTCCATTGCCCTACTTTGGCAAGCCTGCTGATGTCATTCATCTTTAAATACACTGTTGGAGTAGGACTATCCCTATAAGCTCCGTGGCTCGTGCTATAACTACATAATCCTTTAGTGTGATGTGTTATTTAGCTAAGAGTTCTAATCCATGACATGGCAACTGTGAGGCTCTGTGTTTGTTTGTGTGTAGGGATCAATGATTTTGAGGCCAGTCACAGTCACAACACTTTCCATTGCCCTACTTTGGCAAGCCTGCTGATGTCATTCACCTTGAAATACATGTTTGGAGAAGATTATTTACAAACATCAGGACCTACCAGTCACAGATTTCAAACACATTTTATACTGTAATGTCATACAACCAGTTGTATTTAATTTAATTTTATAAAGTTATAAGTATTATTTTTATTAGCATATAACCACCAAGCATTAATTATTGTTTTCAATTATTCAACTGGTTAATATGATATACAATGCGTAACTTTTATTACAATTTTTGTTTTACTTTTTATTGTGAAGTTACTTTGGAATTAACTTTTTAGAACAAGGGATCAAGTTAGACATATTAACATTACATTACAGTCATGTATAGAGCACTGTCACTTTAAATATTTAAACAGATGGAGCCTGTTTCGGCGCCAAAAAGGTTTTAAATGTTAGTTTGTTTTGAACAATGGTGTTCTGAAGAAGCCCATAAGATTTGGGTGAAAGCGCTAAACCCGTATTTGTTCAGTTGTTCGTGACAGCTTATTTAGTGTACTGATTCAGTATCATATTCTGCACACCAACAAGGTTATGTATAGATCTTGTTTCGCATTTTGTGTAACAACACATTAATGCATTTTGGATTTATGTATATCCAGCGAGCGAGTGTGCAAGAAACGTGATTGGGATTTGTATTTCAACGTACTATTTTATATACGCTATGTTTCAATAAACTATTTTAAATATATCTTTTACTGGCATGCTGTTTAAATGAACTACAAGATTTACACAGTTTACAGTCGCAGAGTCTTTTGCTGCTACAAGTGGTTATACTGTTTAGCGCAAAAGGAAATTTTGTTACTAAAAGTTTGGCCATACAACGAAACTCGAAGAGACACTACTAAGGGTGTTCGAGCACTTATTGGATCTCTATGGTAATATTGTTTTAATGTTTGGAGAAGGACTAGTCCTATAAGCTCTGTGGCTTGTGCTATAACTGCGTAATGCTATTCTCTGATGTACTAGTTAGAGAGGAGTTCTAATCCCAGACATGGTAACTGTGAAACTCTGTTTGTGTGTGTAGGGATCAATGCTTTTGAGGCCAGTCACAGTCACTGCACTTTCCATTGCTCTACTTTGGCAAGCCTGGTGTTGTCATTCACCTTGAAATACACCTTTTGAGAAAAGCTAGCCCTATAAGCTCCGTGGCGTGTGTTATAACTGCATAATGCTGTAGTGTGATGTACTAGTTAGGTAGCAGTTTTAATCTCAGACATGGCAACTGTGAAACTCTGTGTGTGTGTTTGTATGTGTAGGGATCAATGCTTTTGAGGCCAGTCACAGTCACTACACTTTCCATTGCCCTAATTTGGCAAGCCTGCTGATGTCATTCACCTTGAAATATACCTTTGGAGAAAAGCTAATCCTATAAGCTCCATGGTGCGTGCTATAACTGTATAATGCTATAGTGTGATGTACTAGTAAGGTAGGAGTTCTAATCCCAGACATGGCAACTGTGAAGCTCTGTGTGGGTGTGTATGTAAAGACCAATGCTTTTGAGGCCAGTCACAGTCACTACACTTTCCATTGCCCTACTTTGGCAAGCCTGCTGATGTGATTCACCTTGAAATACACCTTTGGGGAAGGGCTAGTCCTATAAGCTCAGTGGCACATGCGATAAATGCAGTGCACTGTAGTAGCAATATAGAGCTAGCTAGGGGTTTGAATCTCAATACTGTCAAATAAGTGTGTGTGTGTGTGTGTGTGCGTGTGCGCTTGTCATCAGTATCCTGGGGGAGGCAGCTGTGATTGTGTAATAACAGGACTCCTTGCAGAGTGGGTTTTGCAAATTTCTTATATTGAGGACCTACTATATGTCACAATGTCCACCTTACAAGGACAACAGATGTCAAACAGCAGAGAGGCTGATGTAGACAATCCATACCCCTACATGTGACATTATGGATTGGTGAACAGTATAGGCAACCCTTGTATTACCCAGAGAACACAATCCACCCATGTTTCATACACAAACACACTTGGCTAGGCAACAACCACTACATTGCTAGTTCTCTGCATATTGCCCACAGATAGTAACCACAGTGTGATTGCAGTGGACTACTTTAGTGTAGCAAACTAGTTAGTTAGGAATTCTTATCCTGACCCTGCCAACTGTAATAATTTGTCTGAGTCCCTGAGAGAGTGTGGTTGCATCTTCCTTGACACCTGCTTTTGTGGACAGCCATATGTACTACACTTACCTTATCCCTCCTTTATCACTGTTGCTGATGTCACTCACCTTCAAAGATACCTTTGGACAATTTTTCAACATGTAAGCTTTGTGGCCCATGAAATAACTTCATTAAAATGTAATAGCAATACATAATGAGGCAGGGGTTTGAAACCCAGTACTGGAAAGTGTGTGACGCAATCATGCTTAGCTCTTACTCTCCTACCCCCTTCCTTTGTTACATTGTCTCTGTCTGTCTCTCACACTCCTTCTCTTGTAGATGTGGAAAAGTACACCTGATTTGCTTAGGCAGCAGTATGTGTTTTGTAAGTGATGTTCAAGATCAGCTGATGGCCTGTGCATGAATTGCAGTCCCTCACTAGCTGATTGCATATGGAACAGCTGTGGTATCATTCCCATAGCCAATTACATGGAAACACACTCCTATAACTACGAACATCATGTTAGTGTTGGCCCTTTTCATTCATGGTGAGCAGGACATCATGAAGGTGTTTGACAAACAGCATCACAGAGGGTAGTTGGATATACCTCTTACAACATACACTGTGGAGACAGGCCAACAAACACGAGGGGATGTTCCAGACATGAGGACAGAATGTAAGTCTTGCTCTTCTACATTTGAAGTAATGTTGGTTTAACAGGGTCTGTGTGGATATGGCTGGTCTACATGATTTAATATCTGTCATGACAGTGTTATGTGGTTGGGGAAACTCCCACCTGTAGGGCTATCTGCAGACTGGCCAGTGTTTGGAGTCTTACATGTGTTGTGTTACTCACACATGTCCTATATTTAGGAATGCAGTAGCATACTCTGAGGATTGCAGTCAGTACATGGTGACAGCCATGTGAGTTACTGACTTCATATCCCTCAGTAGACATATGTCACAACAAACCCTGTTACACCAGTAAATGTATGGGTCATCACAGCAACATGTCGATATTGGACCTGTTTAGTGCCTCCAGCCACAACTCTGTCAACCTTTGTATATATGTCATGCAGTAAGAAGTGCATATGTTCAGTACATAATTATTTACTGACATCATACCTGATAACAAGCCAGTGAGATACCAGACTGCTAGACATGTTATGTATAGTAGGCTTTATATAAGAGGACAAAACCTGGATATTCTGTTGTGTGTACAGTAGTGAGGTCTGTGTACTTATGGTAATTGTCAACAGAGTGTGTAATGTGAATATGTACCTTGGCGTTTGTACAGACTGTGGTAGATGTCATTGTTCTTGGTCCTGTGCTATGTGATGTTACATGC
>NC_056737.1:157416029-157431029 GCF_019279795.1 Protopterus annectens | reverse complement strand
ATCTGACATGTGGATATTAACTGTAGACTACTGTGTGTATAGTACATGCCATTAAGGGCTGCTGCCATGTGGTAATGGCATACCTATTAGTGTCAGACATCTATCTGTCTACACAGTCATCCTACTGCATAACCAGTTGGCTAGCTGATGTCTGTCTGTCCTCTGTACAGATGTGGGGACTCCATCTTGGCTGCTTAAAGCCAATCTATGCTTGAGTGAAACTGACATGTCTGCCTAGCTGTGTTATGAATGCCACAGCTAGGAATCTACACCCTGTATGCACCACACTCCATGGATACCTCAACTACACTACCACACTCAACAGAACATGCCTGGGTACAGGTTTCCAAGACAGACACTGACCATGTTATGTAATACATGTTGCATACATGTCAACTGGAACACCTCAATTGCTCTCTGCAAGAGGCAACCAGATGTTTGGATGTTGCATGTAACTCTCACCCTGAGGATCACCCACACGGTATCTGTTGATAGATGGCCTGCTGGCAAATGTCAGGTGGCATGATACCACTGTACACACATCCCCTACACTTCCCATCTCTCCATGGACAATATCCTGGTACACACCTATGAACACCTGCACTGATGTCCCCCAGTACTGACAAATGTGTACGTGTGCATTACTGAGAATAACAGTGCCTATGTGTTTGTAGACCTGTAGTTGATAATACCCTGAGGTCCTTCACACCCATCCGCACCCCCCATTGCCATAGTCAGATGTGGCTGCTGCTGTACTGGAGATTGCATGTACCTTCTTACACTCTTCACCCTATGGGCTACCTGGAGCTTGCAGTACCAGCACAACACTGTTGTACAAATGGGTCGATAGGCATGGGATACCCTCTGAGTTCTGGCAAGTGTGTGTATGTGTGCAAGTGTGTATATTTGTAGGATACAGCATTCTGTGGCCACATTCTCCTAATACAATACACCTTGCCAGACAGTATTAGGGATAGTGATGTTGCTGACCATATGAGAGCCATGACAATATAGCACCCTACTATCCCTGTGGCATGTGCATTAGATGCATATCTCTGTAGTAGCACTCTTGAGATAGACAAGGGGTTGTGTTGCAGTCCTGGTCAATGTGGGATGGTAGGTATGTCAGAGTTTTATCATGGGTTTCAGTGCATACAATATCCACATGGGGTGTGGGTGCTGGGTATACTGTCTTTACACCATGGTACCCCAGTACATGTACCATGTTCCACTGTATGGCGACCACTGTCACCATCAACTATACAGGTAACTGATAACACTATCCAGCCCAGTGATGCATGTGCTGTGTGCAACTTATCTGTAACAGAATGGACACACTGACAAGGTAGTTAGCACTGATAAGCCCAGGTCTCTCAGATGTGTATATGACTATTATGTGTTTGTTAATACGTATATGACAGTATGTCACACTATATATTGTTCATAAATAACCAGTACACCCCCCATTACCATACTGTACAGGGCTTGGTGATGTTCTTCACGTAACATGTAACCTGGAACACATGTCATCCTAAAAGCTGTGTGGTGTGTGCAATTAAGGCCATGCACATCAGTAGCACTACATACCTAGGTAGGGGTTCTAGTCCCAGTGTTGCCAAGTAAGAGTGTGTGTGTATGTGAAGGGATCTACTTCAGTTTGCAGAATATACATGTCCCAGGGGGGCCATCTGTCTGAGAGCTGCCTGGGAAATGCTAACATTTCACAGGTATCATCCTGTGGAAATTCATTCCATCACAACTAGTAGTAGATGTGTAAATGCCCTCTTCCCCACTGTATAGGTCTACATTGATACTGGGGTTGATATATATAGCTGGGTGTGGATCTTGTGGGCACAGCCACCATCTTTGCAGTTACTGCTGAGTGTATCCCCCCACTTAGCTGGCTGTAATACTGTACAGTTCATGTTAGCAGGTTAAGTAGTTGTCAATCACACTATCTGTGGTTCTACAGTACCTCACACCCTCCAAAGGGTAGGGCTGTGCCACCCACACCAGCACAACTATTTTTACTGAGTTGAGGATTGCACTACATTGGGGAAGGGACATATACCCTGCCAGTGCCATCGTCAATTACATTAAACTAGCAGACTTGCTTATTTCCCAATGTGTTGTTGTGCCTATTCTGTCTTGGTGGAATTACATAGGCTAAAATAGGTTCCTTGCACAAGTACATTCATCCATGTGTACAGTATTCTCTGTGTATTGCATCAACACCAAAGCCTCTGTGTGTGTTATGCACAAACATGTGGTGTGTACCACCCAGTACACTTACCATTGTCCACTGTAGAATGGCTGCTAACATCAGCCACCATGCACTCACCTGTATACACCCCCAGACATATCAGCCATGTGGCACATTTAGTAACTGTTATACAGACCTGTGACATGTGTTCATCCATACCCAGGATTTGGCACAGTCAGGGTGTCATCACAGTGCCATACCCCTTGTAGGAAACAACAGCACACCAACATCCTGCTGACACATGGACACCTACAACACAAATGGAATGCATTATGGAGACCACATTCGCTCAGTGTTAATAACAGCTATAATGCATCATGGCTAGACAGCTAGACTTCCTGACATGTAAGCATTAAACTTTAGTGCTGACAATATGTTACACAACATTACATTGATACACTGTAGTACAGTCACCCTGTGCATCAAAACCATATTATCCTGTCCCTGCATCGATGTTATGGATGACAGGGATGTGGCACAGGTATCGTCATATGCACAAGGTGTGTTGTTGGTTTGCCAGAGACCTAGGCTGAGCCATACATTTGACATCATGTGTGTGTGAGGGGGTTGAATTATTAATTGGGCTGTTGTGATGTGGTGTGTGTAGGTATGGGGTTGCCCTAGCTGTGTTGGTGATGTGTGTGTGTGTATACATGCTCACATTTCTTCCATGTGGCTGCCCTATACAGGGATTTGTTGGACAGCTGCAGACCATACCTAGCAGGGTGTGCAGTTCATCGTCTCCAGTCATGAACATGAGAACTGTGCCTGCCAGGGGTTCCACTGGCACCACCAGGTACAAGTCACGATATGGTACTCTCCCCTGATGATGACATATGTCTTCTGGATCCAGGTCCCTCTTGGGACTGGCGAAGGCCATGTGCACATGGCCTGCTGTGTTGTGGTGTGGACAGCACCCCTCCTGCAGTGCTGGGGCTGGTATTGCCACTGCTGGAGCGGCTCTGACTTCTGGCATGTGCACATCAACCTCCAGCTGATGGTGTTGCTGGCCTACATCCTCGTGGCCTTCTCACTACTCCCACCATATGCTCAAGCACAGACATTCCACAGTCGAGGATTCCCACCATCTCACCCAACTGTCTATCCATGACCTCTGTAAAATAACAGTGGGCATCTGCAAGATCACAAATGTTGTCAATAACAGCTGAATGAGTAGCACTCTGCAGCCTCAGACCCTGTCTGGTATACCATTCCATATGTGCCTGCACCTGCATGACGGCCTGAAACATGCATCTGGTGGCACCAGATTTAGCACCTCTGCCAGGGGCATGATGACCAGCAGCCCTCCTAGGAGCACCCCTGTACATCTGTTTGTATGGTACCCCGCCAGACATCTGGCTATGGCTGCTGTGTCCAGACACATGTGCCATAGACACCACAGTGTCCTGTCCAATGCCACCACCAGCTAACTGCCCCTCATCTATGGCCACTGGAGATGGGGTATGTATAGGCAATGTGAATGTGTGCAGGGATGGGGTGGATAACAGTGGGATGTCAAACGATGGCACAGCTTCAATCCCTGACAGCCCTGCCTGTGTCTCAACACACCTATCATCATTATCAGTGTCTGTATGGACACTAACATCAGTTTGCCTGCAGGAGGGACCCTGACCCACCTCGCCACCTGTGAGGGGAAAACAAGAAATGCACTTTAAGACTTGTACATCATTGCTTAACAGTACACACCCACACATACACACACACACACACGCACACACACACACACACACACACACACACACACACTTACAGGTGAGGTTGCACAAAGATATTACACAAAGACCTCTCATTACCCATCTGTCAACATGCATGACATATGGCAATCAACAGCATGCAGTGCAACTATAGTCAATCCCTGTTACCAACATTATACATCTCTGTGATGCATGGGTTGTGTTAGTAGGTGATGACCCTTACCCTGGAACACACTGCACCCATGTACACAGTATTGCCTTGCACCTGTTCAGCACCCTGGAATGTACTGTGCACCATACCTCACAGGTGTGCATATTATTGCTGAATGTGTATATGTGTGTCAGTTATGTTTGCTCTGCTGCTCACATCCTCTATGTGTTTGTCTGACACATACCTGGGATAATACGTGGACAGATGTCATTTGTGAATGCATGATGTCTGATTTACATAGGCTCATAGGTTCATAGGTTTATACTAGGCTATCTGCCCTGGGGCAATTATAAGCCTAGCCCGATTCTGTATGGCTTACGCCACCCCTTGATTTGAGTATACTGTGCCCTTTTTAAGGTTTAGTTTACTGTGCCTCTGTCTAATAGTGACACAGGAGTAATCCCTGGGACAAACCTATGATCCCCCATCCACCTATCGAGATTCTTCTTGAAGAGATTCAGTGAGGTGCTCTGCCTCACATGAACTGGAATTCTATTCCAGAGCGAAGGGAGCCTCTGGGTTATGAACCTGTCCCTCCAGCGAGTTCTATTTATTTCTGTGCTGAGGTTCAAGTCCCTCGAGCATGTGGCTCTAAGGGATTTAGATTTACTGAGGTGGAGCATGTCCATTAATTCTGGATTTGACATAGCTTTGTATGTCAGGCATAGATCGCCTCGAAGTAGGCGGTATGCAACTGAGTAGAGCTGGAGTTTTTTTAACCGAGCAGCATAAGGCATCTGTTTGAGACCCTTGATCTTCTTGGTGAGATACTTTTGGGGTCTTTCTAATTGCTGAAGGTGTCGGGTAAGGTACATCCCAAAAGGGGCATTGTATTCTATGATGGGCCTGATGAGGGATGAATAAAGGGGCACGATTACCTCTCTTGATCTAGATGTGAAACCCTTCGTGATGAGGTGGGCTATGTAGAAGGTCTTTCTAACCACTTTGGCAATGTGGTTTTCAAAGGAGAGATTGCTATCAACTTGGGTCCCCAGGTCCCTAATAACTTTCTCTGTACTTAATGGGTTTCCACCTATGTGGTAATTTGTGGGCACATTGTTTTTGCCAAAGGGTATGACTATACATTTTTGGCATTTAGCTTTAAACCATGGTGCTGGCACCAGTTATCTGTCTCTGTGAGACCTTTTTTAGGATGTTTGTGTCAGCTGGAGAGTTGATTATTGCCCAGTTTGCAGTCGTCTGCGAACTTGGTGAGCCATAGTCCTCCCACGTTTGCCTGTACCTCGGAAAAGTATATACCGAACAAGAGTGGTCCCAGGACAGAACCCGTGGGACACCACTTGTGACGGTTTCGAGTCTGACATGGCTCCAGCAACTCTCACTCTGTGGGTTCTGTCTTTGAGCCAGTTTGCGACCCATCTTGTGACATAGGGTTTATATTTAAGCTGGATAGCTTATCTATGATGCCAGTGGGGTATTGTGTCAAATGCCTTTGCAAGGTCCAGATAGGCTGTGTGGACTACCTTCCCTTCATCTATGGCTTTGGTGACTGTTTCGAAGAAGTCAACCAGGTTCAAAAGGCAGGATCTGCCCTTGACAAAGCCGAACTGGGTAGGATCTAGTGTCTGTAGGTCCCCAATGTCTTTGTTTATGAGCTCCATGATGATCCTCTCCATAGCCTTGCAGACTAAGCTAGTCAGGCTTATGGGGCGATAGTTTCCAGGGTCCGTAGAGGCTCCAACTTTGTGGAGTGGGACCACTATTGCTGTACGCCATTCTGTGGGCACATATCCTGTAGTGAGGCTGAGATTGTATAGCTGTTTTATTTGAGGGATTAGTTCCTCTTGGAGTTCATGTAGGGCACAACCTGGGACACCATCTGGTCCCATGGAAGCAGTGTTTTTTGCTTTGGAGAGGGCAGCCTTCACCTGAGCATCAGAGATGTTTGGGAGGCAGCCCTCTGCCGGAATAGATACTTGCTCTTTTGGGGGGGAGGGGGTGGAAAAGTTTGCACTGAACTTGTCTGCCAGGATATTGGCGATGTCTATGGGTTCAGTGTATTTTTTGTCATTTAGAATCAACTCAGAACAAGTCTGGGAGTTGCATCCCAGGTTTCTAACATAACTGAGAAAAGCCTTATGATTGTCTTTGGTGTCCTGTGCAATTTTTCTCTTGAAGCTGGCCTTGGAGGATTTTATGAGGGATCGTAATTTTTTGCTAGTACTGATCAGAGATGCCTTCCCTATTAGGGATTTTGCTCTATCATGTAGTAGCTTCCTCCTTCTGTTGTACAGTTTATTTATGGTAGGGGTCCACCAGACTGGACACCTGCCTTTGGATGATTGGGTCTTGGTTTTGTTTGGGATAGCATGATCCATGCATTCCTGGAGATGTCCGTAGAATGCGCTTATATAGGATTCTGCAGTTTGGGCCGTAGTTTCCACTGGCCCTGGGGCCTTGAAGGATTCCACTTCTGTTTTGAGAAGTGAGAAGTTCGCTTTTGAGAAGTTTTTCACTGTGGTTTTCTGGGCTGGGGGTGGGGTCGGGATGTGGACATCCAGTGAAATTAATTTATGGTCTGATCTTACTAATGAGGGATATACTTCTGGTGTGGAGCATAGAGCCCCCATGTTGGTAATGATCAAGTCTAGTATGTTGTCCCCTCTTGTGGGAGTGGTGACTAGTTGTTCCATAGCATTTGAGTTTATAATTTCCAGGAACCTTTGGGCTAAGGTGCTGGGGCTTGAGTAGTGTTCCCAGTCAATGTTTGGGTAGTTGAAGTCACCCAATATAATGGTGTTCGGAGAGATCTTCATGTTCTCCAATGTGTTCAGGAAAGCCGAGTGGGATTCCTGACTTTGAGAGGGTGGTCTGTAGGATGCTATAAACTGAAAAGCAGTCTTGCCCACTGTTAGTTGCACATGGATGGTCTCCAATACTTCGTGCAATGCCACTAACCTGGAGGTGTGGATATCCTTGATAAATATGGAAACTCCCCCTCCTTTTGTGGTTCGGTCCGGGTTTGGGGGCCGAAAAGCATGATATGAGGTATAGCCTGGTAGTGCTGGGGTGCTCTCTGGAGCCTTGAACCAGGTTTCTGTCACTGCACAGATATTGATGTTCTCCATACTGAGGAGAGCTTTGAGTGTGTGCATCTTGAGGTTAAGACTTATGGCGTTTAGCAGCATTACCCTTAGTTTCTTGTTCCTTGTGCTGTCTATGGGGGTGGGTTTGACTTTTGAGCCTTGCCTAATAAAGGCACTATGGGGGTGGCAAGAGCCTTTGCCAATATCCGAAAGCCCAGTGGTGACAGATGCAAGCCGTCCCTAGCGAAGCAACGTGGCTTGTCGAGCATGTCATCCCAGGCTGACAGACACTGGATCCCCTTTGAATGACACCAAAATTTTAGCCAGTTGTTAAAATCGATCATTTTGTCTTTGTACTGTGGCATCATTCTAGGTGAGGGTAAGATGCTGCTCAAGGTCAGGGTCATACCAGCCTGGGCTACATGATCAGAGAGCTCCTCTATGTCTCTTTTCATGTAGTCCAGGGAGGTATGTCTCAGGTCATTCACACCAGCATATACAATGACTGAGTCATACTTGTATTTGCTTTGGAGTGACCTGAGTGCTTGCGTTATGTGGCGGATCCTAGCACCCAACAGGCAGTTCACCGTGACCTTCTCTTTATTCAGCCTGGTGAGTGGGACGTCAGTGTGTCTGACAATAGAGTCACCTATTACAAGAGTATCAGGTGTGTTATTCAGCCTTTAGGGCTGTGGCTGCTTGGTACACTGACTTTGTGGGTTATATGTTGTGTGTGTTTTGTTTTGAGGTCGCGTTTGCTTGGATGTCTGCTTTGGAGGTCTCTGTTGCTTAGGTAGATTTTTATTTAGAGCCTCCGAGTATGTTTTTGTGTATTTATGTATTTGGTTCGCTGATGTGGTGGGACTATGTGATACTGGAATTGTGTTGTGTGAGGCTACCTTCTCCTCCTGACTGGTTACACCAGTTTTGAGATGAGAGAGCTCAGCCTCCAGTTTGGCTAAATAGTTGCACCTCTCACATATATTTGAACCTGTTTGGAGGAGGAGAGGGTTGTCCGTGTACATGAGACAGTTGTAACATTGCCTCAAAATTCCCAGATTCACCAGCTGGACTGGAGAGGAAACCATTGACTGACCTTTGGACATGCTAGAGTAATATAGGGAAACTGAATTTAAGACGGACCAATAGAGGACAGGGTAATTGTAGAGAGTACAAGAGTAAGTAGTGCTTATGGTTTAATAGTGCTAACTTGTAGGATTACTTAATTGGACCAGTGCAGGGCCTTAGAATGAGAATATGGTGTTTAAATTGAGAGATAAAGCAGTTCTAAGGGAAAAAGTGAAGAGCAGACTTTGTGGAGCCAGGAATAGTTTAAACCCAATTAGGCGGCGCTGCCCGCTGTTGCACTATGCACAAAAACGCACAAAACCATGCAAAAGAGGGTTTTAAGAGAGGAAGATGAAGGAGTTTTGGAATTGACCCAAAATGGCCAATAAAACTACAGTTTCAAGTCAGTAACCACTCCCACAGGGGCAGGCAGGCTGCTCAATGTTTTTCACTGCCACTGATCAACAGAGAGACTTCCCTTTAGCCCAAGCAAAAAATGGCCTCACAGAAACTTACAAACAGTTCAAGAACAGCAAACCTGTAACTGAACTTTTTAAATCACAGAAAAGTGGGAAAAAAGGAAGATTTTTTTTTTTGTTTTTTTTTGTTTTTTCAGAGATAGCAGAGGTTCACAAGTATCAACAAGTTATAACAGTGCAGTAAATTACCCTACACAAGAGTGCTAGGCCAAAGACAGATAAAATGCAAGTTTTGAGAAAAAAACGATTTTAAAAATAAGTGCAAACAGGAAATTCAGTAAACAGCTCTAGGTTGTGCTCTAAATACAGTTACTAATGCAGAAATCAAGTTTAACAAGCCAGAAAATGCTCAAAATAGGCGGCTATGCAGAAAAACTTAGCAAATAAACAGAGGAAAAATACTTAAAATCTTAAAAGTGGCTCCTTTCTTCTCTCAGCATTTTCTCCTCTTGGTGGGTGCTTCACCAACAGTCAACAAGCCTGAAAAGATGCCAAACCATGAAGCAACCAGGTTTTAAGAGAGGAAGATGAAGGAGTTTTGGAATTGACCCAAAATGGCCAATAAAACTACAGTTTCAAGTCAGTAACCACTCCCACAGGGACAGGCAGGCTGCTCAATGTTTTTCACTGCCACTG
The DNA here is from genome assembly GCF_019279795.1 of Protopterus annectens. NCBI lineage: Eukaryota > Metazoa > Chordata > Ceratodontiformes > Protopteridae > Protopterus > Protopterus annectens. Next base: position 157,421,610 of record NC_056737.1, on the reverse strand, counting down.
ATCAACAGAGAGACTTCCCTTTAGCCCAAGCAAAAAATGGCCTCACAGAAACTTACAAACAGTTCAAGAACAGCAAGCCCGTAACTGAACTTTTTTAAATCTCAGAAGTGGGAAAAAAGCAAGATTTTTTTTTGTTTTTTTGTTTTTTCAGAGATAGCAGAGGTTCACAAGTATCAACAAGTTATAACAGTGCAGTAAATGACCCCACACAAGAGTGCTAAGCCAAAGACAGATAAAATGCAAGTTTTGAGAAAAAAACGATTTAAAAAATAAGTGCAAACAGGAAATTCAGTAAACAGCTCTAGGTTGTGCTCTAAATACAGTTACTAATGCAGAAATCAAGTTTAACAAGCCAGAAAATGCTCAAAATAGGCGGCTATGCAGAAAAACTTAGCAAATAAACAGAGGAAAAATACTTAAAATCTCAAAAGTGGCTCCTTTCTTCTCTCAGCATTTTCTCCTCTTGGTGGGTGCTTCACCAACAGCAAACAAGCCTGAAAAGATGCCAAAACCATGAGGCAACCAGGTTTTAAGAGAGGAAGATGAAGGAGTTTTGGAATTGACCCAAAATGGCCAATAAAACTACAGTTTCGAGTCAGTAACCACTCCCACAGGGGCAGGCAGGCTGCTCAACGTTTTTCACTGCCACTGATCAACAGAGAGACTTCCCTTTAGCCCAAGCAAAAAATGGCCTCACAGAAACTTACAAACAGTTCAAGAACAGCAAGCCTGTAACTGAACTTTTTTAAATCTCAGAAAAGTGGGAAAAAAGCAAGATTTCATCATTACTGGTGCATGAATGGCCAATAAAATGCAATTACATTGACAACCTTTAAACCTTACTGTGGCTATGGGGAGTGTACACAACCTTAATGACATGGCACCCTCTTCCCTGATATGCCATGGGGCCATATTATTGCATATGTTAACATTACACAAACCTGATATGTGACATATGACCTATGCAATCAAATGCCATATCAAACAAATGTGTCAGTTGTGCAGATGCTGATTGAGATGCATACAATTTGTGGGTGCATATGTGTGCACACCCTTATCATGATGGTTTGTTGCACCAACTAAGTGTACTACAGCAGTCACTATTCCTGGAAGGGGTGCACTAGCATGAGCTATCTGCATTTGCCAGTATTTGGTCACTCTGCCCTACAAATGTCCCCCAAATCTGCATGATTGCAAGGTCAACAAAGATTCTCTGACTGTTTGTCAGGAACTGACAGCCCTCCTAGATAGTATAGCTTGTACTGGTGTTAGGACATATGTTTCACAAATCACCAGTAGAAAGGATAGTCAGGTCACTGTGAATGAAAACATTTTTTGGATAACACCTACATGGAAAAAATGTCCTGTTTTAAAAAATAGAAATGTGTAGAGCATCCAAGCCTTCTTTTGGCACACATGTTCAGACAGGATGGTGTGCATTTGTCTAGATCAGGAAAACAAATTTTTGCAGCAGGTATTCTTCAATATTTGACAAACACTACCCAGGATTTCTGCCAGGTCAAAAATGTAACAGTTCACAGATAGCAACATTTGATGCATCTCTGATGGTTGTTAATGCTAGGAGCATTAATAATAAAGTTTTTTATTAGAAAATTTGCTACGTTCCCACAAGATTGATGTTGTTATAGTTTGTGAAACATGGTTAAAGAATAATGACTGGAAACCAGTTTTTCAGGGTATAAATGTTTTTACTGTAACAGACATTCTAACAAAACAATCAGGTGGAGGTGCTATGATAGGGATTAAAGATAGCTACGAGACATGTGATTATTACATGTTCAATGATAACTCCAATACTATAGACTGTGTAACTGTGACAATAAAGACAGCCCTGGAACATATAACAATTGCTGGAGTGTACAGACCAGCAAAGTAAAGTGCAGATGACCTAGAGGAATTCATACATTTCTTACATGAAACACAGGAGGGAAGAATATTAGCTGGGGACTTAAATTTACCAGAAACAGACTGGAATAATATTGATTCAACAACGTTAGTAAAGAAATTATTCACAGAGTATATTCAGAAACAACAAATGCTTCAGATTGTAAAAAGATCTACCAGGGGACGGAATATACTAGATATTGTTTGTGTTCCTAAAGTAATTACTGTAACTTCAAGTCAAGTTTTATCACCATTGATATGCAGTGATCATGGGGTCATAAAGGTTAATTTGTTGCTATATAATTCTGCCAAGCTGAAATCTAAGCCAATGCACAGAAGGTTAATTACAGATTATAGGGAAACAAAAAAGTTGCTATATAAAACTAACTGGAGTGAGGTGCTCAGAGGAAAAACTGCAGATGGAATTTGGAACGTTTTGAAAGAGAAATTGTTTGAGTGCAAAAAGTAAAAAAAATTTTTAACATCAGGATCTAGGCACGTAACATCGGGGGGGGGGGTATATTTCCATAAGAACAAGATACCTGATTAAGGTGAGAGACAATAAATATAAGAAATGGAAGAGAGGTCGAGCTACAACTTTGAAAACTGAAATAAACGAGCTGGACAAACAGATTAAGCATAGTGTTAGACAAGATCAAGAAAAATTTGAAGAAAATTTATATAAAGATATTGAGCATAATAGGAAACCTTTTTATAGATACATAAGATGTGGAAGGAGTAAAGATACACAAATTGATAAACTGTACAGATTCTAAAATGTATTCTCAGACACAACAGATTATAGATATATTTATAAAATCTTATGCAAAACAGTTTGGCTCCACAAAAGGGGTGATAAGTTGTCCTAATGACATCCAGGTAACCCCAGATACTGGAATCAAATTAGATTATATTGAAAAAGAACTGTGCAGACTGGATCCAAACAAAGCACAGGGAGGAGACAGAATAAGTAACAATGATTTGAGAACACTTAAGCAAGAACTTACACTGCCATTAAATCTATTATTCACTAGGTCATATAAATATGGGGAGATTCCTCAAGATTGGAGACATGCACTTATTAAATCTGTCTTTAAGGGAAAGGGGAGTAGGGCAAACCCAGAATCATATAGACCCTTAAGTCTACTTTCATGTTGTGGAAAAATAATGGAGAAGGTAATACTGGATAAGTTATTGTCAGAACTGGATAGACTGGGACTTGAAACCATATATCAGCATGCATATGCTGAAAATAGATCTATTACCACCTGTAACATGATGTTATATAACAATATAATAACAGCTATGAATGAAAAATTGTGCTGTGATGTGATTTATATAGAATTAACTTCAGCATTTGACAGGGTCATGCACAAAACACTGATCAATAAATTAGTACAACTAGGTATTGATGTACTGTTGATAAGATGGATAGCCGCATGGCTTACAAATAGGACATGACAAGTATCACACACTGACTGGGAAGGTGAAATCCTTGGTTACCATTAAGGTGTCCCACAGGGCTCTATACTAAGCCCTTACTTGTTTAGATTGCATCTTTCAGACCTTACTTTTTCATTTGAGGATTTCTACAGTCTTTATGCTGACGACCTGAAATTGGGTAAACTGATTACAAGTGTTACAGATAAGGCATGTCTGCAAAATAACTTGACTAAACTGACCATTTAGGCACAGGAGGGCAGCTGCTGTGGTGCAGTGGTTAGCGTTGCCGCCTCATAGCATGAGATTCTATAGTTTGATCCTGGGGTGCCTTCTGCGCGGAGTCTGCATGTCCTCTCTGTGGCCGCGTAGGTTTCCTCTGGGTTCTCTGGTTTCATCCCAAAGACATGCTGTAGGTGGACTGGACACTAAATTGGCCCTAGGCATGAGTGCATCCATGTGTGTGCCTTCTGTGGAAGGTTGGGCACCGGACTGGCAACTCGACAATGTAAAACTCCACTGCCAATCATGGCAATCATGAGCAGACAGGTGATCTGCTGTGGCAACCCCTAACCGGAAAAAGCTGAAAGAAGAAGAAGACCATTTGGGCACAGGAGAATAATATGTTAATAAATACATCAAAAACTAAGCATATAAGATTTGGGAGACATAAACTGAAAGGTGAATATTTAATACAGCACACAGTGATTGAAACTGTAGACTCATTTAAGGACCTGGGTATATGGGTAGATTCAGCTATGAGTTTTTCTAATCATATCAACCAATTGGCTAATGATAGTTATAGAACTATAGGCTGTATTCTTCTTCTTCTGGCTTCTCCTGGTTAGGGGTCGCCATAGCAGATCACCTGTATGCTCATGATCGGCAGTAGAGTTTTACGGTGTTGAGTTGCCAGCCCAGTGCCAAACCTTCCACGGAAGGCACACACAAACTCACACCTAGGGCCAATGTAGAGTGTCCAATCTACCTACAGCATGTCTTTGGGAGGAAACTGGAGCACCTGGAGGAAACCCACACGACCACAGGGAGGACATGCAGACTCCGCACAGAAGGCACCCCAGCCGAGGATCGAACCACAGAACTTCTTGCTGTGAGGCGACAACGCTAACCACTGCACCACCGTGGCCACCCATATAGAACTATAGGTTGTATAAAAAGATTTATAAAGTCTAGGAAATCAAACATAATGAAGACATTGTTTGTTAATTACATTAGACCCAAACTTGAGTATGGAATAACAATATGGAAACCCTAGAGGAAAACAAGCATGAATAAACTGGGAAAGAGTACAGCGGAAATATACTAAGTTGCTCCATGGATGTGAAAATCTAAGTTATTATGAAAGACTAAAATATGTGAACTTGTACAGTGTCTCTTACAGATATTTAAGAGGAGATCTTATTCAAGTATATAGGGCATTTAGGGACAACTACCTCTGAGAATGTTTGGGGTTATCAAAAAGTACTAGAGAATCATTGGATAACCTATGAAGAAGATTCTATAGGAATAAGAAGTGTACTAATTGGTTCTCTGACAGAGTAGCTGATGCTTGGAACAGAGTACCAAATTACATTAAAGCAAGTACTAGTTTAGATATTTTTAAGAACACCCTGGACATTTATTATGGGAACAAGTGTTTTGGCATATTGGCAAGCTAGAAGGGCTTTAATGCCCATGCTTGAAACATTTGTATGTATGTATGTATGTATGTGCACAACCCTTGTAGGTCACGAAGTGCCACCTCTATTGCTGTGGAGTCAGGGTTATGTCTGCCACAATTCATGACCTTGACTTTGTGCAGATACTGTCATTCTTAGTGAGCTTTGGATCTCTGCTTCAGTTCACTATTGTGTTTCAAGATGACACCCCTTCCTCATCCTCAGCCTTTTTGCAGATGCTTGACAACTATGGGCTACACATGTAATTTTGCAGTGTCCCAAATTCTGAACACCATGTGTACCAGCCTAGTCCCTGCTAATGAATGGCAAACATACAGGTGTATACTGGCACCAGCAAGGTACAGATGGGGATGGTGGGCCTGGGGTGGGGTGAGGTGTTGTTTGTGCAGCACATGTATCTTAAGTGATACTGTCTGTAGGTTCCCAACTTGGTCTTGATACAACAGTAGACATTGCAACGCATGCCTTTGCAGGACTTTTGATGTTATGCATATGCTACCTGTAGAGAGCCCTGGCTGATGTTTCCTGTGGAACAA
>NC_056737.1:157281029-157411029 GCF_019279795.1 Protopterus annectens | reverse complement strand
AGTCAAGAGGTCAGTGTATGTAACACTGTTATATGCCCTTGTAAGTCATTCTGAGGGAGGGGTATGGATCATTTATAACCTAGGCTGTTACAACATGTGAGGGATATCAGTAGTAAGACACCTTAAGGTATATGGCTGTACATTTTCATGCATTTCACCATGGGAACAGTGGTGGGCTAGTGCTTGCTGTCTTACAGACAGTTCTGTTTGTCAATGTGATAGTGATGTTTTAAGTTAAGCATTGTTATGTAACAGATACATTTTCATTGTGACAACCTAATTCTTTTCCACCTAGGGGATGAGTACAGTGTAATTGGAAGCTGCAGAACTACATCTGCATTAATTAGTGTTGATTGATTCTAATCTTCCAGCCCAGTGTTTCTTTAATGTTGTACTACTTGAAGGCCTTGGCCTGGACAGCAACATATGTCATGCTTTCAAATTACTGTATAAAATGTTTTGCTTGAGAGTTGCATTACTCAGTTAGTATATATTTCAAACACCTAACTGCTATATGAAATGGCATATACAACTGAAATAGTACACAAATAAACATTTCTATGCATGCAAACCTGTGTGTGGTGCCATATCCTTTGACTTATCTTTGGGTATGTGTTTCATGCAATAATTGTCTTTTGTATGAGAGAATCAAACACTCTCCATTTTAAGAGGTGCCAACTGTAAGAATACTGGCTGTTCAATATGCTGTGCACCCTCTAGATATGTATCTTCCTATACATATCTATACATAGTAATATATGTATATGTATATGTATGTGTATATATATATATATATATATATATATATATATATATATACATATTGGGCAGGATGCACGAAGGCTTGCACGGAGTCTGAGTAATGTAAGACTCCATGCAGCCTTCGCGATCCAGGAACAGCCCTAAAGTCCGTGTAAGAGACCAGCTAAAACGTCTCTTACACGGAGTGGGCGTGGATATGCTAATCACCTCACTTGCAGCTGAAAGGCATGCAAATGAGGTAGATTAGCGATCCATGAAGCCCACAGCAGCCCGTGTAAGAGCCGTTTTAGCTGCAGAAATGTACTCAGTTGACAACTGAGTACGTTTCTGCAAAAATCACAATGGAGCCATGTCAGCTCCAAATAAAGGGTGCATATGTGTCAGGCAGCATGCCATTGGCCAAATATGTGGCCATTGGCAAGGTACCCTGATGCAAATATGAAAAATATATATGTTTAAACGCAGCGCAGCCCCGCACAAACGGGCTGCGCTATAAAAAACATAAAAATGAAGGTTATAAACCCACAAATGTGGGTTTTATGCAATACATGGATTTACAATACAGGGACCAGCAGACCAAAAACAACATGGCCACCGTTTACTGGTTGCTAAGGGGGGAAGCTGAGTCTAAGAGATGTAACTAAGCATTAGTAGGCAATCTGATGTAAATGAGTGTTAGAATACTGAATTCCACTGTCACATAGCAAATGAGCACATTCTGAGTAGTTTAAGAGATACATAAGGGGGAGGAATAGAGTAGGAGATAGGTGACATCACAGGGGGGAATGGTAGAAAGAAATGCAGTTCATTGGAGGTCAGTGTTACATGACAGATGTCAGACACATATCATGGAAAGAGGAGTGCCACAAGACAAGCATGGGAAAGTCAAGAAATGGAAGGTGTACACTGTTGCTTACACCCAAGTTTCTTGCTGGGCGTGCATGCGCACGTGTGTGCGCCATGAGGCATGGGTAGGGCAGTGTGCGCACGTGTAAGGCAGACTGAGCATGTGGGAGCATGTTGGCAGACTTCTAAGACTGTTTGCGCTGGTGTGCGCGTGTTTTAACCCGAATAAGCAGATTCTGAACCGTGTAAGCATGTGTGCGCGAGTGTAAGCCACTGTGAGCGTGTTTCTGCTGGTATGCGCGTTGCTCCCCCCTGAGGAAACAGAAAGGAAAAAGGAAGCAACAGAATTAGTAGGAAGCTAACAGGGAATACTGCTGGAGCTAGCAGGTGAAAACAATTAGAAGCAGGCAATTACACAGGCAGAATAGTAGCTCAGCCAAGCACTTTAAACTCTGCAAACAGCAGTGCAAGATTTTTCTCTCAAGAGACACTGCAAGACAAGAGTACACTATTAGAAGTGAAAACTGAAAAAGCTGAATTCAGAGCAGAAATGCTAGGGGCTGCCATAGCTGTCATAAGGAGACATAGGCGACTTGCTGAGGGTGGTGGCAATGCAGTGAGGAGACGGAGAAGAGTGTACAGGCCCAGGGTCACCTACCATGGGTTACATGAGCTGGAGATAGTAGAGCGCTATAGAATGGACAGAGGCCTCCTGCAGAAAATTGTCGAGCTGTGCAGGCCATGCCTCACACACAGAACCAACAGAGAGGAACCCATCCCAGTGGAAACCAAGGTATGTGTTGGCCTAAGAATACTAGCAACAGGTACCTTCCAGAGACCAACTGGTGATATAATGGAGATATCACAGGCATCAGCCTCCAGGGTACTGCACCAGTTCCTGGATGCCATGTCAGCACATGTCGGTGATCATGTATATTTTCCCAATGCCTGTGAGGTATTGGCCAGCAATATGCGTCTCTTCCAGCAAATAGCGGAATACCCTGAGGTAGTGGGTGCAATAGACTGCATGCACATACGCATCAAAGCACCAGCCGGTGAGCGGGGTAGGGCCTACATTAACCGCAAGGGCTTCCCCTCCATCAACTGCCAGGTCATGTGTGATGCCCAGGGCCTAATAATGAATGTGTGTGCTGGCTGCCCTGGGAGCTACCATGATTCCCATATCTGGCATTTGACGCAGCTGTACCAGACATTTGCCAATGGGGACATCCCAGATGGACACCTAGTGGGGGATGCAGGTTATGCACTGGAGCCGTGGCTGATGACACCCATCAGAAACGCACACACACCTAAACAGGAATGCCATAATGAGGCACACGCACAAACATGTAATGTAATAGAGCGTGTGTTTGGGCTGCTCAAGTCATGGTTCCGGTGTCTGGACACATCTGGTGGAGCCTTGCAGTACTCACCAACTACATGTACCCAAATTGTCATGGTATGTGCTATGCTACATAATATGATCTTGCGAAAACAGCTGCAGCAGGACCAGCATAGGGCCGGGCCAAACAGCCCCCCACCATTGCCAAGGCCATCACAGGCAGAGCGTGACTCGGAGGAGGAACAACCTGAGCCTGCCCCAGTAGGCAGAAGGAGGCATGCCCAGTATGCCCTGGCCTTGGCAAAGAGGCAGTGCATAGCACATACACTGGCTCAGTAGGAACCCTGGGAATGATACCCCTCTCTGACACACTCATATAATAACAGGGATGCCTAAAATGACATAACCTGCTCTCAAACATGTACAGAGAGTGTAGTATGTGCATCCGTCAGAGGCAGCCCTGCAGCACCACCTGAGGCATGAATGCCATGTGTTAAGCAATGTAACACCATGTAGTATATGCACACTTGAGGACCCTGACTAACATCCTACCCTCACCAAGCATGATGCCACAATATGACAATGAGATGATCAATTGCAATAATCGGCTGAAGTATTGCAGTTAGTCAAAGGGGATCCAATGTGTGCCAGCCTGGGATGACATGCTGAGCATGACATGATGCTCCACCTGCTAGGACTGGCGTGCACCTATCAGTGCAGGCCGTATGGATACTGGCAAAGGCTGTTGTTACCCACAGCATGCCCTGAATAGGTAAGGCTCAAAACACAAACCCACCTCCATAGGTATCACAAGGGATAAGAACTTAGATGTAATGCTACCCAATGCCAGAAGTCTAAACAGCAAGATGCATGCAGTCTAAACTCACCCAGTATGGAGAATGTTAATATCTGTGCTGTAACAGAAAACTGGGTCAAGGCTCACAACAGCACCCTAACACTACCAGGTTACACCTCATACTGTGCTGTACAGCCTCAAAACATGGAACAAGCTACAAAAGGAGGGTGACTAGCAATAATTGTCAAGGATAACCACACCCCCATGTTGGTCCCACAACAAGAAACAGCATGGACTAGCCATGGTCAACTAACAGTGGCTAAAACTGCCTCCCATTTTATAGCATGCTACAGACTACCGTCCCAACACCAGGAACTGCACCTGGCCTATGTTGGAATACATGAATATATCAAGTCCTCCAAACCACATTATATTGGGTGACTGAAAATACCCAGCCATAGACTGGGAGCATTATACTAGCTCCAACACTGTAGGACAAACGTTCATAGAATCCATAAACCAAAATGCCCAGGAACAACGTACCACTCCCACAAGAGGGGTAAGCATACTGGATGTGATAATCAGCAACATGGGTACTGGATGGCAAGATGAGAAGTGTATCCCTCACTGGTAAGACCAGACCATAGAGTAATCACACTGGATATACACATCCTGACCACAGTCCCTGGCCAGAAAACCACAGTGAAAAACATGTGTAAAGCAAAAGTTGCACTCCTCCAAACTGATGTGGAATCCATTAAAGGCCCTGTGCAAGTGCAAAATATGGGCCACACCTCAGAACCTGTTATACAGGCATTCTATGAACACTGCCAGGAATGCTTGGATTATGCAATCCTAAATTAAAACAAGACACAATGCCATACACGCAGGCATCTGGCATGGTGGACTCCAGCCATAACCAAACCATGCAAGAGAATGAGGAAGCTACTACATGATAGAGCAAACATAAAAAGGGAAGTAATCACTGATCAGTAGTATGGCAATAAAATATGTCCACACATACAATCCACTAAGGCCAGCTATAACAAGTTGAATCTGTGAATCTTGAGGCAATGTTACACCTGCCCCAAGTACACAGACAACCCTCAACTCCCCCCAAGAAATACAAATATATGTGAGAGATGCAACCATTTATCCAAACTGGAGGCTGAGCTCCCTCAGCTCAGTACTTCCAAAACTAGTCAGGAGGAGAAGGTAACCACTCACACCACAAACCCAGTCCCACATAGACCTATCACAACTGCAAACCAAAGACATAAACACAGAAAAACATTCCCGGAGGCCCGAATTACAAACACACCACACCAACAGAGGCCTCCAAAGCAGACACCCAATCAAACAACCTCCAAACATAGCACATGCAACACATAGTACACAAAGCTGGTGTGCCAAACAGTCACAGGCCAGAAGGAGAAACAACATGCCTGATACAGTTGTAATAGGTGACTCCATAGTGAGACACGCTGCTGTCCCGCTCACCAGACTGAACAAGGGAAAGGGTACAGTAAGCTGCCTGTAGGCTGCTACAATATGCCACATAACACAAGTATGCAGGTCACCCCAAAGCAAGTAGAAATATGATACAGTCATAGTCCATGCTGGTGTGAATGACCTGAGATGTACCTCCCCGGACTACATGAAAAAAGACATAGATGAGCTCTCCGATTATGTAGTCCAGGCCGGTATGACACTGACCGTTTGCAGCATTCTACCCTCACCAAGAATGATGCCAGAGTACAAACACAGAATGATCAGCTTTAACAAGTGGCACAATTACTGGTGTCATTCCAAGGGGATTCAATGTCTGCCTGCTTGGGATGTCATGCTTGACAAGCCACGCTGCTGTTCCAGGGATAGCTTGCACCTGTTACCCCTGGGCGTCTGGATATTGGATAAGGCTTTTGCCACCTCCATAGAGCCTTTCGTAGGCAAGGCTGAAAAGACTAACCCACCACCCTAGAAAACATAAGTGGAAAGAAACATAAGGGTAATGCTGACCAATGCCAGACGTGTAAACCTCAATATGCATGCTCCCGAGGCCCTCCACAGTATGGAGAACATCGATGTATGTGCAGTGACAGAAACCTGCTGCAAGCCTCCTGACAGCACACCAGCACTACCAGGTTATACCACATATCATGCGTTATGGCCCCAAAACCTGGACCAAAACATAAAAGGAGGGTGAGTATCCATATTCAGCACAGACACCCATACGTCCAGGTAACTGACAATGCACAAAGCATTGGAGTCCACCCATGTGCAACTAACCATAGGCAAGACTGCTGTACAGTCTGTAGCATGCTACAGACCACACTCTCTCACACAGGAACCCCACCCAGCCGTCCTGAAGACACTGGACAGTATGAATGTCCCACCAAATACCAAACAAGGTACTCACAAATTACCACATAGGTGGTAAACCATTATGTATGGAAGGAGTAATCAGGGACCTAGGGACACAATTGGACAGTAACCTGTTATGTGACACTCACATTGCCAATGTGGCTAGGAAGACTGTCTATATTGGACACCGTATCATGAAAGGACTCACATCTATGTCAACAGAGGTCATTGTGCCCCTATACTGTTCTCTTATCAGACCCATAATCTAGTACGATGCCTCATTTGGGATGTACCTTATCTGACACCTGCAGCAGTTAGAAAGACCTCAAAGGTACCTCACCAAAAGGATAAATGGTCTCAAATATATGTCATATGCTGCCTGGCTGTAGACACCCCAGCTGAATGCAGTCACATACTGCCTACACAGAGGCATTGTATGTCTGTTGTACAAGACCATGTCCAACACAGGAGTAATGGACATGCTCCACCTCAGAAAACTCAAAGCCATCAGAGCTGTGAGAGTGACAGATGTCAACCTCAACACATAATGAAATAGGATGTGCTGGAGGGACAGATACATAATCCAGAGGCTCCCCACACCCTGGAACAGAATCCCACTCCATGTTAGGCAGAGCCCCTCACTGACACTCTTCAACAGGAATCTTGCCAAGTGGATGGATGATCGTAGATGTACACTGGGGGTCTTCACTGTGTCACGTCCAGACAGAGGCACAGTAAAGTAAATCATAAATGGCCATAATATTCACATAGCAAGGGGTGGTGAAAGCCACACACACTCTGGTTAGGCTTACAAATGCCCTAGGGTGGATAGCCTAGTATGAACCTATGAACCTATGAAGATACAAATTGTACAGGACACTAAGGATAATCCCAAGGCTTCCTCAACTGATGGTAGGAACCATGTTGGGAATTCACAGATATGCTCTGAATCACACAAATATTACAAACAACATACCAAACACACACATATTGCCAACATACAACCTGACAGGTGCAGTGCAACCCCCCCCCCCCGCCAGAATGCAGAATATCTATCCCAGCAGACTGCTGGCCCCCTGACATTGCAGATGCTGAGGTAACAGCCAGCATCTACAAAGCAAAACACACAGCAGCAATGGTATGAGATGTTGTCCTGGGCTGAGTCCAACATGGACTCCAAGAAGAATGGAATGCCAAATCACACTACTGCTCAATGTCAGCCTTACCACAGGATATGTACCCAAAGAGCAGTGTACAACAACAGTGGGCCTTCTCAACAAAGGTGTTGCCTGAATGGATACTGCAAACTACCACCCCAGAATCCTGAGAAACTTGGTCTGCACAGCTATGAAAAGGATCAGCATGTACCACAGACATAAAGATATTGGGGACCTACTGACACTGGACCCTACCCAGTGTGGCTTTCTTAAGTGCAGATCCTGCCCCTAAACATGTTTGACTCATTTGAAACAGTCATTAAGGTCATTGATGAGGGCAATGTGGTCCACACAGCATAGCTGGACCTTGCAAAGGCTTCCATACAATATCCTACGTGTTCATTATAGATATGTTCACCAGCTTAAATATAAACCCCTATGTCAGTAGAGGGGTTGCAAACCAGACCAAGGACAGAACTGACATGGTCAGACATGCTGCAGCCATGTCAGACTACAAACCAGATATAACTGGCATCCCACAAGGCTTGGTCCTGGGACCTCCCTCGTTTGGTATATATGTCCCATAGGTACAGGCCAACATGGAAGGACTGTGTCTGAACATGTTTGCAGAGGACTACAAACTGCCCACCATACCTGACCCTCCAGCTGACACAAGCATCCCACAAAAGGGCCACATAGAAACAGACAACTGGTGCCATAGCCATGTCAGCAAGCTAATTGCAGAAAAGTGTATAGTCAACCCCCATGGATATACAGTAAGTGCCCACCAATTACCACATAGGTGTTAACCTATTACGTACTTAACATGTAATGAGAGACCTGGGGACACAAGGTGATAGATATCCTGCATTGGACAAACATGTGGCTGTAGTGTTTACAGAAACATACCATATACCCACCTAATCATGAAGGTTGTCAGATCTAGATAAGGGGAGGTCATTGTGGCTCTGCAGTCATCCTTCATCAGCGTTACAATTGACTACAATAGCCCCTGTGGGATGTACCTCAGCAGACACCTCCATCAACTGTAAAGTCCCCAACAGTACCTCACCAGGAGTATCAAAGAGCTTGAACAGATGCCATGTGTTGCCTGATTAAACAAACTGCAGCTCCACACACTGCCATACTGCCCACCCAGAGGCAAGCTGTGCCTGATGTATAAAGCCATGTCCAAGCTGGAATCAATGAACATGCTGCACCTTGCACAATCTGAATGGCAGTGAGCTATGCACATGAGAGACCTGAACCCCAGCACTGACATACATAGGACAAGCTGTACTGCATGATCCATAACACAGAAGCCACCCCCACTCATGAGTAAACTCCCAGTACAGGTTATCCATAGAGTCACTCATCGATTCTCCTCAAGAGGAATCTTGATGAGTGGATGGGAGATGGTAGGTTTACCCTGGGTATCACTGTTATGTCACAGGTAGACGGAGGCACAGGACAAACACACTCTCTGACTAGCATTAGAAATGGCCTAGAGCACATCGCTAGTGTTTGCCAATGTACACCTATGTTGTGGAATACACTACCAATGTTGGACAAGCCTGGTTTAAGTAGTTCATATCTGAACATAATGCAACATGGTCAGATGTGCACAACTGGCCCCTAACCAGGCTGTTGTGCTCACTATGGAAATGTAAAGCAGTGATAGGACTAAAGCCCAGGATACTGTCCACCACAGTGAAAGTACTTAACCAGTACACTATACGGTACAACAGTGTTAGGTCAGTACGAAAGGATGTTGACACTGTATGCAAAGTATCCCATGCAAACCCTTCAGGCACAGTATAATCCCTGTTGTGTTCACACACAAAGCAGTTGGACAGTAACTACACAACATGACACACAACACACAACCATAAACGGGAGATATTGTTGAAGTTCACACTCATCCACAAATGTGGTGGGTTGCAGAGTTCAACATATGGAAAGCTCACACTGGGCATGTTCGCACACTTTGATAAATGAGACATACGTCAGACAACATGCCATGGGAAGGCTGAACTGGGCATGCTCACACACTTAGGCCAAATCTCAGTTTAGCAGTTGGCCACACATATCTGGTATTTGTACGTGTTATTCCAGGAACCAACCACATTACAGCAATCTGCCCAGTGCACACAGTTAAATGACTACAGAGACATATGTGATATAGTGGATCCCTCCCATATGCAAACATCTTCCACAGATACACAAGTTGTTCATACAAACAGGGAATGCTTTGGCTATAAAGACCTGCAAACAGTCTATCAGCAACAAATAATGTGCATCTGACAATTAAACATATGGATGTAGAGGTCAACACTAGGCTGTTTGCCCTAGGGAATGACAGCTTAGCCAGAGTGTGCTTGGCATCTGCCTCCCCAGTACAGTAGGCTACTGTGCCACTGTAAAGTAGGTCACATAAGGCACCGTGTGAGGCTAGTGTGCTGTGCCTCTGTCAAGCAGGGACACAGTGGAGATCCCAGGGTTTGAATTTGCTAAGCCACATCCATGTTGTTGGTGTGTGCTGGAAGAGGGTTGCTGAGGACCTCTAACCATAAGTGGGCATCAATAACAGACTGAGGGGAGCCTTATCTGCATTGTCTGGACAATTTCACTGTCAACACTGTGTCGTGATGATTATGAGGGATTGGAGTGTCATGACGGTACTGTTCAGAGATGTCCTCCCTCTGTGGGCTACTGCTCTGCAATGTATTAGCTCACTCTGTCTGTTGGACAGCTCATATATGGCTGGTGTACACCTGACAGGTGTCCTGTTGTGGAGCAGTCATGGGTATATGTGGGATAGAATGATCAATGCAAACCTTCCACATGCTCATAGAATGCAATTGTCAATGATTATGCAGAGTGGCCTGTAAACTCCAACAGCATGGGTCCTTTGAAGTCTTCCACCCCAGTCTTCAAAAGTGTAAAGTCTGCTTTTGATAAATACAGTTTGTTTGCAGTGACAACCTTGCCTGGGGGTGGGGATGGGATATGAATGTCCAGGGAAAGGTGGGTATGGTTAGATATCAACAATGGTGGTCTACCTCTGGTGTGGAACAGTGAGTACCCATGTTGCAGATGGTCAGGTGCAATATGTATTCCCCCTTGTGGCTGTGGTGAGTGGTTCTACCATAGCACATGGACTCACAAATTGTAGTGTCTGTAGGGTAATGTTGTAGAGGTCTGAGTAGTTCCTACACACAATATGCCTGTACCTGACATTAACAACTGGAATGGTGTATGTGAACACCTGCATATTGTTAGAAAAATATGTATTTAAATATATGTGAAATGCTAGTTTAGAAGCAAGGTAGTTTATAATGCATTTTATTCTATTAATCATATAACAGAAGGGATAAATTCATGTGTAAATGCAAGTAGCTTCTGAAACTGCAGTGTGCTTTGACCCCTGACCCTGGCAGCTGCCAGCTCAGCAAGCTTAATGTTTATGCTTTTCATAAGTGATTATCTGCTGGGTCAGGAAATTAAATGTGTAAATCTTCTGCTCCTTCCTGATGAGATAACTAGTCCTTGTAAATAATGAAATCTTCTCTTCCTGCATGAAGTAACTTGTCCTTGTGAGATAAAAACACAGCTGGTAAAGAAAGTGAAACAGTGAACAAATATGTATGCTAAAGACTGAATCTGCTATTGTATTCGAACGGATATGAAACCTTGAATAAGTAACTTTCCAGAAAGGCATTATGACTGACCAGCTGGATAGCAAGGCCGTATTGTATCTAGAGGAAAAGTTTTTTAAAACATACTGCATCAGCAGATTAAAAGAATAGAGGCTTGTAAGCTAAAGTGATGTAGATGCCCCGTGACATATCACGTCAGTAAGGTGGGCATAGCTTAAATGTTAAACCTATATAAAATTGTGTGCTTCCTGTTTCATGTCAGACAAAATTCTGTACTTGTATGGTTTTTTGCCTCCTGGTGTACACTAGTAAACTTTTGAATCTGAACCTCCTGTGTATTGAATTATTAATTTTATTTAACAGTTTGGTCCTTTCGAGACGGAATTCCCTTGGTAAGCTGCAGATCAGAGCGTATTGGTGGTCGAATACTGCGCAGGAGAAGTTACCGAAATTGTTCTTCTTGAGTGAAAAGACCTCCGACTAAATTGTCGTGTGTAAAGAGGCTGGCCACTTTCTGATCTGTGGCCGAAGAGCGGAATTTGAACGTTTTTCAATACCGGATGCTCAGGTAGGAAGAATTTGCCTTTTTACTGTTTTAGATCAGGGACTAGGTTACATTATATTGTTGTCAAGATTTGTTTTGCAGATCAGGGACAAAAGGAAGTACTGTATATTTGGTCATAGATCAGGGTAACAGAATAAGGTAGACAGTTATTCTAGATAAACTGTAAACAGGAACTAAGAACTTAATATCACGTGATAAAAAAGGGTTACGTAACATTTTCTTTGACATGGGTAATCAGTGCACTAAAACTTCACGAGATCCGCCCCTAACCGAAGACGCAAAATATATGCAATTACAACGTTCTGATAACGTTAGGTATTATACGAAATGGGTTAATAAATATGAATTTGATGGTAAACTAGATAAACCTTCACTAGTTAAACTCCTTAAACAGCTTAAATCTGATGCAGGAGGTCAGGCAAAAAAGCAACGCCAACTAGGCATTCCTCAAGCACACAGGAGGATTGAGGAAGCAAATCGTAGAGAACAGAAGCTTAAAAATTCAAAAACATTATTTTTAGACAAAGAGGATAATAACTTGGTAATAGCTACAGCTCCTCCTCCTCCTCCCTTGCCCCCTCCCTTACCCTTTTCAGGATATGAAGCAAGTGGACAGGCTGGTCCACCTCCGCATTATCCTGAAGTTTCAGTAAGATCACAATCATTTGTTAGAGATCCTATTGAGACTAGGTCCCGAACACGTAAAGCACATAGGGACACAGAATCATACCAAATAGAGAGAAATCTACAGGATGAGAGTGAGGAAGAAATATGCCCACTTAGAGAAGTTCCAAATCCTCAGGTAGGACAGGAAGGGCAGGATCCAACACTCTTAGTATATAGACCATGGACACCAGAAGACATCCAGAAGGCTACTGAGGGAATCCCCCATCCGAAAGTTAATTTTACGAAATTTTTAGAAGAGTTACAAGGCATGAGGTTAAGTTACCACTTGAATGGGGAAGAAGTAGAAAAAGTAGTAAGACAAATTATAGGTCCAGATTGGCACATGATTTGTGGCGTTTGGAATCCTCGTAATGCAGAGCTCAGACCACTCCCACATAGTGACGCAGAGTTAGACAATAGAGTAAAAGGTCTGACAGACCGAATCTCTGAGAAATGGAAACCTAGAGCAGACTGGACTTGCATTAATCAATGCATACAACAGGAAAATGAGACAATAGATGGATATTATGCTAGATTATTAGAATGTTTTAATAATCATAGCAGTATGTCGGTTCCTGAGAACCAAACGAATGATTCCCCGTATGAACAACAATTAAAAAATGCATTTTTGAAGGGTTGCATTGCACCTATTTGTAGCTTCATTACGAAGCATATGATAGATCATCGAACAGGGAGGCTACAAGCCTTACTCGAATACGTTAGGCATGCTGAGAGACATTTTAATAGTAAAAAGAAAAAGAAGGCACAAGTTTTCACTGCTGAAGACGGAGCTGAAGTATTTGTATTACAGTCAGGTAAAAAGGGCAAGAAGAATGCCCAGGGAAACAAACAGTCTGATAAACGATCAGAAGATTTTGAAGAGAGGAAAAAGAGAGGTGAATGCTTCAAATGCGGGAAAAAAGGGCATCTAGCAAGGAATTGTAGGCAAAACAAAAAGGTAATTACAGAAGATAAAGGAGATGAGGACTGACTATATGATAGTGAGGATACGCCAAGTGAAAGTCAGAAATCATCAGGAAAAGGTAAGAAACAAAAAGCAAATGTAAATGTGATAGAAGGAGTAGAGGAAGTGCAAATAGATATGGAGGATGAAGAAAGTGAAATTTTGGACTTAGCATTATTGAGCTTAGAGCTCTACTTAGCGGATACGAAACCGGAAGTTACACTTCTGGTGGAGGGAAGGGAAGTCAAATTCCTGTGTGACTCAGGAGCATCACGGACTTTGATACACCCTTCCAAGTTACCAGAACATTCTGAATCACCTGATTATATACTAGTAAAAGCCGCAAATGGACAGCTATACAGGGAACCACTTTCCCATGATATAGCAATAACTGACCCTGTTTCAGGTATGACCCAGAGAAGTAAAATAGTTGTGTCTGCAAAGTGTCCAGTAAACCTATTGGGCAGGGACCTTATGCAGATATTTGGCATAGCAGTAGTTCCAACTGTACAAGGTATGGAGGCACAGAGACAAATGGATACCTTTGTAGTGCAATCGGAGGGTGAAACCTTTTATTGGTACAGCCAGGACCTAGTCACGACTGGTCCAGGGGCAGTAACCAAGGAGTTGATGAACGTAGCCATCAGTAAAGCCCCCTCCCTTGACACTGATCGACAGCATTTGTTACACTGTACTCTATACTACTGTACTACACCAGGACCTGATAGAGAGTATGAGCAAGAATTGTTTAGAAATCGTGCAACTAGATTGGTTTTGCGTACTTTGTACTGGGATACTGAGGGGAACAGTGTAGTTAGCTGTTTATTACCTCAAGAATTCCTTGCATTGTATAGATCAAATCGGTTGCCACATGTCAGCTTGATAAAGAACAAAAGTGTTAAATGGGCAGATTTAGGAGAAAAAGTAACAAGATGGGATAAACAGACTGATTTAGAACTGTCAGAACAAGGGATACAAAAACAAAAACTGAATTGGTTGACACAGACACATACAGCTGTACACTTGCAATCTAGCGAGGACAGCTGATTAGCATTTTTATTAGAAGAAGAAAAGGCCTTATGTGAAATTCCAACAACTCTCTGGTCAACAGGCAAGTCAGATGTAGGACTTATTCGAACAGCAGGACCAGTTACAATAACCCCAAAGTCAGCTTTCAGAACACAGAAAAGACAATACCCTTTGAGAAAGGATGCAGAAATAGGAATTAAGCCTATAATAGCAGCATTACTCAAAGAAGGAGTACTGGTAGAATCTCCTGATTCACCATGTAATACACCCCTATTTCCTGTTAAAAAAGCAAACGGGGAATGGCGGATGGTACAAGATTTACAAGCTGTAAACAATGCAGTAATACCTA
Source organism: Protopterus annectens (assembly GCF_019279795.1). Taxonomy (NCBI): domain Eukaryota; kingdom Metazoa; phylum Chordata; order Ceratodontiformes; family Protopteridae; genus Protopterus; species Protopterus annectens. The sequence goes on along the minus strand of NC_056737.1, from coordinate 157,396,530 downwards.
GAGCACCCACTGTGCCAGACCACATACTTTGTTAAATGATTTAGAACCGCAACAGAAGTATTTCTCTGTGGTAGATATTAGCAATGCTTTCTTTTCAATACCTATACATCCTGATAGTCAATATTGGTTTGCATTTACATTTCAGGGTAAAAGGTATACATATACTCGACTACCACAGGGATATTGTGAGAGTCCAACAATTTTTGCACAAGAAATGGCTAGCAACCTGGCAGGATTTACCCCACCGGGAGGTAGTCAAGTTCTACTTTATGTAGATGACATCTTGCTAGCAGCCCCCACCCAGCAACAGTGCAGGGAGGATACTGTAGCATTATTGAAATTTTTAGCAACACAAGGACACAAAGTAAACAAAAGTAAGTTACAACTTTGGAGAAAACAAGTTAGATACTTGGGATATGTAATATCCAATGAAGGTAGAATACTAGATGAGGAAAGGAAAACAGCGATTTTGCAAGCACCCAAACCAACAACCAAGAAAGAAATGATGTCTTTCTTAGGTACAACTAATTTTTGTCGGAGCTGGATACCAAATTATGCTTTGGAATCTGCTCCACTGACTGATTTGATATATAAGACACCAATGGCAGCACAAGACATTTTACAATGGACAACAGAAGCAGAAACGGCTTTCTGCAGGTTGAAGCAGTTGATAGCTTCTTCATTAGTTTTAGGACTTCCAAATTATCACAAACGGTTCTTTCAGACCGTAGATTGTAAGCAAGGGTACATGACGTCAGTATTGACGCAACAACATGGGGACAAGCAACGCCCCATAGCCTACTATTCATCACAGTTAGACCCAGTGGCGCGATCTTTGCCTCACTGTGTACAAGCAGTAGTTGCAGCCGCAATGGCAGTACAGGCTTCGGCCTCAGTGGTGTTATTCCACCCTCTCACATTGAGAGTGCCTCATGCAGTTGCAATAATTTTACTGCAAGAGAAAGTGGCATACCTTTCTCCTGCTAGACATCTTTCATGTATGACTATACTGCTGAGCCAACCTCATATGACAATTGAATGATGTATGACATTGAATCCATCAACATTACTTCCAACTCCTGTGGAGGGCACACCACACAGCTGCCTGCAGGAAATTGAACAGTTAGCTTTACCTAGACAAGATCTTACAGATATGCCCTTGGATAATGCCGAGGTGACATATTACGTGGATGGCTCATGCAGAAGGGGTCCTACAGGGAAGAATCTGGTAGGGTATGCAGTAGTTACAGACACTGAAATTTTAGAAGCTCAATCCTTACCACACAACTTATCTGCACAAGCAGCTGAATTGATAGCTTTGACGAGAGCATGTTCTTTAGCAAAAAACAAGTGTGTAAACATATATACTGACAGTCAGTATGCTTTTTCTACGGTACACGTATTTGCACAACAATGGAAAAAACAGAGGAATGATAACATCCAGTGGAAAACCTATTAATCATGCGCAATTTATTTTGGAGTTATTAGAATCTATTCAGTTACCTACCAAAGTAGCTATTTGTAAATGTGTAGCTCATACAAAATAGCAGGATAAGATTTCGAAAGGCAATGCACGAGCTGATGCAGCTGCAAAGCAAGCAGCCTCAGACTCAGAAACTTTACTTTTAAATGAGGAATTACAACCCTTTGAGATTTTAGATTTAGACATGTTAAAAACAATGCAGACGCTTACTACAAAAGCAGAAAAACAAAAATGAGTAAAACGAGGTGCAATTCTTGAGAATGGACTGTACATTTCCAAAGAAAGAAAATCAATATTGCCATCTAATTTATTTAGATATGCAGCTTTGTTGAGCCATGGGCAGAGCCATGTCTCAAAAGGGGGGATGGTACAGTTAGTAAACCAAATATTCCAAACATATGGATACACAAATTACACAAAAAAATTTTGTGCAGCTTGTCATACTTGTAACACGCACCATGCACAAGGAGCATTTAAAACCAAGCAAGGAAGTTTTCCTATACCACCATACCCATTCCATACTATCTGTATGGATTTCATAGAATTGAATAAATGTGAAGGGAAGAAGTTTTGTTTAGTTATTGTAGACATGTTTTCTAAATGGGTAGAAGCTTTTCCAACCAAAAATCCAGATGCAGCAACAGTGGCAAAAGCCCTGATAGAAGTAATCCCTAGATTTGGCATTTCAGAAAGGATTTATAGTGACAATGGCACACATTTTGTGAATCAAACGATTCACCAGCTTGGGAGATTTTTTGGTATCTCCTTGAAGAACCATTGTGCTTACCACCCACAGTCAGCAGGACTGGTGGAAAGGTACAATGGTACCCTAAAGAACAAGTTAAGGAAGCTAGTAGAGGAGACCCAAAAGAATTGGATATACTGTCTGCCTTTAGCACTGCTGAGTATGAGAACGGTTCCAAATGTAAAGGGTTTGACTCCCTTTGAAATGAGTTTTGGGAGAGCATATTATGTGCCTCAGTGGAAAGCTCTCATGCCTGCAGAACAAGAGGCTGACAGTTCGTTAGCAGAGTATATGAAGAAATTGTTAATGAATAAATCTGTTTTGCAGTTTAACTCTTTTTTCAGATAAGGAACAGACCAGACTGGTGGAAGCAGTCTTGGCTCCTGGGACATACGTCTGGCTGAAAGTGACGAAAAGGAAGAATTGGGTGAGTCCAAAGTGGGAGGGACCGTACCAGGTTCTGTTGGTAACGCCTACTGCAGTCAGAGTGGCTGAGAGGACGTCCTGGGTTCATTTGACGCATTGTAAACCGGTAAAGAACTTTCAACTTGATAAAAACTTTGTGACTGATATACAACCAGACCGAGATGGCCAAAAACAAAGCGAATAGAAGTTTAGAGCAACCCCAGAGATGTTGCATAATCATTTTGTTGTGTGTACATTTATTAACTGTAATTGTGACAATTTTCCTCTTGTTGTGGTTTATCCTACAAACAAATAAAAATACAAAAATGGAAGCAGCGCTCCAAAAACCGCACTTTATTAATCTCCAGTAAAAGCCACAAATAATCCACAAGGTAAACGCTTTAAAACAGGACAATGCGTTTTCGTCAACTTGGTATTAAGACTTCATCAGACAATTAAATACAAATTCATTAATCATTATATAGTAAGATTAAAAGGAAAATAGCCAATAAAAACATTTGCATTCTGCTTAAACCAATGAAAACAATGGGGCTCATTAAGAAGAGAAAATCTGTGTATAGTGAATAATGTCATAAAATTCTATTGAGACTTATTCTAAAATTTAAAAACTTTAAAATGGTTGGTCATGCTGTGCTTAAATAAATAATTTCATGATTTGTTCAAATAAATAAATAAATATATTAAAATCCTCAGTGAATTTATGTAACAATGTATGTGTACTAGAATGGTATTCTTTTGGTCAGGACTTAGATTTAATTGTAGTAACTATGGCACCACCTACTGTTCTTTTTAAATCATTCCATGTTCAGCTCATATTTTGGCTGCTCTCAGTTTCAGCACGGAAGATAGGGAAATGCATTCATTTAGACCAGGTTGTTTGGTGGCTTCTAGTAGTATTTGCCAACATAGTTCTTTGTACTCAAGCCATTCTTCCCAGGGACCACCTCTCATTTCTTTTTTCACCTGCTCCAGTACAAAAAAAGAGAATTTAGAATCTTTGCAGATTTTTGTGTGTTTGTATAGAGCGTTCGTATCTTTTTCCTTTAGTATTTCATACAGGTGTTCGTATATTCTTCTTTTCAATACTCTTTCGGTTTTTCCAACATAGTAGGAGTTACAATTTGAGCACGTAGCCAGGTATACTACTCCCTGGGATTCACAATTGTGGTATCCTGTGCTGTATATATTCATTTCCCTAGCTTCTAGGAGTATCTCTCTTTTATTGGAGATGTATGGGCACTGTTTACAGCGTCCGCATTGATAAGTTCCATTGATAGTACTTCTAGTACATGTCTTCTCAAAAGTATTGTTGGTGTCATTGATTTTGTTATTTTCTAATAATTTTTTGATGCTGCGTGCATTCTTGTAGACAACTTTTGGAACCCTTTCTTTGATATTAGAGATGTCCGAAAAGGTTATGAATTTGTCCCACTCAATTTGAAATATTCTTTTTACCTTGGAATTGAACAAGTTGAATTCTAGAACTAGTGCTGATTGGTAGTCAGATTCTACTTCTTTGTTATTCTTGTTGATATTAGGGTGATTCTCAGTAGTATCAGCATTTGTGGTAGAATTCATAATATTGATCACACAACCCTTTATAGGTTTGAATTTTGTTGGTCTGTATTGTTCCACCTCTTTTCTTATGTCTTTGATAAAGTCAGGTGGGTATCCTCTTGCGGAGAACATGCCTTCCAAGGTGTTGCATTCAAATATAAAGTCCTCATCCCTGCTGGTCATGCGACACCCTCTCACAAATTGTCCCTTGACAATGTTCTTTTTGCAGTGTGAAGGGTGTGCACTGTTGAAATGCAGAAAAGAGTTACAAAAGGTGCTTTTCCTGAATACCTTAGTCTCCAGGTCTTTTTTATTCTCATTCTTGTACACTTCAACGTCTAGATACTGCAACTTGTCTAGTGAGGTAGAGTGTGTGAACCTCAAAAAGTGGGTAGTGTTGTTAATATAATCCAGGAATTCAATCAATTTCTCGTTGCCTCCTGTCCAAAAAATTACAATGTCATCTAGGTAACGTCTGTATAAAGACCAATATTGTTTGTATTCTGAATTGAGGATGTAGTTCGATTCCCATCCTGCTAGTACAATATTGGCATAGGTGGGTGCGCACGCCGCACCCATTGCTACCCCTTTTGTTTGTTGATAGTATTCTCCATTGAAGGTGATGAAATTGTATTTCAATATTATGTCTGTTAACTCCACTATAGCAACTTTTTCTGCATGTGTGAGGGCATTATCCAAAAAAACTATATCTTCAAATATACTCATTCCCTCTTGGTGTGGTATGCAGGTAAAAAGATCAACCACATCTATGGTGACAAAAATCAGATTCTCAGTCAAGAGGTTAGGTGTGATGTTTTTTAGCAGGTCCCATGAATCTTTCAAGATGTGTTTATAGTTGTTGCAAATATGTTTGGTCTTAAAATCCACATATTTAGCCATGGGAAGTGTTTTGGAACTATCAGCTGACACGATGGGTCTTAATGGGGGGTCACTTACGTTCTTGTGCACCTTGGGTATGCCGAAAATTATTGGGATCTTAGGTTTCGGCACATACAAAAATTGGTGCATTTTACTATCGATTGTTCCCTCCATAATCATGTTATCTAGTGCCATATCAATTCTTTGATAAGCCAAGTTCACCTTGTTGATTGATACACTTCTATATTTGCTTTCTTCTCTGAGAATACTGTTCATTTTGCCTTCATATGTGATATTATCCATAATGACAACCCCCCCTCCCTTGTCTGGCTTCATAATTCTTATTTGAGTTTTTTTTCTTAAGTCATTCAGAGTTTCATGTTCTTTTTCTGTAAGGTTGTGCGCCTTATTATGTTGTTTGAACTCCTTTCTGATTTCATTTTCTAAAACTGATTCCAGGTTCTTTATTTGAGGGAGGAATGGGGGGTTGTAAGTACTACGTCTGGTTAAGGCAAAATGTTGTGACTCTAAATTCAATGGTATCAGGGGCAGGGTAGCTTGCAAGTTTACCTTCCTAAGGAACAGCTTCATGTCTATGATAGTTTGTACCAAATCGCCTCGAGTGCTAGGGATGAATTTAAACCCTTTACTGAGTAGGTCTAAATGTGCCTTATTGATGGTAATGTTACTAAAATTGTATATCGAAAAATTTTTAAAGGAATATGTGGTACCTGTACGTAAAATCTCAACCTCTGTGTCTGCACCAGAAGGGTCAACATGGTCTTGAATGGGGGTGTGAGTGGGGGTGGGGGTGTAAATGGTGTTGGTTAATACCTCCCTCTCCCCCTACAAACAACTACACAAGTGAAAGTGAAAAGGCGTGATGAGACGTCTATAGACTGGCATCCAAATTTTAACACATACCTAGCCATGAAACGTGTGTATGCAGAGACTATGAACATTTCAAATTGCTGGGTTTGTACAGCTATACCAACAGCATATGGAAGACTGATAATGTCCACTGTCCCTTTGGAGATAAATGAGACTTGGGAGAATTTACTTTTCAACACAGGAACTGTGAGATCACAGGATAAAATAGCTTTATTTTTACCTATCACACAAAAAGGAGTTGTATGTTTTTACAAAAATGACACTCTCCAGGTGGGCTGGAGCAATTGTAATATAACCATATCTTACCGATGTTATATTAAGAATAGTAATGGCAATACTTTTTGCAATACTAATTATGACTCGTATTTAAACTCATTGAAAACAACTATGAGTGACATTCAAAAAAATCCAGTTTTGTTTAAACAATTGTCAGTTATAGATCAAAAAATGTTTCATGCAGGGCTGATGCGTATTAGTACTAAAGTAGAAAACTGTTATTTTATTTGTGGGAAAAAGGCATATAAATGGTTACCTGAGAATTGGTCCAGCAGTTGTTTTTTGGGTTACTTGGTTCCGGCAATAAGACATACTGCAGAATTACCTTTGGGTAAGATACGAAACGTAAGAGAAACAGCTCGAAAGCCCGAAGGTCCAGTTAAGAAACCTGTGAATCCAGTTGGGGAGATCGAAGCTGGTTGGAAAGACCATAATTCAGTAAAAGACAAAAGCGAATTGACTCATATGGACTTGAGTGACAGTGTTATATCCTGGGCAGGAATATTACCAGCCTATGGAGCAGTCAAATCGATCTGGGAGCTGAGGAAGTTGTCGAAACTTCTCGAAGTAATGAGTAATGCAACTTTTTCCACCCTAGAACTAGTGACTGATGAACTGAATGCAATGAGAACTGTTGTGCTACAAAATCGGATGGCTCTTGACTTCACCCTAGCGGAGAGGTGGTGCGTCTGGCGCTTATCAAAGAAGAATGCTGTGCTTATATACCTGACAATCGTCACGAGATAAATAATCACCTAGAGGTAATTCAGCAAGTATCAGCCATGACTGAACCAGGCCCAAACCCACTGACAAACTTTTTCCCGAATCTGTTTGGGGGGTGGGGTTCCATCCTAATGAACATTCTAATTGCTATTTGTGTGGGTATACTCCTAATAGGAGCATGTGTTTGCTGTGGAATTCCCTGCATGAAAAGATTAATCAAAGATTTTGTTGATGTATCTGTTACTGAAACTTTCTACCAAGATATTGAAATTGACAGATTGATTTCAGATGACGCTTTTTCTGAAGTATAGATTGAATGACTCACCTAGCTGAAAATCCTAAGTGGAAAAGGTTAGGAGACGAAATAACACTATGCATACTTCAAAAAAAAAAAAAAATAGAATAAAAAGTATTAATAGGAGGAAATGTTAGAAAAATATGTATTTAAATATATGTGAAATGCTAGTTTAGAAGCAAGGTAGTTTATAATGCATTTTATTCTATTAATCATATAACAGAAGGGATAAATTCATGTGTAAATGCAAGTAGCTTCTGAAACTGCAGTGTGCTTTGACCCCTGACCCTGGCAGCTGCCAGCTCAGCAAGCTTAATGTTTATGCTTTTCATAAGTGATTATCTGCTGAGTCAGGAAATTAAATGTGTAAATCTTCCGCTCCTTCCTGATGAGATAACTAGTCCTTGTAAATAATGAAATCTTCTCTTCCTGCATGAAGTAACTTGTCCTTGTGAGATAAAAACACAGCTGGTAAAGAAAGTGAAACAGTGAACAAATATGTATGTTAAAGACTGAATCTGCTATTGTATTTGAACTGATATGAAACCTTGAATAAGTAACTTTACAGAAAGACATTATGACTGACCAGCTGGATAGCAAGGCCGTATTGTATCTAGAGGAAAAGTTTTTTAAAACATACTGCATCAGCAGATTAAAAGAATAGAGGCTTGTAAGCTAAAGTGATGTAGATGCCCCGTGACATATCACGTTAGTAAGGTGGGCATAGCTTAAATGTTAAACCTATATAAAATTGTGTGCTTCCTGTTTTATGTCAGACAAAATTCTGTACTTGTATGTTTTTTTGCCTCCTGGTGTACACTAGTAAACTTTTGAATCTGAACCTCCTGTGTATTGAATTATTAATTTTATTTAACACATATCTTGACACTGTTCCCAGGGAAGCAAAGTGTGTGTCCTGGATGTGGGAGGGGTGGTCTGGACTGGTTGTGTTGTGTGTTACAGGTCCTGTGGTCACGAAGCATGGTATAGAACATAACCTGCCAGTGCGATGTGCATATCTGACCCTGATGTAGGTGGCTGCAAATGCATATATATGCTATCCCCCACCTGACAGGTAGTACTAGATGTACATACCTCTGTAGAAATAATGATGTCAGCACCCTATAAATACTGCAGGTGCAGAGCAGATGCCCAGTAATTTGGATAGTGCGCTCTGCTAATGCGTCTCCCTCAAGTGTCATAATATAGTTAGGTAGGGGGTTTGAATCCTGCAAATACTCAGTGTGTGTGTGGGTGAACGTGGTTGGTGTGTGTGCAAGTCTGTGTGAGGGGAATGTCCCTTTTGGCAACTGGGAAAACACACTACAGGATGCACATTTCTCTTTCTAAACACTGATGATGTCAGCACCCTATAAGTACAGCGGGAGAAGGGAAATCTCCCAAAAATGTGAATAGCATGCTCTGCTAATGCGCCTGTCTCGAGTGTCATAACATAGTTAGGTAGGGGTTTGAATCCTGCAAATGCCCGCTGTGTGTGGCGGGTGATCTTTGTGTGCACAAGCCTGTATGAAAGAAATGTCCCTTTTGGCAACTAGGAGAACACACTGCAGGATGCACATTCCCCTTTCTAAACACTGATGATGTCAGCACCCTATAAGTACAGCAGGAGAAGGGAAACCTCCCATTAATGCGATTAGTGCGCTCTGCTAATGCATCCGTCTCAAGTGTCATAACCTAGTTAGGTAGGAGTTTGAATCCTGCAAATGCCCAATGTGTGTGGAGGGGGGTTAGTGTGTGTGCAAGTCTGTATGAAAGAAATGTCCCTTTTGGCAACTAGGAGAACACACTACAGGATGCACATTCCCCTTTCTAAACACTGATGATGTCAGCATGCTATAAGTACAGCAGGAGAAAAGAAACCTTCCAGTAATGCAAATAGCGTGCTCTGCTAATGCATCCGTCTCGAGTGTCATAACCTAGTTAGGTAGGGGTTTGAATCCTGCAAATGCCCAGTGTGTGAGGAGGGGGGGTTAGTGTGTGTGTGCAAGTCTGTATGAAAGAAATGTCCCTTTTGGCAACTAGGAGAACACACTACAGGATGCACATTCCCCTTTCTAAACACTGATGATGTCAGCACCCTATAAGTACAGCAGGAGAAAAGAAACCTCCCAGTAATGCAAATAGCATGCTCTGCTAATGCGTCCGTCTCGAGTTTCATAACATAGTTAGGTAGGGGTTTGAATCATTCAAATGCCCAGTGTGTGTGGAGAGGGGTTAGTGTGTGTATGAAAGAAATGTCCCTTTTGGCAACTAGGAGAACACACTACAGGATGCACATTCCCCTTTCTAAACACTGATGATGTCAGCACCCTATAAGTACAGCAGGAGAAGAGAAACCTCCCAGTAATGCGAATAGCGTGCTCCGCTAATGCGTCCTTTTTTGAGTGTCATAACATAGTTAGGTAGGGCTTTGAATCTGGCAAGTGTGTGTGTGTGGGGGGGGTGGAAGTAGTGTGTGTGCAATTACATGTGTGAGAGAACTGACCCTTTTGCCAACCAGTACAACACACCAGCTGCTGCATATTCCAATCTCTACACAGAGATGATGTCAGCACCCTACAAGTACAGCGGAAGAGGGCAAATCTCCCAGTAATGCAAATAGCATGCTCTGCTACTGCGTCTCTCATTACTGTCATAGCACAGTTAGTTATGGCTTTGAATTCCACACATGCCACATGTGTCTTTGTCACACAGAATGCCCATGTGTGTGGGTTGTTGTTCACAATAATGCATGACATCGATTAAACCAGTAATGGCAATGGACACAGATGATGTATGTGTGTGCCAAATACACATATGTACCTGTGACTTTTAATAGTTACCATGTCTGACACCTGCCACATGTGAATACATGGTATTTGCACTGGATAACATTATGACTGTGGTCTTCTGTGCGGGTGTTGCATGTGGTATGTGTATATACAGTGTGAGATGTAGATGGTATCATCCTAGCAGCGAGGGATACACATCTGGTCTGGGGCATATAGTCTACATGTTGTTGATGAACAGGTGCTGCATGTTTTCACCTGTTGTGGGAGTGGTAACAAGTTGTTCCATAGCAATGCAGCGACTACATGCTAGGAACCTTTCAGCTAGGGTGTTGTAGCTACAGTAATTCATCAGCATTCAGTAATACGTCAGCATTTCTGGTGAGGGTATGATGCCAACCAAGGTCAGGGTCATACCAGCCTGTGCCACATGCTCAGAGAGCCCTTCCATGTTCCCTATCATGTAGTCCAGGGAGGTACATCACAGGTCAGCCATAGTGGCATGGACAATGACTGAGTCATATGTGTCCATGCCTCTGACTGACCTGTATGCTTGTGTTATGTGGTGGACCATAGTGCCCCACGGGCATATCACTGTGACCTTCACCTTGTCCAGCCTGGTGAGCGTGACCTCATTGTACCGGACAAGAAAGGTACCTAACACAACTGTAGCAGGTGTGTTGTCTAGCCGTACAGGCTGTGACTGTTTGGCACACAGGATGTGTGTGCTATGTGTTATGCGTGCTGTGTTCTGGCATAACGTATGCCTGTGTGCCAGCTGCAGAGGTGTCTGCTGCTCAGGCAGGATGCTATTCTTAGGCTCCACGAATGGCCCAGTGTGTTCACGTGTTTGTATTGCTGTCAGTGTAGGTCTACATCAGACTGGTATTGTAGTCACTGTAGTATTTCATGCCACCTGACAGGTTATGCCAGTACTGGGTTCAAAGTGCTTAGTCCCCAGTTTGGCTATGTGGTAGCATCTCATACATGTGTTGTACGTCCATGTGTAGGGGAGAGGGTTGACTGTGTACATGTAGCAGCTGTGACATCGCCACATGACCCACATATTCCACAACTGTACCACAGAGGTGACTGACAAGTGACCTTTGCACATGCTACCATAGTATTGTGATTGCCATGGTGATTAACAACACATAGGGCCAATGGGGAACAAGGTACATAGGTTCATAGGTTCATAGGTTCATAGGTTCATACTAGGTTATCTGCCCTAGGGCATTTATAAACCTAGCCAGAATGTGTTTGGCTTTCGCCACCCGTTGTAAATTTATCTTGCTATGCCCTTTTTCGAGGTTAGTATACTGTGCCTCTGTCTAACAGTGACACAGAAGTGATACCCGGGGTAAACCTATGATGTCCCATCCACTCATCAAGATTCCTCTTGAAGAGAGTCAATGAGGGACTCTGCCTAACCTGGACTGGGATTTTATTCACAGAGTGAAGGGAGCCTCTGGGTTATGAATCTGTCCCTCCAGCATGTCCTATTTATTTCAGTGCTGATGTTCAAGTCTCTCAAGCACGTAGCTCGATGGGATTTGGATATTCTGAGGTGCAGCATGCCCATTAATTCCGGGTTGGACATGGCTTTATACATCAGGCACAGATCGCCTCTGAACAGGCGGTATGCCACTGAGTAGAGCTGGAGTTTCTTTAACCGGTCAGCATATGGCATCTGTTTGAGCCCTTTGATCCTCTTGGTGAGGTACTTTTGGGGTCTTTCCAGTTGCTGTAGGTGTCTGGTAAGGTACATCCCAATAGGGGCATTGTACTCAATTATGGGCCTGCTGAGGGATGAGTAAAGAGGCACGATGTCCTCCCCTGATCTAGATGTAAATCCCTTCATGATGAGATGGGCTATATAAAATGTTTTTCTAACCACTTTGGCCACGTGGTTGTGAAATGAGAGATTGCTATCAACTTGGGTCCCCAGGTCCCTAATTACTTCTTCTGTACTTAATTGATTACCACCTATGTGGTACTTTGTGGGCACTTTGTTTTTGCCAAAGGGGGTGACTATACACTTGTTGGCATTCAGCTTGAGGCCATGGCTCTGGCACAAGTTGTCTGATTCTATGAGGCCCTTTTGGAGGATGCTTGTGTCGGCTGGAGAGTCGATTATGGCGGCCAGTTTTCAGTCATCTGCGAAGTTGGTCAGCCACAGTCCTTCCGTGTTGGCCTGTACCTCCGAGAAATATATACCGAACAAGAGAGGTCCCAGGACTGAGCCTTGTGGGACACCACTTGTAACTGGTTTGGAGTCTGACATGGCTCCAGCAATTCTAACCATGTGGATTCTGTCCTTGAGCCAGTGTGCAATCCATCTAGTGACATAGGGGGTTATATTTAAGCTGGTGAGCTTCTCTAGAATGCCCGAGTGGGGTATTGTATTGAAGGCTTTTGCGAGGTCCAGGTAGGCTGTGTGGACCACCTTCCCCTCGTCAATGGCCTTGGTGACTGTTTCAAAGAAATCAACCAGGTTTAAGAGGCAGGATCTACCCTTAACAAAGCCAAACTGGGTATGATCCAGTGTCTGTAGGTCCCCAATATCTTTATTTATGGGGTCCATGATGATCCTTTCCATAGCTTTGCAGACCAAGCTAGTCAGGCTTATGGGGCGATAGTGTCCAGGATCCGTTGAGGCACCACCTTTATGGAGAGGGACCACCATTGCTGTACGCCACTCTTTGGCCACATACCCTGTAGTAAGGCTGGGATTGAACAGTAATTTTATGTTTGGGTGTAGCTCTTCCTGGAGTTCATGTAGGACACAGCCCGGGACACTGTCTGGTCCCACTGATGCTGTGTTTTCTGCTTTGGAGAGGGTGGCTCTTACCTGAGCATCTGAGATGTCAGGGGGGCAGCACTGTGCTGGGATAAATATTTGCCCTTTCGGTGTGGATGGGGGGGGAGAAGTTTGCGCTGAACCTGTCAGCTAGGATGTTGGCAATGTCTGCGGGTTCGGTGTTTCTTTTGACATTTTGGACTACCTCTGAGCATATCTTGGAATTACCACCCAGGTTCCTAACATAACTAAAGAAAGCCTTGTGATTATCCTTAGTGTCCTGTGCAATTTTCTCTCGAAGCTGACCTTAGACAATTTTATGTGTGCCCGTAGTTTTTGCTAATACTGATCAGTGATGCCTTCCCTTTTTGGGATTTTGCTGTATCATTTAGTAGCTTCCTCCTTCTATTGTATAGTTTGTTTATGGCTGGGTTCCACCAGCCAGGACGTCTTCCTTTGGAGGATTGGGTCTTGGTTTTATTTGGGATCGCTTGATCCATGCATTCCTGAAGGTGTCCATAGAATGCATTTATAGAGGAATCTGCGGTCTGGGCCGTATTTTCCACAGGCCCGGGGGCTTTGAAGGTTTCCACCTCGGTTTTCAGGATTGTGAATTTGCTTTAGAGAAGGTGTTCACTGTGGTTTTCTGGGCAGGGGGTGGGGTCGGGATGTGAATATCCAGTGAGATTAGTTTATGGTCTGATCTTACCAGTGAGGGATACACTTCTGGTCTGGAGCATAGAGTCCCCATGTTGGTGATGATCAGGTCCAGTATGTGTCCCCCTCTTGTGGGAGTGGTAACAAGTTGTTCCATAGCATTTGAGTTCATAAATTCTAGGAATCTTTGCGCTAGGGTGTTGGAGCTAGAGTCATGCTCCCAGTCTATGTTTGTGTAGTTGAAGTCGCCCAATATAATGGTGTTTGGAGAGACCTTCATATTTTCCACTGTTCTCAGGAAGGCCGAGTGCGGTTCTTGGGTTTGGGAGGGTGGTCTGTAGCAGGCTATAAACTGGAAGGCAGTTTTACCCACTATTAGTTGCACATGGATAGTCTGTGATGCTTGGTGCTTTGCCACCAACCTGGAGGTGTGGGTATCTTTGATGAATATCGATACTCCCCCTCCTTTTGTGGTTCGGTCCAAGTTTTGGGGCTGAAAAGCATGGTATGAGGTATAACCTGGTAGTGCTGGGGTGCTCTCAGTAGCCCTGAACGAGGTATCTGTTACTGCACAGATATCGATGTTCTCCATGCTAAGGAGAGTTTTGAGTGCATGCATCTTGAGATTTAGACTTCTGGCGTTGAGTAGCATTACTCTTAGTATCTTATCCCTTGTGATACCTATGGAGGTGGGTTTGTCTGTTGAGCCTTGCCTAACAAAGGCACTATGGGGGTAGCAAGAGCCTTTGCCAATATCCGAAAGCCCAGGGGTGACAGGTGCAAGCCGTCCCTAGCCAAGCAGGTGGTTCAACAGAGGGTGAGTATGTGAGGGTGTAGTGCCTGTGATTAGTTAGCAGTGGCATATATGACTGCTCACGTGGACAAATGCCAGGTAAGTCATATGCAATGTGTCACAGGCAACGTACATGTGAACAGGACAAACAGTGACGTTCTGTCAAGTGAGACATGGACATACATATAGTAAGCTATGCAGCTGTCACTAGGAGTCCACAGAAGCTCTGTAACTCTGCATTGCAGGTGGGATCAGTATTCCAGGGTAACTGCAAGCAAACATGCATGCAAACAAAGCTACAGTAAGCAGGGCTGCATGTAGTCCATTGTACAACAAACAAGCTGTACCACTTCCAGTAGGTAACACTGCAAATATGCAGGCACTGTGCACATGTACATGGAAATACACAGGTCAGATGGCTAGGGTCCAGTCTCAGCGCACACAAGTGTACAGACCATGTACCGTCAGGATGTATAATAACTGGATGGAAACCCATGTGCTCATACCTGCAGTAATACACATGTCAAATAACAGACACTGAGCCTTCACTCAGTGGTTCCATACTTAGTAGGATGTATGCTACCTGGCCTGCCACCACAGTATTCCTGACATGTATGGGGACTCTCCCTCCTGTAACAGTTAGTTTTGTGTGTTGGGGCTGTCTAGCATGGTATGAGATGTGAGCTTGCAGTGCTAGGGTGCTCCTACGTGTCCTGTACCAGTCGTGTAGTACTGCACACATATCAACATCCTCAAACATCCACATTGCAGAGTCCAGTGTGGGCATCATGCCACTTGCAGTTTACATGTCCATCATTGCATATTAATACTTTCATTACCTTATCCCCTGTGCTACCTATGTATGTAGCCTTCTGTTGACATCCTTACCACCAGTATGCCAACATGTGCAGATGATACACTATGGTACTTACCATGGGTGTAGACAACAGTACATGACAATCATACCCTTACTGCATCAGGCATGCTATGATATACCCACAATTATATCAGCACACAGTACTGTTAACAACATGATACTATTACTACACGTCTATGTAGTCACCCTGTGCATCAGCAACATGTTAACCTGTACCTGCACTGATGTTACAGATTGCAGGAGGTGGCACAGTTTCATCATATGCACAGGGTGTGAACTTGGTATGCCTGAGTCAGCCACCGATACCACCAATTGACATGTATGTGTATGTGTGTTGGTGGGGGACAGCAGTACAAGGTGGGGCAATGTTGATGCAGTGTGTGCATGTATGCGGTAGCCCTAGGTGTTGTCAATTCGCACGTGTTTATGGATGCACACAGTTCCACCTCATGGCTGCCATATACTGGTGTTTGTGGACAGCCACAGACTGTACCTGCCAGGTCATACAGATCAGTGTCTCTGGCCATGGACACAGTACCTGTGCCTTGCAGGGGTGCTACGGACCATATCCGGTACCAACCCAGACTGGGTACTGTCATTAGAAGCAGGTGTTTGTTGACTGGACACAGATCCCTGTCAGGCCTGGCCAGAGCCACGTGCACGTGGTCTCCTGGGGTGGTCTGATGACAGCACAGACCCAGCATTGCTGGGGCTGCTGCTGGCACTATGGGGGCGGCCGCGGCCCTGTTGTCATCTGCGATGACTGCCAGCTGCTGCTGTTGCTGGCATACGCCCACATCGACGCCTCAACCGTCCACCATCGCCCTGGCTCATGGACATGTAGTTGTGGAACCGGTCTAATATGTCCCCACAATGTCTGTCTATGGCATCGGTGAAATTACGGATGGCAGCCGCAATGTCACGCATACTGTCAGTCATGGCTGTGCGACATGCTGTCAGCTCCCTCAGACCCTGTCTGGTGTACCATTCCATATGTGACTGTGCCTGCATGACAGCCCGAAACATAGCTGAGGTTGTAAGACCTCTGTGGGCACATCTGACAGGGGCAGTACACCCATGGATGCTCCCACGAGAACCCCTGGACATCTGTCTGTGTGGTACCATCTCAGGGCCATGCCCATGGCTGCTGTGTGGGGACGCATGTGCCACAGATACCGCATTACCCTGGTCAATTCCCACTGTATGCTGTCCATCACCTAGGGACATTGGTGACAAAGGGTGTATTGGCAGGATAACTGTGCGCATTGATGGGGTTGACAGCTGTGTACTGTCAATCGGCTGACCAATGACGGACCTTGGCATACCTTCCTGTGCCATTACACAGATGTCATCATTATCAGTACCCATGGCACCTGATTCAGGTTCCCTGCTGCATGACACCAGAGCAGCACCAGAACCTGTGGGAGGGAAACAGGAAACACAGTTTACAATGTCTACACAATATTACCAGTGATGCACACATCCACACATGCACAGGTCCACACATGCACACATGCACACATGCACACATGCACAGGTGCACACATGCACACATGCACACATGCACAGGTGCACACATGCATACATGCACATGTGCACACATGCACGCATGCACAGGTGCACACATGCACACATGCACACATGCACAGGTGCACACATGCACACATACACACATGCACACATGCGCACATGCACACATGCACACATGCACAGGTGCACACATGCACACATGCACACGTGCACAGGTGCACAAATGCACACATGCACACATGCACACATACACAGTTGCACACAGTTGTACACTACTCAGTATGCGAGATATCAACACACAGACACAGACACACCTGCATGCATACACAGAGCACTACTCAGTGAGCCTAATATTACTATTACTATCAAGACTATTAAAGGTATTGTTAATACACACTCACCAGCATGGATAGGCTGCATTGCTGTTACACCGGAGGGACCTGCAGAAGTGAGGAAACTAATGTCAGTGGGCACAACTGTGCCATTGTTACTGAGTATGATACAGGTCAGTAGTACAACAGTCGCCTTTCACAGGTCAGCTGCTGATATTGAGGATATCACACTTGCACATTAAATACTATGATGACAGCTACAAACCAAGGACATACCTCACACATGCATTAACTACCAGTGTACACAACAGTCAACTATACATATGGCATATTACCTGCATGCTCATAGTCTTGCTGCTGCGTGGTTCCAGCCTCCATCATAATGCATGCCTGCTGCTGTTGTTGTTGTTGGCGGACTAGAGCCACTACACTCATGAGTAGTCCCCCCAGTCTGGTGAGTGGGGGATGTGTAGCCACCCCACCACCTGTGGCGACCTGTTGCCTGTGGATATCCGACGCACGCTGATGGACATTTCTGATTAAATCACTGCAGTGATGTCGTACCTGCTCATATGTCCTATTATGCGTGCCTATGTCATTTACTCGACGGACCAGGTCTTGCCACAGTGCAGCCCTCTCCTGCTGATTCTGGCTGGTGCGGGAAAAGAGTATTGCATAATCCCGCACCAGGCTCTGGTGTATTTCCTCGTCTTCTGCTGCGGAGTAAGCTGGATTTCATGGGTGAGCCATGTTCCTGAAAAAGGAAATGACATGATATCAGCAATATATGTCAGCAGAATTTGGCACACATACTACACATGCTACTCGACTGTTATGATACGACATATCTCACATATATAGCATCTGTCTGTCTATTGGTGGATACACATGTAAATGGCCAGGTATCAGTGCTCAGGCAGCAACTGTGCAACAGTACCTGGCACACTCCATACGACATACTACCAAACCCCAGCAGTCAGAACACTGATTCATGTCCAGAGCACCTCCTCACTCTGGGGGTTTGTATCTAGGTACTGTATGGGCTGCATCATCAACTACTGTGAGCTGACCACACATTAATTGCCCTGGATATACATATCCCACCTCCACCACCAGCACAAACGACTATAGTGAATAACATTGCAAATGCAAACTTTACACTTTGTAACAGTGACATGGTATCCTTTCAGCCCACTGGGCCAGTGGGAGACACAACCCACAATGCTGACCCCTTCACAAATGATTTCTACGGACATCTCCGAGAATGCATGGATCATGCAATCCCATATAAGACCAAGACACTCTCCACAAAGGGACAGCATCCTGTCTGGTGGACCCCAGCCATAGACAGATTGTATTACAAAAGATGGAAGCTACTGCGAGACAGTGCATAATTCCATAAAGGGAAGGCATGTCTGAGCAGCACTAGTAAGGATTTGTTTTCCCTCATACAAACATCCATGGGCAACTTTGAGAGGGAAATCAACAGGGACACTACAGATAACCACAAGGCCTTCTTCAGTTATGTTAACAACCTGGTCAGAAACCCTCCACTATGCTCATAGTTAGTACACAACAACAAATTATTCACTGAACCCACAGATATTGGCAACATTGTGGCAGACAGGTTCAGTGCAGGTTTCACCCCTCCCTCTCCCCCAAAATAAGACATAGTTATCCCAGCTGACTGTAACCTCCCTGTCATCACAGATGTCCAGGTGAGAGCCGCCCTCAGGAAAGCAGAATACACAACATGAATGGGACCTGATGGTATCCCCGGTTGCATGCTACATGAACTCCAAGAGGAGCTAAACACACATATAGAAGTGCTATGTAACACTAGCCTGACTACAGGATATGTACCTGTACACTGGCACACAGCAACAGTGGTTCCACTCCACGAAGGAGACACCTCTACATACCAATACAATACAACACAATACAATACATTACGATACAATACTATACAATATGCTATTGCCCCTGGGACTACAGCAGCATACTGTTCTGCTACCTTGACCATTGTGACACATGTGGTGTGATAGTATCTGCTGCTGTCAAACAGTTACACAGGGTGACTCATATGGCATATTACCTATCTGACTAACATTCAGCAGGGGTATGTGTGACATGTACTCATGGGGAGTCTTGCTTCTTAACACTGTGTGGTTTATTGCAGGGTATGTCTTATCCATGTGTAGGAACCTGTACCTCCACCATGTGCTCTCTATTGCAGTGGCACGGACGACACACAGCAGTCATTTAGGTTGTGGATGGTGTGAGGTGTTACTATGGTTGTTGGACATCTGTCATGGGTGTGACATAGGTATGTAAATGCAGGAGTGGTAACCTCTATGTGGGTAGTATGTGTGTACTCTGTGGTGTTGGCAGTCACTGTGCATTGGCAATGTGTTTGAGTGCATTGTCACAGTGTTGTACATGTCACTGTGTCCTTCTCCATATCTGTAGCTGTCATGTGAGGTACATACCATGGCAGCCATTATGTGGTGTGGAGGGGTACACTCACCTACATGTCCGTAGCTGACACACCATGTCTGCTGACACATACCATGTGCAGGTATTCCAGGAATAGTGTGCCACTGTGAATATCATTGGGGGGACTATTGTACACATTTATGACCCTGTTCACCCCTGACACATGCAGTGGTGGGCAGCCAATCACATATCAGGTGGTTACTGGTGTAGGTGATTTGAAATGGGGTATGGTACTCCAGTTTTGACACTGGTGTTCACTCCATGCCTTTGTCACCAGGCACCTGTTGCAATACATCTATACACATGTGCCTCACTCAGAATATATATACATCTCTCTCTCTCTCTCTATATATATATATATATATATATATATATATATATGTATATAGATATATCTATATGTATATATATATATATATATATATATATATATATATATATATATATATATATATATGTCTGTATACATATACACATATATATATTGATGTACATATATTGCTATAGATATGGAGAGGGGGGGTGTGTGACAGAGAGGGGGTGAGAGTGACAGAGGGGGTGGGACAGGGGGTGTGTGAGATCATCATATACAGTCATACCTGTAGATAGTCAGATCTGTCTGTCTATGTATATGTATCTACATATAGCTATATCTGTATGTGTGCATTACATATATATGTTTGTACATATTCTATCTATCTACATCTGTCTATGTATTCCTACATCTCTCTCTATGTATGTATGTATACATATATGCATATTATATATATATATATATATATATATATATATATATATATATATATATATATATACATACATACATACATATTTTGACATACATACGTATTCATATGATAGATAGGTATATCAACATGTTTGTTTACCATACTGTATACACACACTAACATACTGCTAAACATACATAACTGTGAAACCTACTTTGTACATTGCACTACAACCTACATTCAACCTACACTGATATGTGCACATAGATGCTCTGACATACAAATGTATGTACAGCCTTCACTGATAGTTGCTGTATGTCCCCTGCCCTTTGCACATCTTCATATACATATGGATACAGACCAATGACACATATGGAGGGTTCACAGTATGTAGACTTTTATAGTATTACTTTACATTACCTGTGTTTGTCACAGCTGCTTGTGTTGCCGTCTGGGTTGTGTCCTGCTGCTCCACTTGACAGTTGTCAGCTTTCAGGTGGCTGTTGCTGACCAGTTTTGTTTCTGTATGTTTAGTTTTGTTTTTCTCTCTCTCTCTCTCTCTCTCTCTCTCTGTCTCTCACTACCTCCTCAGGGTGCAATGAAAGTATTGCATGTGTGGACTGGGAGTACATCATGCTTTTGTAGGTATCTGCATATGTCCATGTGATGGCCTCTGCACCAATTGTTAGCCAGCATTTGCTAATTGCATGCAGCCAGTTGTGTACTGATTGCAGTTCTCACTGTGATTTCAGAACAGTGCTATAAAAAGGTATGTGAGATAGGCGTAGCCCTTTCAGATTTTAAGGGCAGGGACCATGCTGGTATGCTGTGGACACTGTTCTGTGAGTGTAAAGGTTGGTATCTCTCTCATATTTCCAGCTGTGTTGTAGATTAACATTTCTCCATTCATTTCCCCAGTTTCCTGTACTAACTGTGTATGTACACTGACACCTAAGACTACTACTACTGTTAATGTGTGTGTGTGTGCTTTCCTGTGGGACATGTGGAGTTAACTGGTGTATAGCAGTGGCTCTTGCACTTTGTTGCTATGGCTTCAATATTTGCCCTTTACAGTCACTACTTGTATGCCTACTAGGTGTCCTGACTGTAGTGTGCTGCTGTGGCTTTCTTATTTCCCATGTACATTCACACCTTGAAATGCTTGCTATATCTGCTAGGGTGTTACAGCATGCAGTGTGGTCTGGCCATGGTGTGGGCCTTGACATCTATTAGGGTATTTGAGTATGCTGCTGAGCAGGCTCCAGAGACTCTCAGGTGCATCTGTTATCTGCCTCATGGAATGGTACATATCAGTGGGGTACACCCATTAAATTGTCTGGTATTCTGCAGTTGTGACTGTGGGATAGCATGAGCATATGTATTACTACACTATTTCTGCCGTGCAAGTGGTACATACTTTCGGGACTTCATAGTTACCATTGTATGTGTTGTAACACCTTTCTGCCTACTGTTTGTACATTTCACATGGAGTCTGTGGGGCATCCCTGTAACTCAGTCACTGTTGCTATGTCTAGGCTCTTAACTATTCAAATATGGTGGTGTCAGACCTCTCAAGTGTACAAATATTTGCAGGTTGTCCACATTTCTGCCTCATATTCTGGTCAATATGTCATGCACAGCTCTTTCTGGCAAATCACTCTGGGCTCAAGTCAGAATATAGTGACAAACATTTAAGTTTCAGACTTCATACCCTTCCAAACATCCAACAAAATGCAGAACCTGTTACTATCTGAACTGTCTAAGTTTGTTGTAACATTATTTGTAATGTGTCCCTGGTTTTGGCCCTTTGCTCCACATATTTTATTACTTGGTCCGGATGTGTTCCTGTAACAGGTTCTGGGGTATGGGCAGTGATTATCCTGCTGTGAGTATGTGTGTGTCTTGCAAGGTGCTACAGTGACATTATTACCTACTAGCTACCAACTAGCATGGCTGTTTCTGTTCACACACTACTATTATAGAAATCCACTAGATTTGACAGTAAATATACATGACATGCTTTGTGTACTACACATCCTATATTCCCTTTACATTCATTCCTACTATTACGTGATATATTTATTGTAGCACAATTTTCTTGTATAACAGTCTTGGCTTAGTGGTAAGTCATGCAAACTACTGTTTCAAAGGTCCTAGGTTCGGGACTGACAGTGGGATTTTATTTTGCTTTTGAGCAGACTACAGGACCTGTCATTCAGAGTGACTAAGGCACTTTTAAGTAGTTGTAACCGGGTTAGCACTGGTTTGCGTGGAGCTCCCGCATGTGCACTGGCGTTCAGCTCTGCGCACACCCGCTTACAACCGCTTAAAAGTGCTTACTCTTGCGCACACCCGCACCTTTTTCTTTGAAAGAAATGAAAATGGGGAGACAGGAAAGTGGTGAAAAAGGGATCACAAAGAGGGTAAGACAGTAGGGAAACAAGCTTGGGTTTTGCAGGAGGGATGTAGGTAAGGCCCATAGCTGCCCATTTCTTCATCAGCAACAGCTGTGCATATGTTTGTAATTTGGTGTGACATTTGAAACCTTCCACCCCTGAGAGAGGTGTAAGGACAACAATAATACTTGTTGTACAGCCAATTGTAATTGACAGTTTCCATGTCCAGCAGACATGTGTGCGAAATGGGCAGCTATGTATGGGGCATAATTTTTTTGTGGGTACAGAGTGCCCTTTTTTTTTTTTTTTTTCAGGTGAGAGTGGTATGTCAGGTAAAGGAAGTTGGTATAGCTGGGGAGGTAGGTTGGGTAGGTCAACAGACAAGACAAACAAGACACATACAGAGGCGGTGTATGACACGTGTGGGGGGGTTACACAATTGACAGGGACGGATGTTTGGATATCCAGAGCCCATGAGCCCACAGATGGCAACAGTGGAACTGATATCCCCACCCATGGGCAGTTGCCACTGTGCCTTCACTGCCCAGGATGGGGCTGTGCTGGGGGCTGTGTAGGCCAGGCAACAGGTATGCCTGTTAGTTGTGCCACCTGTGCCTCAAGCTGGCGTAGGGGCCCAAGAACAGCTTCCTGGATCTCCCTACGCACCACAGTCCGGATGCTACGGAGGGTGAGTGGTGGTTCTCCTCTGGCCACACTTGCAGAGGGGGGACGAGCCCCATCCCCTGCAGCGCTTCCACACGCAGGTGGCACAGGGCCACCGGAGGAGGGTCCGGACTGGGCACTACTGCCAGGTGCACTTGCCAGCTGAGGTGGGAGAGGTGGGTCCGCTGGAACCCGCCTTCCCTGTCATCCTATGTTTTGCATTATGTCATGACAGTTTGGGTTAGTAACATACAATACCATTCACAATTAGTTGTAACAGCATGCATTAGTATTCCCATTAACCAAACACCCAGATATTCACACCATTGAACAGCGAGCATAACACATGCATAATTTGAACAGCAATACACAGTCCAACAACATGCAGGGTTGATTGATGGCAACAGGCTATCAGGTTTGGATGTATGAACAGGGCAGATGCATCAATGTACATGCAAATATGTATGAACCAACAGGACAAATGTCCAGGGGTGTTAATTGTGATTGCACATAAATTTCACGTGGAATGGATTATATGTGGTTATAGGGTAGGGTGAAGAAAATTTAATTAACAACTTCATATACCAATACATATGCTGTACATTTCTAATAGCTGCAGATATATACACATTACAGTTCTGCCTACAGTTTCCTATGTGATAACTACTTCAAGTTGGTGATAGGAATGTTACTGCTACATCAATATACATTTTCATTTTTATTCATACACATTCGTATCTGGCTCTGTTCAGCTACATCATCCTGCTACATTTGCTTTATATAGCTATAGACAACTGTGGATGTTTTGTATTTCAGACAATCATACTATCTGCATATTGCAGACTGAGAGCAACATATCCAGATTTTGGGATACACATTCCAGCTGCAGGAACATTTTGAACACATTTAGCAGTTTGGTTCTGCTTGTCACATTCATTTCATTCTGTACTGACTGCAGTATACTTTATTCAGGAGTTATTACTACTTTATTGGTGGATTCATAACTCTTTCTCACACTCTCTCACTTGTTTTATTTTTACAGTTCAGGATGGTACTTACTTCTCGGCTTTATTGACATGTTTTACCTGTAGTTATTACAATCCTTTCCAACAGTCTCACTTCTGTCATGTTTCAGTATTTCAACAGGGATTTATTTCACACATGTTTTGCTCATCTTCTGCAGCTGTACTTTTCAGCCTGCTGCAGGTTGTGTACTATTATATTACAGGTGGGGCATCTTTATTTCAGACATTTTCATTTTTCTGTTTGGATTACAGACTGCAACACACTTTTGTAATCAAGCAATACTTGCAAACACTCTTACTTGCACATTTTATTACTTAGTGACTACACTGCACTCTTTTGCTAACTGTCATACTTTTATATTTATTTACAGTTACAGGGAGAGGATTACTGACCTGCCTGGTGGCGCAACTGCACCAGCCTATTGCCATAGGCTCTGCGGTTCGCAGAACGGACACCTGCAGCTGTAAAATAAATAAAGTAATATTGGAATGCACATCTCCATAATATCAGCTAGGTTAATTTCTTACATACATAATTAGATGTAACTTACTCAGTAGTGGGGCGTTGGGCATTTGCCGGGCCTCCTGGATCCAAAGGTTCAGTTGGTCCTGCTTGCATCTCTTCAGGTCTGCATGGTGGTGACGGACCTGCTCACCAGTCCTTGGAATCCCTGTGGCACTGGTGAGATCATGAGCCAACCGGTCCCATGCCTCAGCCCTATATGCTCCCCACAGGACCTGGCCCTGCATGAGTTGGGCCTCATGATTGTGGACAAGGAGCCAAACCATATATCTGGACTCCTCAATGCCCCACCTCTGTGCTCGGAAGCAACTACCCTCACCTACTCCTGACATTCTGGCTGCAAGTTAGTTCTACAATCGGTTATGCTGTGTATTCCCGCCTATGGGGCTTATATATGCCGTTTTTCCCGCACTTATCTGTGATTGGCCATTTTGGAATTGTATCAGCTTCACAAAACCTGCTTTGTCATGCTCCTCTTTCTATTCATTCTTATATAGTTGCTATTACTGCCTTTCTAAGTACAGCTGTTATGGCTTAGTGGTTCAGTACCTTGACTATGGTGCATGGTATCCTGGGTTCGAACCTGGCCACTGCTTTTTATATTTTATGACTGTCTAGACAGGCTAGGAGGTGTGTCTGTGTAAAGGCAGTTTTGTTACAGCTTGCTCAACGTTGCCCGTCGGTTAGCTTGTTGGCGCGGTGCGCAGCTCTGCGCAAACGGGTTACGCTGGTTTACGCTTCATTTGGCTGTCAGCACGCATATTACGCTCAGCTAGGGGCACACAGTTTCAGCGTGTTAAACCACTGCTCACCTACGGGCACTCATTTTGCACCTGTTGAACCACTGCTCACCTACGGGCACTCATTTTGCACCTGTTAAACCACTGCTCACCTTCGGGCACTCATTTTACACCTGTTAAACCACTGCTCACCTACGGGCAGATGCACTCAACTTGTTAAACTGTAGCTCAGCTATAGGCACATCTGGCATTTTTTATTATTTTGTTATCTCACATTTCTTCAAAATAAATGGCCTATTTTATTACATTTTACATAAAATATAATTTTATATGTGTACATATATGACAGGGACTTGTTTTGTGCTTATTTCACTAAAAATAAAAATTGATGTTGGGGGGCTCGAACCATGATTGCCTGTTTTTCAGCCAACGTCTCTACCTCTACACTATTGCTTTTTGGCTTACTTTGCATAGTTAGTTCTTATATGCTTTTCCACTTACTGCTAACTGTGGCTGAGCTACGGGCACACCCACGCAAACGAGCGCACTCACGGGCAAACATCTTTACAATTTAAAAAAAATATAACATGTTCATTTATATAATTTTATGTTCATAGTCTGTGGGGGCATGTGTTGTGTTGTGTTTATTCACATTTCCATGTACTCTGTCGTGGGGGTTTACTTTAGGCACTTTTACTCTTCTGGGGGCATGTCCGCTTGCAGGGCTTGGCCTACGGACACGCCCCCTACTGTCTTCCACGGACCGTGTAAGCCTTAGGTGTGATTCAGCATGCCCTCATGCATATGCATGACATGCTGACGTCACACCGTTTAACTGCAGCCTCCGTGTAAGCCTTGTGACTCTTACATGGAGGCTTCGTGAATCCTGCCCATTATATATATATATATATATATATATATATATATATATATATATATATTTGCATACATATATGTGTATGTGTATATGTATCATTGGAATGTGTACTGTTTCCACATTGTACATTCCCTATAGCAGACAGACTGTTCTGCATGATATCTTATTGATATTATCATGACATTGTACAGCTGAGATGGATTACTGTTAACGTCTTGTGGCTATGTTGTGTAAGGGTCCTGGGTATGAGACTTGCCAAGTGTTGGTATTGTGTTGCAAGGCAGATCTGTTCGGATGTGCAGGAGGGAATGATATCAATAATTACAAGAGGTACTTCATTTGGCCTCCCTCACCCCCATTAATGGTACCTTTGGTCATATATGTATTTATATATGTATATATATATATATATATATATATATATATATATATATATATATATATATATATATATATATATATATATATATATATATATATATATATATATATATATATATTTATATATATATATATATATATATATATATATATATATATATATATATATATATATATATATATATATGTGTGTGTGTGTGTGTGTGTGTGTGTGTTTATATATATGTGTGTGTGTGTGTGTGTGTGTGTGTGTGTGTGTGTGTGTGTGTGTGTGTGTGTGTGTGTGTGTGTGTGTGTGTGTGTTTATATATATATATATATACGTATACATTTTCTATGTTTGAGAAAAATTCAACTTTGTTTCCATCTGAAATGGCTTAGTGGGAATTCAGTTTGGCTATAGTGTGCAGGGTTCTGGGTTTGACACTTGCAAGGGCTGCTTATTTTGTTGCTGAGCAGAACAGGGGCTGTTGGAGACACAGTGATTAAGGCACTTTAAAGCAGTCTAAGTGGGTTTGCATGGAACTAAGTGCCGCTTACGGCCACTTAAACCCACGCTAATTTCAAATAAAGAAAAGAAAAAAGGGAGATAGGATAGTGATGAAATTGGGGCAAGCAGGTGGACAAACAAAATGAGAAAAAAGTATGGATGTGCAGGACGGGTGTAGGAAAGGACCATAGCTGTGAATTTCTTTGGCAGCAACAGCTGCTTTCAATGTGGGCAATTTAGAATTTGGAGCCTCACACCCTACAGGGAGGTGTGTGAGCATCATACAATATGGATGATTGGTAGGGTTAGATTATGTGCTGGGTACATGTCTCTGTGCGAAATGCAGAACTATGTATGGGACGTGTTTTTTTTGTGGGACAGATGCCCTTTTTTTTTTAAAGTGAGAGTGGGATGTTAAGGAAGGATTATTGGTAAGTGTGGTGAGGGAGGTTTGGTAGGAGAGGTTGCATTTGCAGATAGACAAGACAGACAAGACAGCAGACAGGGGCAGTGTATGACACAGGGGGGTAGACACCTTGATGGGAAGGGTGGTTAGGAATCTGAGGCTCTTGAGTCCCCAAGATTGTAGTAGTGGCACTGATGTCCCCACCCGATGGCAGTCACTACTACTCCTTTACAGCCCCAAAGGTGGCTGTGCTGGGGGCTGAGCTGGAGGGGACATCCTGCCCTTCTAGCTGTGACAGCCTGCCCTCTACCTGGTGCAGTCATCCAGCTCCATCTGGTGGACACTGTGCACTATGCCACTGACCTCATCCCGGGTGACAATATCCTCACCGCACCCACTTGCAGGGGTGGCGAGCCCCATCCCCTGCAATGGTTCCATCCAAGGGTGATGCAGGACCAGCAGATGAAGGAGGTCTGGGTTGGGTCCCAGATGTGCTGGGACTTTGTGCCTTTGCCAGGTGGGGTGGGAGAGGCGGATCCGCTGGGATCTTACTTCCCATATGTGTTATGGTGTGGAAATTAACAATGAATATTGGTTAGTCATGCACAACACATTTCAACATTAGTCAAAATAGCACACACGGATATTCCCATTAACCCAAAACAGTGCAATTATATGAGTGCCATAGCAAACAGAATCCATGCATATATGGAATGGCATTCAGGGTTGCAACAGCATGGCAGTTAGTGGTATGTCAGGCAGGCAATAATATGATTATTCAACAGGGAATATTAGTATGCACACAGTTTAAACAATGATAAACCAAGTGGAACAATGGTCCCATCAGTAGAGGTTTGTTTAAGAACATACCCATGTTGGTTTCTGTGTGATGGTTGGATCAGTTAAGTGGTGGGGTAAAGGAACAGATTCAATTGACAACTGCTATAAAGTATATTTGTCAATACACTACTATTCACTACATTCTGACCACATTTACACTCTAGCTGGGCCATGAGGCTGCTACAGCACACCAACAGCTGTAGATATCAACAGAGCAATTGTATACTTATTTTAGTTATATACATCAGACCTGTTTCTATACCGATTTATTTACCTGTGGGCCTGTCCAGATGAACTGTGTGGACATTACTTTGCTGTTCCTACCCATATTTCAGATTCACATTTTAGTTGCAGGCCCTGGTGTGTGTGTGTTGTGTCTTTCACATACATCTACTGGAACATTCTCTGTGTGCAGGTTTCTTGTCAACTGGGGAAACTATCCGTGACAGCGTGACACTTGAGGGGCTTGTCTGGGCCAGAATCCAGAGTGTGGATGTCTAGCTTGCATCTATTTGTAGGAATGGAGCTTGTCAACTCAGTAATTGTACACCTTTCATAGTCATACACATCATACTAGTATTCCTATTCAGATTGCTTTACCTGTGTGCCCTGTATGGAAAATGCATGTGTTGCAGTGCATTATTTTTTATATTCAGATTGCAGTTTAAAACTGTAGAACCAGACTGAGATGTTAGTGGTGGTCCCTGGATTTCAACCATGCTGTGTGTGCAAAATTGAACTACTGGCCTTTTCCTTATCAGACTAAGCTACTGAGGAAATGTGTTTTTGTTTGTGACATTTCTATCTAGTACATATTTTTGTGCACAGTACTTTTATTATCACATGTTGCATTATTTGTTTCTCATTTTCAGTACATTTTATGCATACACAACAGATATTGGTGTCATTGTTTGTGAAACATGCGCACATTAGCTGGATTGCACATTTGACTGTTTTACAACTACATACTGCAATTTAGAATACTGAGTACACAGTGTAGGTTAGGACTGCACCTGTTAGCCTTATACATTTCTCAGTAAATTGATAGCTACATATGGCTGAAATGGAAAGGTTAACACAAGACAATGCTGGCAGACAAACAAGTAAAACACATTCTGATGGGAATATGTAATGTTGCTCTTTACCAGTTATTTGACATGCTCATTCTAAAGTATGGAGATAAGCAGTGCTAAATCAGTTCTCCTCAGTTAATGCATTCTGCAGGACATACACATTTCTATTTGTCAGGTACAAGAGAGATGACATACACCAGTGTTTGGGATCACCTTTATTAGTTTTGACATACATATCTGTGTACAACTCTGAACTCCACAATTACTATTCCTGCATGATCTGCACAGGGGAATGCTTTTCATGGCACTTTCTTGGCAGGTTCACACAGACACACTCATACATATTCTAATATTCCTCTCCTGCATATTGTACACTGTTTGCTACTGATATCTGTCTTACACAGCAGCTGGGAATACTCCATTGTAACACTGGCAGCCTTACACAGGCATTTATTCCTGACTTTTACAACACAATTATATATACAAGCAGTACTACCATTACTATAATTTTGAGTTCTTACTGCTAATAGTAGGGGGGATTCTGTACTCACCATACTGCCAATGCAGCCGGGCCAGTCACTGTGCATGAGCCTGCACATTCTGAGACCTCTCCACAGCAGCTCTATGTGAAGATATCACACATTAATCACACCTGCACAGTCACAAGTTGAACTTTTTCCATACTTAGAGATACATAAGACTGCATACATACAGACAGGTGGGACATCCTGCGCTCAGGCTTCTTGGATCCACTGGTCCAAGAGTGCACCCATCCTCCACTTCAGGTCATTATGGTGATGACGTACCTGCTCCCCAGTCTGGGGTATGCCAGTGGCACTGGTGAGATCATGTGCAAGCTGGTCCCAGGCCTCCACTTTGTACTGCAAGCACTGGTACTGGCCCTGCAGCAGCCTGCCATCATGGTTTTTAACTAGGAGCACAACCATGACCCTGGACTCCTCGATTCCCCAACGTTGCGCTCAGAATCTCACACCTTCTCTGACACCAGCCATTTTGGTCCTGCTGTGTGCAATCACAAATGGTTATAGCTATATTCCCACCTGTGTAGTTTAAATAAGGCTGTTATCCTGCATTTTTTCAGGATTGGCTGGTTTTAATATGCTGCACTATGCTTAGCTTCACGCAAATCCGCATAGCAATGCTTACACCAGCTAAGCAGAGCTGAATTCAGGTAAGCAATGCTTACACTAGCAAAGCATTGCTTAAATCTATTTTTTTCATTAAAGTTATAAATTGTTTTTTACATTTATATTGCTTAAATCTATTTTTTTCATTAAAGTTATAAATTGTTTTTTACATTTATATTTTACATACTCCCACCCCTACTGTGGTATATGTGAGACATATGATTGACATCTATCATTCAAATGCCTTAAAAGTTTATTAAATAATTAAGCAGAGGGCTATAACATGGCAGTACTACTACGCTACAGCAGCTTGATGACATTTTCTATCACAGTAGGACTTGCCTATCATTTTCAGAATTTCTGCCAAGCTAAGCATAGCAGTGCACCATGTAAACAAGCAGCGCTGTGCTTAAACTTCGGATTTACTTCATGGAAAAAAAATGATTATTCCATTTTTTTATTTTTTACTCCTTTCCTTTTGCCCTACTGCTTCCATACATGTAGGGCAAGAGTGCATACATTTGGGGGGGTGCACTTGAAGGTTGCTGCCTTCTATAGGTGTTTTTGTGTTTTTTGTTTATTTTCAGTGTTCATGGACACTGAAATGTTAGCTATTTGCATTTCAGTGTCTGCGATCACTCGTTTACTATATATTAGAGCCATGCTCTAATATTATATAGTTTGACACTCATCCATGTCAGAAAGTGCTGTACGGCACTTTCAGAGTGAAGGGGGTGTGTTTCAGGTGCTGGGACTGCTGACACATGCCCTCTGTGCTTGTTCCTGGTTTGTGTCCGTTTAGTTTAGATAGCAGCGCATCTTCATGCATATGCAAGGCGCACTGCTATCTTAAATGGACACAAACCACTCTGTGCAAGAATAGCCTTATTCTTGCAAGGAGCTTCGTGAATCCAGGGGAACATATTAATAAGGAAAGTAAGAACTATCCATCATGGTGTTTAAAAAAAGCTTAAGAAAATGAAACTCAAACCGAAACATTTTTGGAGGTCAGCTGAGATGTCTCCTAACAAATGAAACAAATTGTGTTATCAAAAGATAAAAAAATACTTCTAAGAGAGAGAGAGAGATACATTGGGCCAAGTCCACTATGACGTTAAGCTAGCTGGCTATACTGCTAGTATAGCCAGCTATACTGCTAGTACAGCTGGCTATACTAGCAGTAATGGCCAAGTGTTGTTTAGACATCTGAGATATTATGGTAAGGGTGAGAGAACAAACATCTCTTTTAAAATAGATAAACACCACTATCATCAAATATGACAGATTGGAGAATGTGTACCCATAGGTTCTTTGGCTGCTTATCCCATATAGTTAGGGGGAATGAGAAAATTGGTGTGGAATTAAAATCTAACTACTCTGATGGACCCAATGGGTTAATTTTTTTTTTTTAATTTGTTTTGGTCCCCTTGGACCCCATCCTAATGGCCCAGCCCCCCAGTGCCCCACATCCATGCTGGGTCTACACGTTATCCTGTCACACCCAACTGGACTACTCCAGTATTGCAGAGGCTGGTTGTGAATCCTAAGGTACCCTGGGGGCTTGGCCATCTCTGCTTCCATCTTGATTTTCTTTTTTTTTTTATATGCACTACCCACTCCCTTTAAAATGCCCCCATACTCAACAACTACATCCAAGCACAACATAACACACCTCCCCTTAGGGAGTGTCATCAGTGAGCACCCTCCCACCAAGGATGGACATGCCTTTCCATCCCTGGCACTTTGTCAGTTGCCATAGCCACTAATCAGTATCAGGTTACCTTAGCCTAGTCATGGCTTTATCTCCTTAGACCAGTGGAGAATGGATATTGCTTAAGCAATATTTTAGAACAGCTATTGCAGTGCATATCCAACTGTTTTGGAGAACATTGTGAACAGGTTTTTATACTAACAGAATGAAAAATGACAGTTTTGGTACCTATTCTTAAGTGTCCTAACACTTCTTCTATAGACAGTTACAGGCAGATAAATTCAGCATGCATTTTGGAAGTTAATCTTTTATCTACTACAAATTTAGGCTAAAAGTAGGATTATTTATGCATCAACATGGATTTCCATAGGAATGCTCTTGCTTAAGTAAGCTTATCAGTTTTTATTCTGATATCCTAAATGTACTGAATGATGAAATTGTAGCTGACATTGTGTATTTAGATTTTGCTAAAGCTTTTAACACAGTACCACACAATGAGATTTTAGACAATGGTAGTCCTAAATATTTAGTACCTACATTATCAATTGGGTTGCTAACTGGCTGGATGGTAGGAGATGTAATCTGCAAATCATAAACTGTATCACTGATAAGATTAAGGTTAAGGTGGGAGTTCCACAGAATTTGGTTTTGGGCCCTTTATTATTTGGTATTGTTATTTCCAGCCTGGCAAAGCCTCTGAGTTAGTAAATCCACTGATGGCACTAAAACTGGGGCAGCTGTAACCAGTATTAATAATCAGTGAATGCTATAAGAGTTTATACTCTCCTTGCATGAGTGGTCAGCATTTAAAATTGTGATATTTAGTGGAAAAATGTATGGTATTATACTTTTGAATAAAAACTATTCTGGATATCCATATACACTGAGTAATTGCATATTATCGGTTAAAAATTGCATCAGAAACCTTTCAGTAATGGTAGGCTATAGACTGAGCTTTGAATTCCATTTCAGAAGCATGCTTTGGAAATCCTGTAGACTAATGAAGGGCACACACATACTCACACAGAAACACACACACACACAAGTCAATGGTCAGTTTGAGTGTAGAATAGGGAATACTGTCCCTTTTGTTTGTACCATCAGACACAGTTAAAGAAGCCAGAAAGAGTGCAGATGACATTTATCAAGCAGAGGTCAAAGGTCAAGCACATCTAATACAGTGATGGATTTAAACAAATGGCTCTTTTTTGTATGCATTATTCTGATCTTTAAATGTTGTAACAATGAGATTCTGGCTGCAACCGGGAATATAATTTGTGCAACTCATTGGATAGCACATATAATAATAATAATAATAATAATAATAAAACAAAACCATTTAGGAACTATTCCAAGGCTGACCTCTCTCTACTAAGCAACACATTGGCTAAATTCCAAGCACCCCCAAACCCAGTAAACACCATAGAATACACTGAGCTATTTACAAAAATCTCTGTACAGCCATATTGATAGCTGTATAGACTGAGCTGTGCCCCCTCATATTAAGAATAAGATAAACTCAAAAAACAAACCACCCTGGTAGAATCACAGTATCAATCGGTT
Source organism: Protopterus annectens (assembly GCF_019279795.1). Taxonomy (NCBI): domain Eukaryota; kingdom Metazoa; phylum Chordata; order Ceratodontiformes; family Protopteridae; genus Protopterus; species Protopterus annectens. The sequence continues at coordinate 157,362,417 of NC_056737.1, read as the reverse complement.
ATATAACAAAAAAAATCTTGGCCAAGCGTAGAAGGAACAAAGCCTTATATACTAAGAGTCCTCTGACCAATCTAAACAGGCAGCTAAGAGGGTTAATTAATACTTCAAAGGCTAAATTTGAAGAAAAAATAGCTTCTCAGCCAAAGGACAGCCACAAAGCTTTCTATAGCTATGTCTGTAACCTCAGTGAAAATATACAACGATGCGCAGAAGTTATTGTAAATGGCATCTCCCACACTGAACCGGAGGCCATTGCCAATCTTTTTGATTGACAGGTTCAGCTCAAATTTCTCCCCCACTCCCCCCGATAGTCCAAAGAAAATACCACATAGCACAATCCCCCTAACCATTACTAGAAAGCAAGTAATTAATGCACTTTCCAAGGCCAAAAACACTGCATTGATGGGCCCTGATAACATCCCGGGATGTTTAATAAATAGCTTGAAACATGACCTTTCTGGTACACTCGAATCATTTTTCAATTGGAGCCTTCATAGGCAACCTGAAAATGCTGGACCCATCACAGTTCAACTTTGTTAAAGTAAGGTCATGCCTATTAAATCTGGTCTATTTTTTGAGAGGGTCACCAAAGCATTGGATGAAGGTAAGATTGTGCACACAGCTTACCTCTACCTGGCCAAGGCTTTGGATACAATACCCCACTGAGGCATTATAGACAAGCTAACTATTTAGGTATAAACCCTGTTATCACCCACTGGATGCCAACTGGCTCACTGATAGAACCCAGGAGGTCAATATTGGTGAGGCCACCTCCACTAAAGAAGTCAGTCATTAGCGGAGTACTCTAGGGCTCGGTACTGCACCTGCCTCCTTTTTGGCATCTATTTATCTGAAATGGAAGCAAATGTTGAATGTTTATGCCTGGCTAAGTTTGCAGATGATTGCAGGCTGTGGTTTCCATAAAATCCTCTGCAGACACTAGCATTCTTCAAGAAGGTCTATCTCTGACTAATAAATGGTGCTAAAGCCATGGTCTTAAACTCAATGTAAGAAATGCATAATTGTACCCTTTGGAAACTCAACCATCCTCGCTAATTACCATGTTGATAATACACCCCTAAGAGTTGACCTAATCATCAGGGATCTGGGTACGCATGTAGACAGTAGCCTTACCTTCCACCACCATGTGGCTACAGTGGTGAGGAGATCCTTTTATGTTGCGCAATGTATAATTAAGGGCATGACATCCAGGTACAAAGAGGTCATTATCCTATATGTACTCTGCTCTTATCAGACAAATCATAGAGTACAGTGCTTCCTTTGGTATGTACCTGACCAGGCATATGCAGCAACTAGAGCAATCTCAGAGGTTCCTTCCAAAAAGAATGCAAGGTGTAACAGACCTGCCTTATGCATAGTGCCTTAAAGCCCTTTCCCTCTACTCAGAATCTTATAGATTGCTGAGGGGTGATCGATGCCTGGTTTACAAGGCATCCACAAACTCCAAACTTATGAATATCCTATATATTTATAAGTCAAAGAATACCAGAAATACAAGGTCTAGGGACCTGCATTTTGTCTGTGACATAAACAGAATGTGCTGGAGAGACAGATATCTGTCCCAGAGTCTGCTCCTCCTATGGATCAGGCTTCCCATCCACGTGAAACTGAGTGTGTCTATTTCCCAGTTTAAGTACAATGTAGACAAGAGGATGGGGAACAGGAAATTTACACTGGGCCTGGCACCCATACCCCTTATGGACAGAAGAAGCTTATGAATCCCTAGTCCTCAATGTCCTATTTAGATGCAGGACATCATTATTCTTTTGGGAAAACTTGGCTAGGCTTAGAAAGACCCCTTGGGTCATTAGCCTAGTAACAATCTATGAACCTATGAGTAATAATAAAATAAAAATAATAATATCAATACTTCTTTACCAGAAATAAGAACATCCTTAAGGAATTACTTTTCTACCATCACAGGTTAGGTAGATGGTAGAATTCCTTACCAATGAATATAAGTAGATTAGACAGCTTGGCAAACATTAAATGATTACTGGACATATGCTTTGATGAAAGGACATATGACTGAGACTTCACCAGTTAAATGGAATAAGGCAAGGATGTAACAGCCCTGACTGAGTACAAACAGAAAAAAAAACAAAAAACAAATGAAAAATGAAAAGAAAATTCTCAGTCATCGTCCATGAAGATTTATTATCAGTTAAAACTTCAACTGCTGCAAACTCTTGAATGGTCTGTGGTTTAGACCACTACTTTTCTTCATCACCACTGAACATTGAACATGCATTTTCTCCAAGAATGAATAAGCCCTCTTACTTTTGTCCACTGCCTAAGCTATGCATTGTATTTCTTAATCATTGTCTTCTATTTGCAGTTGTTTCATTTGTCTGTATGGTCAATGCACTCGTATTGAATGAAATGTTAGCACTCATGACACCACGAGTGACATAAAACCAGTTTGCAAGTGTTTGTGAACTTGTTGAAGCTGGTTTAATATGTTTACTTTCAACACACATTCATCTGAGTGCTGGATTTCTTATTTTTGGAACATATATTTTTATGTGTGTTTATAGTTATATATGGAACTGTGGCATTTGGTTGGTCCATATAGCAAAATGTTCTTTTGGTTAAAACTACATATATAGTCAAAAGTAGCCCCCGGATTCATCAAACGTCTGTGCAGGATGTGCGCCATGCATATGTATGAAGGTGAGCTGCTGTGCTGCAATATGTACACAGGGATGTGTACGAGGGCAGGGGGTGTGTTTAAGAGCAGTGGTCTCACAGTACACATGCCCCCTGCACACCAGAATTGCCGTACAGCAATTTAAAAAGAGCAAGATCGCTAGTTACATCTCTCAACCTGTTAGAGTAAGAAATCTGGACAAAGCCATAAGGGACAACTCTGAAATATTGCAATTACAAACTTAGAAAATGGATAGAATAACAGGCTTTGCATTAGCATGAAATTTGTGAAGAGTTTGAAGTATAAAATGCAAATGTCTGTCATTACTGTCAAACTTCAATCTTTAATGATGTGCCAGAGAGCCACACAATTATGAAAAGTGGACCAAGAATATAATACAAATATTTGGACATACTGTGAAAAATTATATGTCATCAACGTTTGCAAAGCACAGCCCCCAACAAATAAATCGTTTTTTTTTTTCACATCTGCAATGAAGTTTAAATGTAGCTGCGTGGGTGTGCCCATTGCTTAGCTATGCTTAGCCCAGCTGAAATGGCACGGTAAGTTAAATAGCAATAGACATCCACCATAAACAGTAATGCAATAGTATAGTGGTTAGAGCATAAACCTTTTATGTAGTCATGCACAGTTTGAGCCTCACCAAAGCCATTTCCGTTTTGTATGTGAAATCATTACAATTTTAATTTATTTGTATATTTATGTAGGAAGTCACTTATATTTCTCAACCAAAGTAGTGTATTAGGCCCAGATGTGAGGTGTCAGTGTAATAAAGTTGTGAAACCCCCATATAAACACAAGTGTCCCATACAGTATAGTCACAAAAGAATAAATGTAATGAAAGCATATTGGGGGATGTCAGGGAAGGTAAACACATTTATAATATGTCATGAATGATGAAGCAATCCTATACAGGTGGTAGTCCATAAAATAAAACATAAGCAATGCTAAGCTTTGCACAGTTATGCTGACCGAGTGTAAGTATTGTGTAAATATAAATGCTAAGGAATGAGCAGCCCAGCTAAGCGGATTTGCCCATTGGTAAGCAGTGCTGAACCTGCCCCTTTAAGCACTGCCAACCTTAGCTAAGCAGGTTTGCCCATAGCTTCGCTTAGCTCAGCATATTAAAAACCATCCAATCATAGCAAAGGGTGGGAAGTCGGCCGTATTTAAACCTTGCAGGTGGGAATACAGCTTATAACTGGTTGTAGCTCCCCACTGTAGGCAGTATAGCAGGTGTTGGAGAGGGCATGCACTTTCAGGCGCAGCTAAAGGGCATACAGGAGTCCAAGGTCATGGTAGGACTCCTTGTAAAAAAACATGATGTGAGACTGCTGCTGGACCAGTACCAGGTCTCCCAATACAAAGCAGAAGCATGGGAAAGTCTCGCCCATGATCTCACCAGTGCCACTGGTATCCCTTGGACTGGTGAACAGGTCTGGCACCACTATGCCGACTTGAAGCAGAGGAAGAGGTTGCTCTTGTAACAGTGGGTCCAAGAAGCAAGACAGAGGGATGATGTCCCAGCAGTGTGCAAGTATTCATAGCAATAACTGTTTATCAAAGTCCAGCCTGTGTATGTGATGGATAGGTATGCATAAATGTTTCTCTGTCTTCATTACAGCTCCAGCTGAGTGGGTTGTGAACCAGGAAGCCCATACCAGCAGGTTGCAAAGGCTGTGTTGCAAGGCTGGTGAGTAACAAACTAGCTTGCACTATTCATACCAAATAAATTTAAAGGAGTAGAATGTCACCTGGAATTATTAAAATGGGTATGGTTTCTACTGAATAAAGCAGACAATATTACAGTAATAGTCTCATATAGGTCATATATTAATAAAACTGTAACTGCCTGTGAATAAAATTCTAAACCCTGGACTGGTTGTGTTTACTCTGGTATGGTATGATTTGAAATGTGTACAGGTTATGCAACTATAGCTCTAAAAGCATTAAACAGTCAAGTCTCATCTGACAAAGTTAGTGCCTCTATAACACATGAGATTAACTGATATTACAAATGTCATGCACCAAGATCTGATATCTGAATAGTAATGTTGTGTTAACCACTGTTTTCCACACTGTGCTATGTGAAAATGTATGCATAGGAATGTATTTATAAGAAAGTTGTAATTACAAGGTCAGATCGTACAACAAAGAGAGAATGAGAAAGAAATCATTCAAGAAAAAGACAGCAGTTTATCAATAGTTCCCTCTGATAAAACACCCACTTGCTATATTTTTAGCAGAAAAAGCCACTGTTTGAATCCCGGGAGTGGTAGTAAGCTGTATGCATAATTTCAACTAGGATTTTGTGAAAATGTGTAGTAACCGTCAGGTAGTATTAACAAACATTCCCCCCACAGGTCTTCCAGGTAAGAGAAGGTATAAAGTAGCTATAAGAAGGCTGTAGTTAAACTGTGTCCAACACCCATGGTCCAACCCCAAGGCTGCAAATGACAGAAGATAAGTACAAACACCAAGTGATCTCTCCCAAGAAATATTCAAAAGTGTCATGCTGTCACAGCTACTGGTCTCTGCTAACAGCAACCAGGGTGACGGATAGAAATCAAGGCAGAGTGTGTCAGTAGCACACACACACCCACACACACAGTATGAATGCACATATGTAAACCTGACTATGTGACTATGGGTAGAAACAGTCACGTAGTATTAATAAAGAAGGCTGTACTTATACTGTGTACAAAATACCACTGCCCAACCCAAGGCCATAATTGTAATAATACCTGTAGAGTAATTAGTAGAGCAATGATCATTAAAGCTGTGACCACTGCAAGAATCTACATTTGTTAACTAGCATCTCCCCCCCCACCTTATCTTCACCAATAATCTAAACACATAAATGAATGGGTATGTTTTCCACCAAACCTATTGTTGGGACATGTTTCCTGATGTTCTAAAAATGTTGAAATTTATTCCAATTAATGTTCCCTTTTCAAATACTATCAACGGTGGCCTGTTGCTATCAATGTAGCCTGCATGCTGGTGTAATACCCACTGTGGTTCCATATATGCATGTGTTCCGTTTGCTATGCAAATGTTCCAAAGCTGTTATATTGGGTTAATGGGAATATTCATGCATGCTGTTATAACTAATCCTGGAATGTGTTTACCATTACTAGCCAACATATGTTCTAAAACTGCAACACCATAGCGCGTCAGAGAAGGCCGATCCCAGTGGATCTGCCTCTCCCACCTCATCTGGCTGTGGCACTGGACCTCAGCACATCTGGGACCCACCCTGGAACCTCCTCATCAGCTGGTCCTGCACCACCTTTGGGTAGAACCACCTCAGGGGATGGGGCCCGACTCCCCCCGGCATGGGCACGGACAGGATCCTGTCACCTGAAACCAGGTCTGGGGTCTGGTGCGTAGCGAGCTCTGCAAGGAATTTGAAGATCTGCTACACCAGCTTGAGGGCTGCATGGTGCATTTAGGGGGTCAGTCTGCCCCTCCTGCTCAGCCCCCAGCACAGGCACCTTTGTAGCCATGAAGGTGCAGTGGTGACTGCCCATGGGTGGGGACCTCAGTCCTACTGTATCCATTTGAGGGCTCGTGGGCTTCTGATTACCAAACACCCCTCCCTGTCCAAGGTGTTAACCCCCCACATGTCATATACAGCCCGTGTATGCTGTCTTGTCTGTCTTCCTACCCAACGTAGCTCCCCAAATATACCTACTATCCCTCCCCAACATTCCACTCTCACCTTAAAAAATAAAAAAGGGCAATCTGTTCCCAAAAAAAAATTTTGCCCCATACATAGTTGTCCATTTTGCATGTGTCCACTGGACACATGTAATTTTCTTTAATTGGCTTCACAACATATTATTGTTGACCTCACCCCCCCCTCTCTCAAGGGTTTGAGTGTCCAAATTTACCTCCAAATTCAGTATATATGCGCAGCTGTTGCTGGAGAAGAAATGGACAGCTATGGACCTTCCCTATACCCATCCTGCACATCCCTAGCTGTATGTCATGTTATTTTACCGTCTTCATGCCCCCTTTTTCACCACTTTCCTATCACTCCTTTTTTCTTTTCTTTTAAAAAAATTAGCGTGGGGGTAAGCGGGAGTAAGCAGTAGTAAGTGGGACTAAGCCTGTTTACATGGTGCTAACCAATGCCTACACAGATTAAGCACTTTTAAGGCTATCTGAAAGCATATTTAACTGGAAGTTAGAATTGTTTACTGCTGTGCAAACCCACACATACCCACTTACAACTGCTTAAAAGTGCCTTAATCACTCTGTATCCAACAGCTCTTGTTCTGCCCAGCAACAAAATAATCAGCCCTTGCAAGTCTTGAACCTAGGACCCTGAACATCATAGCCACAGCAAGTTACCACTTAGCCATCTGAGCTGTAGACATGTTGGATGTTTATTCAAACATATCATGCAGCACAGTCATTCAACAGTAGGGAAAATGTGTATATGTATATATATATATATATATATATATATATATATATATATATATATATATATATATATATACATATACATATATATGTGTGTGTGTGTGTGTGTGTGTGTATCAGTCTCAACAACAGGTTGAGATCCTTCACCAATTAGGTGTTTGAAATACAAAATAACTGATTTATGCAAACATCAAAGAAAACATATAATACATTATTGGTCCTACCATCTCAGGACATTTGCCATTTGTCAGTTGTCATCAGCAGGACACAACTGCACAAACAGGGTTTGTCCCTCGCAAAGAGGGACAGGTAGTAACACAAAGTAATCCGCAAAAAATAAGATACTCTGTTGTCTTGGTCAAAGCCTTCAGGCAGTGCAACAGTAAAAAACACACTTGCCTTGAAGACAAGAAGCAATCAACACTTAATTACAGATTTAGTTCAACATCCTCCATTTACACTCTGTAGTTAACCCCCTAGGGGGAAAAGTATCACATGTTACAATGTAAATGGATCCTTTACATAACAATGCTTCACTTCAAAATGTACTATCACTCTGACAAACAGAACTGTGTGCAAAACAGTAAGCACTAACCCACCACTGTCCCCATGTTGAAATGTATGAAGATGTGCAGCCATATACCTTTATGTTTCTTAGTAATATCCCTCACATGTTCTAACAGCCTAGATTAAAAACATTTAATACCCCTCTACCATAAAATGTCTTACAAGGGCATATAACAGTATTCTCTATACCCTGACCTCTTGACTGTACAGGGTCACACATGTTGTCCAGCCGTAGCCCTCATATTTATGGCCCCTACCCCACAACATGTGTGGGAGTCCATGACATCACTGGAATGATAGCAGGAATGTCAACACTAAATAATGATATACCATACCTATCAACCTCTTACTGCATTACATCTGGACAAAGACTGGTTTATAAGTGAAGGACAAAGGCTAGAACACAGGGCCATATTTGAAATATTGCTGTTATACACTGTGAAAGTTGCTGGTGTTACAGGATTCATTGGAATATACCCTTTCTGAGGAATATGACATTAGAAACACAAATGCATGTTGCCATGTACTGATAGCAATCAACGGAGAGAAAGCCACTGATTTGTCAAGAGCAACACCTGTCTGGGGAACAGGTAAAACATAGCAACCAAACCTCTGGCCATTATGTGGGTAGCCCCAGAGTTGAGAGCTATGCAGACAGACTGCATTCCATGCAAACCCAGCATGTACACACAAACCATGTAAAACTAGCAGTATTTAAAGCATATAACAGCAATACTCACACTATGTCCCTAGGTTTGGAACCTTACACAAACATGTAGTTGGCCAGTGTCCACAAGTTTTGTTGTAAGAGGTATTCCTACCTGCTGTTTGTAACACTGCTGCTCCCACACATGAAGGATGTCTTCCATACAGGCAAGGTAAAGGGACAATGGCCACATGAAGTAGTCATCTATAGTACTGGGTTGCTATGACATTGGATATTGGAAGAACTACACAGCTGCCTGCATGTAATTAGCAAGCGGGAACACCAGTTGGTGCAGATGCCATCATTTGCTCATGAGCATCACCTACAAAAGCCATGCTGCAACCTATTCAAACCAGCTTGATCCCTGTAGTGGAGAGAGAGAAAAACAAAAACAAAATAAAAATAAAAATAATAAAAACAAATACAACAAAACAAACAAACAAATAAACAAACAAACAAACAAAACAAGGATGACATAAACCAGAACACAAAAGAGAGCATAATAAAACAGGTATATGAAACATGTAAGCATGTAATTGAATGTAGTACTTGGTCTGTAATAATGGAATAGATGATTTTGAAAGAATTATATGTGCCAACAAGACTTGCTGTAATTATGTCCTACTGAACAACTGCTATGGACATAGCATCTGGCTCTGTCTGCAGTGGGCCATACCTGTCAACTGTACAGATTTTCACAGAATGTCAACATTTACCCATCATAGTGTTTGGTCTGTTCCTACTAACAAAAAGCTAGGGATGAAAGTCATGATGTAATGACAAACACTTGAGTTTCAGACCCCACTACCTTCAGACCAGTCATGGTAATGCAAATTGTATTATGTTACAAACTTCATAGGTTTTTAACAGGCATATTTAAGATATGTGCCTATTTATCACCCCCTAATTTTAGACTTTGTCCAGATGTGAAGCTCTAAGAGGTGGAGAGAGAGGGTCACAGCTGAGGAGCCTGACTCACCCTGGGAAAGGACAGCTCACACATAGCAACCACTAGAGTGTCTGTCAAACAGTTGTGACTGTGCCACTGCTAGGCCAGTTAATGGGATGTTGTCCACATCCATATGTTACCTGTGAATATGAGTATTATACATGTTTGTAGTGTAAATCTAAGATACCTATATAGGTCATGTGCATAGTAAAGTACTGTTGCAGATGTGTGTGTTAAACTGGATGTGATATATTGAATTAATAACATTTGACTGTACAGTGTTCTGCTGGACAATGGTCACAGTTGTGACTGATATCTGCAGTCACATACACATGTACTTGTGTTATGTCAGCTATATTAATATGTTATCAATATTGATTTCCCTGTTGTCATCCATTGATGTGGACCATTGTCCAGAAGTCCTGGTATAACAGGTTGAGAAGTATGATTGAGCTACAAAACTGTAAATACAGTGTGCCATACTGACATAGAACACAAATGTGTACCAGGTATCCCTGAGCACATGTATGTATACGTATGTTCAGCTGAAAGGCACACAAGTAATAACATGGGTTACAAGCAGTCCGGAAAATAGGTTGTGCATGTTGCACATGTGTGCAATATCAGTGTCATTGCATGCAACAAAATAAAATGTGTAGAGCTACTGATTGTTGCATTGCCATGACAATGATATGGGTACTACAGTAACCATGATTATCAGGTAGTAATCAGAGAAGTGTACAACTGTGTTACGAGCCACTGTCCATGCCTACCACTAAAGGCTATATCAGCACCCATATACACTGGATATCCAAAGTGTACACATGCCTGTTGGAATGCCAGGTTTGCATGCTATATGACAATGAGACCACAGAAAATAATTTCAGAATGTTTCTCACCTCAAATATGACCCATAACCTTTACAATTCTATTGAAAAAGAAACAAATCTGTTTCAAGGAAGGTGAGCAACCATTGCCAAGTGAAGATATGTCATGATGTTAGAGTACAAACCAAGACAAATGGATGCTGTAATCATCTCAGCAGGTGTTTACACAACATATCAGTTTAAGGGTGTGCACACACATTCAACTGGCTTACTGTACTGATTTTTATTTCCCATATGTTTTCACAGAACAAATTGTTATGTTTTCAATTGAATTGAGCAGGCTATAGGTCACATTATAGGTGGGGATTGTGTTGAAATGAGCTTTTGTGGGGTAATGTTTCAATTGCACAAATACCAGGCAATGTAACAGGGGTGTGTACACTTTATATCCACTATAGCTATATGGAATCATCAGTACCTGACCTGTACAACCAGCCTCCACCAACAATAGAGTAATCCCCCTTGGTGGACAGCAGCAATACACAAAGCACATAATAGGTTGCTATAGTGGCTGTACAGGGACACATAGGTGCAGGCCACAACTTGGAAGCAAGTCCACCTCTATCTGAGAAAGCATGTAGGTTCACAGGTGACTTCCTGTAAGGTTGACTATGACTATAAATCAGACATATCCAAACCACCAAGGCCAATTGCAACAATGTCTCCACATATATAGTCAGTCTCAGAGGCAGTAACACAATTCAACCTGTACTGGGGGTAAAGCACACCTCATACACACATGCCATGGATACAGGCAACATGCATCAGACAGGTTAGGTGGGAACAGTGCCACCCTGTCCACAACATTTGTACAGAGGGATATGCACATCAACCACACTTCTGCCCTCATCAATGGTGAGTATGTACATAATGCCTACTGATGGCAACAACAACAAGTCTTCATGGGGCATGGGAACATCACAGTCTGCCTCCTACATGAGCTCAGGCATGTGCTCACAGCTCCAGCACACACTTCAGTCAAACACAGACTTGCCACCATCCACACACCGTCCACATGGAAGATGGGCACTGTCATCCCTCTACACAGAAATGAATGGAGAATAGAGGATTGTGCAATTAAGTGTCCAGCATTGGGGGAACTAGAGAGGCCAGGGCCAGGAGCGTAATGCAAGATGCCAAAGCCATGATAGCTTACAGTGTTATGGTATACTCTAGATTATTTCCAAGTAATATTCACTGTTGATGTGCAAGTGGACAACTGTATGAGGTCCTGTGACCTTTTTTCCTGTTTATGGCTTCCAGGCAATATGCAATGTCTATGGCTGACAGCATTCACCAACATAGAGAATGACACCATAATACAATATGTCATACAGCATTACAACATATTATTCAGCAGCAGAGCCCTGGATCTGCAGGAAAGGACTGCCCTGTGGAACAACCTCATCCACAGGGTAAATGATGTTGGCCTGTACAGCCGAAATTATGAGCAGGTGTGGCATTGTTTCACTGACCTCATCCGCCATGCCCATCAGCAGGCTGCTGCCATTGCGAGGGAATGGCTAGCCACAGGTGGGGCGTCAAGCCATCCAGCCCCCACTGACACATGCTGAGGAGCTCCTTGCCAGCCTTGGGGCACCCACCCGCCAGACAAGTCATGAAGCCAAAGACAGCATTGTGTGCCACCCACACAATGGACAAGGAGTGTGCAGGTAAGGCCCCAGTGCACATCACTATAACACTGTTGCATATCCATCTTTATCTGTAAAGTATCTACATGCATATGTCAGATAAGATAGTCTGTTGTTGGAGTGTAGTAATGCACAGATGTGCATAATCCTTAGTATTGGGATTTGTACTATTGATGTGCTGAAATGCTGCTTCCATCCTGTACCAATGCCACAGATGTGGCTACTGACATTACTTCTCTCTCACAACTACTTATGTCCATCCGGTATACAACTGGGACCAGCAGCCTATAGCTAATGGGTATGGAGTTGTTTTGTTCAGGTTTGCCAATACACCGGCCATGTTAAGGCCTTGCTATTTGCCATGCACACATTTAACACACCTACACAAAATGCATGCTGTACATGTTCATTTTTGTTGGTGTTAACTGCACTGCATCACAGTGGTCACCATGGTGGCATATCTGAAGTGTATGTAAGATTCCTGCAGTATACCTCACAACCTGTCAGTGCAAGATGTGTAGACAGAGATAAACAAAATGGTGGGATAAATGGCCTACAGTAGGGACATGTATGAAACACTACCCTTATGCAGTGGATACAAGACTGTATACACCACTATTATAATGGCAACTGTTCCTGACATATACAATGGCAGACCACAATGACACATTCCACACATTCCACACCTTTTACAACCTGTAATGTGATCCTAACATGAGCAATGAATGTGTAATATAGAATCCTATGTTAGGACAACAAATATGGGGTATACAAACCTTACAAAACACTGGAAGCATATGTGTGCACACACTCCAAATAACATATTGTGGGGGCAGCTTGTGATGTACTGACAGCATTCACTCTTCTTGAGTACACACCTGCCATCAAGTACAGGGCCTCAATGTCACACCAAGTAATGGTCTGCTGTCCAAGAAGTATGTCCATGACATTTGCCCAGTCACCTGCAACAGAGGCAGCCATGGCTTGCACACATCTTACAAAGCATGAAATGGATCCTATATCTGAAAGGTAACAGTCGGGAGTGGGAAAAGTAAATCACCAAATACTGCCAACAGGTCAAAAAAGTTACTAAAAAACCATATGCCAAGATCCTGGAAGAAAACACAATGAAGCTTAAGGACAGGACGACTTAGTCAAGCCTTGTAGTTGTTGATTTAACAGTGTAGTCCTCAGAAATCCACAGGATAAAAACGCTAAGGAGCAAAGCTTTTCAGCTGTTAAAATAGTTTAATCCAAGCATTTGCTTCACAGGAAAAAACACTGAAATCACACTAACGCTCCAAATGCAAGTACGTTTTCGTTTCAAAAACTTCCTCAGATGTGGGCTGGTAACTACATCAGTGTGTGTATATATATATATATCAATTAACATTTAACAGGACAGGACGACTTAGTCAAGCCTTGTAGTTGTTGATTTAACAGTGTAGTCCTCAGAAATCCACAGGATAAAAACGCTAAGGAGCAAAGCTTTTCAGCTGTTAAAATAGTTTAATCCAAGCATTTGCTTCACAGGAAAAAACACTGAAATCACACTAACGCTCCAAATGCAAGTACTTTTTCGTTTCAAAAACTTCCTCAGATGTGGGCTGGTAACTACATCAGTGTGTGTATATATATATATCAATTAACATTTAAAATCACCAATCTCATGCTGCAGTGGGAAAAGTAACCTTACCTCACCATTGCATATACCATGGCAAACAATGCAGACAGTGATCTAGAGGTGTATTAAATATGGGACAACAAAGAAACAGATGCCATCCAAAACAGATGACAAAACATGTTGCAAACAGGTCATGGAGGCTGCCCAGAGACATGCAGCAACACTGAGAGAGTTGCAGGAATGTCTAGCAAGTACTGCCTCTGTAATACCTGTGTTGACAATTGCCTGGATTCTGCATAATTGTGGTCTATGGGTTAGGGTTATCAGACAGAAGATTTGTCCCACATGAAATATCATCCAGGAATCTGTGCAGGTAGCATAAGCATAACATCAAGTCTCCCAAACACATGTGTTGCAATGTGTAATGTTGTCATGAGACCAAGGTTCAAACCTACAGACAGTATTCATAAAGATATCTGTGGTGCAAAAGTAAAACCTCACTCCACCTCAGGGCCACCATCCCCAACTTTTAGCTTGCTGGTGCTAGCGTACACCTTTAGGGTTGCTGTTCATTAGCTGGAACTAGGCCGGTAGACATGGTGGTTAGAATTTGTAACCCTGCAAAATAACACTCATGTGTGGCCCATAGTTGTCAGGCATCTGCAATAAGGCTGAGGATGAGGAGGGGTGTCAGCTTCAAAAACAGTGAACTGAAGCATACATCCAAAGCTAGCTAAGAATGGCTGTATCTGAACACAGTCAAGGTTATGAATTGTGCCAGCCATAACCCAGACTCTACAGCAATAGTGAAGCCACTGTGTGACCTCCAAGGGCTATGCACATGCACTGACCTTGCAATCTGGCAGAACTGGGGGATCTTTGTAGGGCAGACAGAGCAAATAATGCCAAGTAAAGATGGGCCATGCTAGTATACCCCTTCCAGGAACAGTGACTGCTGTTGTTCACTTAACAGGTGCTTCAACAAACCATTGTTTTAAGGGTGTGCACACTTATGGAACCCACATATTGTATGCTTCTCATTCAGCATCTCCACGACTAACACATTTGTTTGATACTGCATTGGATTGCACAGGTCATATGTCACATAAAAGGTGTGTGTAATGTTATCAGATGCAGTATTGTGGCCCCATTGCATATCATAGAAGAGACTGGCATGTCAACAGGGGTGTGTACACTCCTCATAAAGCTTTGAAGGTTGTCGGTGTAACCGGATTTTATTGCACATACATGCACTGCTGATGATGAGATCTGCAAATCAAAGGTCAGGCATTAATTATTGACATCAGACCTCATATCATCCCAGTTATGTGTCAAACATATAGGGGCTGTGAGCAACAGAGCAAACATAACTGCCAGACATCTACACATCAGCAATGGTCTGTACACTTGTGAGGTATGGTGCACAGTACATGCCAGTGTGCTGTACAGGTGCACAGCAATAATGTGTACATGGATGCAGTGTGTTCCAGGGGAAGGGGCATCACCTACTAACACAACTCATGCATCATAGAGATGTATATTGTTAGTAACAAGGATTACGAATGGCTGCAGTGCATGCTGTTGAGTGCCATATGTCATGCATGTCAACTGTTGGGTTATGAGAGGTCTGTGTAATATCTTTGTGCTACCTCACCTGTAACTGTGTGTGTGTGTGTGTGTGTGTGTGTGTGTGTGTGTGTGTGTGTGTGTGTGTGTGTGTGTGTGTGTGTGTGTAGAAGTAAACCATAATGTACAGGTCTTTATTTAAATCTCTTGTCTGCCCCTCATAGGTGGCGAGGTGGGTCAGGGTCCCTCCTGCAGGCAAACTGATGTTAGTGTCCATACAGACTCTGACAATGATGATAGGCATAGTGAGGCACAGGCAGGGTTGTCAGGGGCTGAATCTGTGCCATTGGTTGGCATCCCACTTTTATCCACCCCTTTCCTGCACACAGTCACAATGCCCACACGTAACCCATCACCAGTGGCCATAGATGAGGGACAGTTGGTGGGTGGTGGCATGGGACAGGAAAGTGTGGTGACTATGGCAATGTGTCTGTAGACAGTAGCCATAGCTGGATGACCGGTGAGATCCCACACAGGCAGACAGACAGGGGTTCTCATGGGAGGGCTGCTGGCCATCATGCCCCTAGTATAAGTGCCCCAGCAGGTGTCAGCAGACGCATGTTTTGGGCCATCATAGAGGCACAGGCACATATGGAATGTTACACCAGAGATGGTCTGAGGCTCCAGAGGGCTACTTTTTCTGCTGTACGTGACTACATCCATGATCATGCAGATGCCCACCATTATTTTGTAGGGGTCATGGATAGACGGTTGTGTGAGGTGGTGGAAATCATAAGTAAAAAATCCCAGTGTCCAACAAATGAAGCAAGCAAGCCAAGAATTGGCAACAACACACCAGGAATTCGGAGACAATGCTGTAGACAGTCTAATTTATTAGATCCAAAATCAATGTTTAGCGCTTTCTGCAGTTCAAAACTGCCTTCATCAGAACATTGAGAATTTGGAATACATCCCCTTATATACACAACCTCCCATAATGAAACCCGCCTTTATTAATCAATTATCCTATTAAGATTTAAAGAACACATTTAAGTAACGAAGAAAAACAAAGAAAAACACTTTATCTATAGTGGCCGAAGCCTTAAAAAATTCCCCTTATGTTACAAATACTCACTTGTCAAATACTAATATATAAGCTATCATTAAAGGTGGTGGAAATCCTCGACCATGTGATATCTGTGGTAGACCATGTGGAGGGAGTAGGGCATTGGCCATGTGGACGTAGGTCAGCAACACCAGCAGGTGGAGGTCTATGTGGATGTGCGACATCTCACTCCTCCTCCCGTAGTGGCACTAGCACCAGCACTGTAGGGGGTGCTGTCCACACCACAATGCAGCAGGCCACGTGCATGTGGTCCTGGCAGTCCCAACAGGAATGCAGATCCAGTGGACAATTGCCATTGTCAGGGGAGAATGCCATATCTTGGCTTCTGCCTGATGGTGCCCATGCAACCCCTGGCAGGCGCACTTCCTGTGTCTGTGGCTGGACACAGAGAACTGTATACCCTGCCATGTATGGTCCGCAGCTGTCCAACATTTTCCTGTATAGGGCAGCCACATGGCAGAACTGTGTGAATCCATACACACATCACCATCACAGCTAGGGCACCTCCATACCTACACACACCATGTCTGCACAGGCCATTTAATAAACAACCCCCTAACCCACACACATGATGTCAACCAAATGGCTCAACCAAGGCATCTGGCAAACCCACATGACTCCCTGTGCGTATGATGATACCTGTGCCACATCCCTGTCATCCATACCATCGATGCAGGGACATGGTAATATGGTTCTGATGCACAGGGTGAATGTACTAAAGTTTAGCAATGTAATGCTGTTTAAAGTATTGTCAGCTGGAATGTTTCATGCTTACATGTCAGGGTGTGTAGCTGTCCAGCCATGATGCATTATTGCTGTTATTAACCCTGACTGAATGTGGTCTCCATAATGCATTCTGTTTGTGTTCTAGGTGTCTGTGTGTCAGGAGGATGTTGGTCTGCTCTCCTTTCCTACAAGGGGTGTGGCACTGTGGTAACACATCGACTGTGTCATATCCTGGGTACAGCTGAACACAAGTAACAAGTCTGTATAACAGTTACTGCATGTGTCACATGGCTGATAGGTCTGAGGGGTGTATACAGGTGAGTGCATGGTGGCTGATGTTAGCATCTCTTCTACAGTGGACAATGGTAAGTGTACTGGGTGGCACACACCATTTGTTTGTGAATAACACACACACACAGGCTTTTGTGTTGATGCAAAACACAGAGAATACTGTTCACATGGATGTACTTCATTTTGCAGAGAACTCATTTAGCCTATGTAATTCCACCAAGACCAAATTGCTAAAACATCACATCAGTAAATAATCAGTCCACCAAATTTAATTTAATTGGAAATGGTACTGGGAGGGTATATAGCCTTTTCCCCAATGTAGTGCAATCCTGGAGTTGGTATGCATAGTTGTGCTGGTGTGGGAGGCACAGCCCCCCACTTTGGAGTGTGTGGGGTGGCATAGAACCACACATAGTGTGATTAACAACTGCTTAACCTCTTAACATAAACTGGGTAGTATAAAAGCACACTAAGCAGGGGAGTACACACAATACCCCCAATGTGGGTGGCTGTGCCCGCAACAACCACACCCAACTACGTGCACCAACTCCAGCATCAATGTACAGCTGTACAGTGGGGAAAAGGGCATTTAGACATCCACTACTAATTTTGATGGAATGAAATTCCCAAGATGATTGCTTTGCAATGTTAACTTTTTCCAGTTAGTTCTCATACAAATGATCCCCTGGGAAATATATTTTCTGCAAACTGAAGTAGATCCCTTCACATGCACCCACACTTACTTGACAACACTGAGATTAGAACCCCTACCTTAGTACTTATTGCTACTAATGTGTTTGGTCTTAATTGCACACACCATAGAGCTTGTAGGGTGAGGTGTGTCCCAAGCTTCCTGTAAAGTGAACAACATCACCAGGCCTTGTACATTATTGTAATGGGGGATATACTGGGTGTTAGTGGACAATACATAGTATAACATACTGTCATATACACATTGATAAACACATACAGTCATAGATACATTTGGCAGTGCTGACTACCGTGTTACTGAGTACATACTGTTACAGAGTCTTCGCACACAGCACATGCATCATTGGGCTGAAGAGTGTCATCAGTTACCTGTGTGGTTGATGGTGACAGCGGTCCTCATACAGTGGACCTTGGGACATGTACTTGAGGTATCATGGTGTAAAGACAGTATACCCAGCACCTCCACCCCACATTGGATATTGTACTCACTGAAACTCATGATAATGCTCTGACATACCCACAATCACACATTTACCAGGACTGCAATACAAACCCTTTTCTATCTAATTATTGCTACTACAGGGATATGCATTTATTGCACACATCACAGGGATAGTAGGTTGAGGGTTTTGTCATGGATCTCCTAATGTCAGCAACATCACCATCCCTTATAATGTATGGCAAGTTTTAGTGTATTTGGAGAATGTGGCCTCAGAATGCTGTCTCCTACAAATATGCACACTCACACACACTTGCACACACATACACACACATACTCACATTTGCCAGGACTCAGAGGGTAACCCACACCTATCCACCCATTTGTAGAAGAGTGTTATGCTGGTACTGCAAGTTCCAGGTAGCCCATAGGATGAAGGGTGTCACAAGGTACATTTAATGTAAATTACAGCAGCAGCCATTTCTACATATAGCAATGGGGGGGTGTAGTGGGTGAGAAGGCCCTCAGAGTATTTTCAACTACAAGTTTACAAACACACAAACACTGTTATACTCAGTAATGCACACAGACACATTTGTCAGTACTGAGGTCCATAGGTTCAGGTGTTCCTAGGTATTTACCAGGCTAATGTCCATAGAGAGATGAGAAGAGTAGGGCATGTGAGTACACTGGTATCATGTCACCTAACATTTGTCAGCAGCCCATCTAGCAACTGATACCACTTGAGTGATCCCCAGGGTGACAGTTAAATTCAGCATCCACTCATCTGGTTTTCTCTTGAAGAGGGCCAGTGAGGTGCTCCAATTGACATGTATGCAACATATATTGCATAACATGGCCAGTGTCTGGGTTAGGGACCTGTACCCAAACATGTTCTGTTGACTGTGGTAGTCTGGTTGAGGTATCCATGGCATGTGGTGCATACAGAGTGGGGATTTCTAGCTGTGGCATTCATAACACAACTGGGCAGACATGTCAGTGTCAGTCAATCAGAGATTGCCTGTAAGCAGCCAAGATGAATACCTGACATCTGCAGATCTGTACAGAGGACAGACAGAAAGTAGATAGCCAACAGGTTATGCATTAGGATGAATGTTTTGAAATATAGATGTCTGAAACTGATAGGTATGCTGTTACTACATGACAGCAGCTCTCAAGGACATGTCCTAAAAACATAGTAGTCTACAGTTAATATCAACATATCAGATCAATATCCAATAGGAGATGCATAAAAACATTCAGCTCAAAAACCAAGAACACCATAGTCAGTACTCAGAGTCCAGCTTTTCATGCATGGGTGTATGGTTTTGGTACTACAATCTGCAAGCTACTCTTACTTGGAAAATCACTGTTAAAAATAGTAATGTAATGATACAGTACATGCAAGTGTGACTGCATATAACCTGGGATACTACCCAAGTATGAAACACATACAAAGAAAAAAGATTGTGGTACTACCCATATATACTCAGGTGTCACATACAGTATACTCATACCCCTTGCTACTATAATGACAGCATATAGAAGCATGGTATGTACATGGAATTAAATATGCTTATTAAAGATGTCATTACCCTGCTATTTGATCAGACTGCAATGTGATCACTGGTTACCAGGGCTGAGCTATGCTTAGCAGGTGTAAGCATTGCTTAAATGTAAATGCTAAGCAGATTTGCACACTGGTAAGAGAAGCCTACATGGTGTAAGCACATATTCGTTTAACTGTATGTTAGCAGTGATTACCGTTGCGCAAACCTATGGAAACCCCCTTAAAGCCGCATTAAAGCGCTTTAATCACCCTGTCTCCATCAGCCCTTGTTTTGCCTAGCAACAAAATAAATAGCGCATAAAGGTCTTGAACCCAGGGCCCTATATGCTATAGTCATAGCACTTAACCATCTGAGCTGTAAAAATGCCTGTTGCTTTTTCAAATATATCATTCAGTATATGTACTGAATAGTAGTGAACAACTGCTTTGACTACTACAATTGTTTACTACTTGTTAGTGAAAATCTTCTGGAATCAGTCATGATTTTATATCTAAATGTACACATATCAGATAAATATGGTGAGATACATCTGAGAAGGAATATACAGCACTCATGTTGACACATAAAAAGAATATATATATATATATATATATATATATATATATATATATATATATATATATATATAAACCAAAACAGTCATAAAAGTGTGGGTACCTAATGGCAGTTCAACTGGTTTCAGTTATCAGTTCTCACCACGTCACAGGAATAAAAGTCCTCTTCAGGAACACAGGTCATAAAGTCCTCTTCAGGAACACAGGTCATAAACTCTTTCAAGTATCCAAGTAAAATGAGACACCGAAGTAAAAGGGTAATAATTTATTGTAGTTAGCGCTTTTGCCACGTAGGCTTCATCAGACTTTATACAAAATGAGAAATCAACTTATTTAAAAACTAATGAAACGAAAACCATTGGTCATAAATTATCCAATGAAACAGCAAGGTCATTAACTCATATCTAACACATGAAAAGCCTATGCTGAAAAATGCTGCAAACAGTTGCCTCAAAGCAATACTAAAAAGTATTAAATATATTGCCTAAAATACAATGTCATATAAACTACTGGCATATATACTAACATTCAATATCTAAGCTAAAATCTGCACTAAACAAATACATATAATTAAAACATTATATATGGTGATTAATACGTACAACTAACATATAAACACCTTTGGATGACAGCAACTCTAATGCAGCTGAGTTGCAAACATAAAATAAAAACAGTCTGAACAACAAGCGCTTCAAATACTGCAGTGTGCAGAAACACATAAAGTTCACATAATGCACTTAACTTAATTAAAGTGTTGGATTATCTAAAATAAAACAAACATCACACTCTAGTTCATGATGTATCCAGGAAAGCAAAAAAGACAACATTAGGTAAACACAATAAAAACTCTAACTGAATACAAACGAAAACAGAACCATATGACAATAAAAGTCACTAACCTGAAAGCATAACAGCTTGAAAATCCATTCAAAAGAACCAGCATATATATATTTATATATATTTTGATTGCTAACTAAGCACCTTAATGTTACAGCAGCTCACAAATCCATTATAGAGAGCAGTTTGTGTTGGCTCTCACTCTAGCTTGCTAGGCATTCATCATAGGGTGGTTTACATAATGTTAAAGTAACATAACACACACAATACTTTGACATATATAGAAGTGAAAGCATTGTGTTACAAGCTGTAACATACACTTAAGGTGTACATCAGCAGTAAAGCAGGTTAAAAATAAATAAACCAAAAGTACACCATTTGACAAAAACTCACTATAGCAGCACACTCAATCGTGGCAGATATTAAGACTTCACTCGCTGTTGAATGCATGACTCTGCGCTAGTCCTTAAACAGCAGTAACAAATAATACATAAACTCAATATAAATATATTAGATGGATATGCAATCAGCTCTATCTACCTAGGTCTCATAGTGGAACCCAAACGCTCCAAACAAGAAGAGGGGTATATAGGAAACATAACAGATAGTAACCAAATAACTATCAAGCAAAGCCCAAGAATATAGAACTATGTGAGAAATCACAACTAACTATCAATCCTTATCAAAGTCCCTACTGAGCAACTAACAGAAAAATACACACGAAAAAAGGGGGACGGAGGGGTTGGTGGGGGGAGACAAAGTCCAGGCTTATAAATATCCAGTACTAAACGACCGGAAGACATACTAAACTACAGATCCAGAAAAGATCATAATTTCGGTCTACACACCCTTCTTTTCCTTAACATTGGTTTAATTTGAACTTTATCAATGAGTCCTGGTGCCTTGTCGGCTCTACATCTGATAATCCACCTTAACTCCTTTTCTAAAGTCAAATTTACCATATCACCACCTCTAATGTTCCCAAACACAGTTTGGAGAGCACAGAAAGTGAACTTATGCGTCACATCAAACGACTGTACATGTTTTGCTAAGACATTATGAGCCGAACTAACACGAATTTGATAAATATGCTCCCTTATGCGCTCCCTCAAAGTTCTATTGGTCTTCCCAATATAAAACGAGGGGCACTTGGTGCATCTAGCCAAATATATCAAATTACTACTACCACAATCGGTCCCAGTACTTAGTTTAAACGTGTAGCCTGTAGTGGGATGTACAAAACTCATCCTAGTATCTATATAAACACATTGTTTACACCTACCACAAATTTTAGTATTATACTCATGTTGTATATGACTATTCTGATGTAAAACATTCTTAGGGCCACAGAGAATCCTTCTCAGGTTAGGTTTATTTTAAAAGTAAACTTAGGTTGGGTCCCTACTAAGGGGCCTGCCTTGTCATCCAATAACAAAACATCCCAATGCCTCTCCATTATCTCCCTAAGAAACACAACATCTTTGGTGAAGAACATACAGGCTCGTATCTCATTATTGGTCACTTCCAATGTATCATGGCTAGTTGTACTTGGTTCCAAAAGTAAGGTCTAGCTCTATCAGATCTGATGTTATCTACCTCTCTCAAAACTTCTTCAAATTTAAAAGGAGCATAGCCTCTCGAGGTGAAGCTATGCATAAATAGCTAACTTCATTAACATAGCCTTCTTCTGAGGCATTAAGCCTAGAAGCTCTCATCAGCTGACCTTTCATCACATTGTCAAATACATATTTAGGGTGCATACTCCCTCTATGTAAAAAAGTATTCTTATGGCATGACTTACGATGTATAGAAGTATTCAAGAGGCCACTATCCAATCTATGTATATTAACATCTAAAAAAGAAATTTGCTCACGTGAAAAATTCAAAGTGAACTTTAAAAATTCGGTGGATGTGTTAATATAATCATAAAAAGCCAGAAGGCTCCTCTCGTCACCAAGCCAGACAATAAAAAGGTCATCCACAAATCTTTTATAAAGGCCTATGTCTGTCATGAAGCGCTGGTTCTGCAATATAAATTCCTCTTCCCATTTTGCCATAACAAGATTGGCGTAGCTATTGGCACAAGAAGTGCCCATAGCTACGCCATCCTTCTGCAAAAAAAGATTTTCACCAAAAAGGAAGAAATTGGAATAAAGAATAGTTTCAAGGAATAGTGCTAGCAGATCTATTTTTGCCATACTATATTGTGACTTACGGCTTAAATAATCAGAGACACTGGAAACGCCTAGATCATTGGGAATAACTGTAAATAAACTGACAACATCCAGTGTCACCAGGTAATATTCTCTATTGTCATCAAGTTGTTTAGTATAATCATATAAGTCTAACAAAAACTGTTTACTGTCTCTAAGAATAACTGCGTTAAGATCAACCACAGGGCGTAGGAAATATTCCACATAAATAGAAAGGGGCTCAGTAGCCCAGCCTTGTCCAGCAACAATGGGGCGCATAGGAGGATTGTGCAAAGATTTATGGACTTTGGGGAGACCTTGTATAATGGGTATACAAGGATTCTTAACCTTCAAATAGTCATATGTCTCATCATCAAGTAAGCCGTTCAAAACTAAATCATCTAACATATCATATATTTGGAAAACTTTTTCAGTAATCTCTCCCATTGTAGCTTTATTATAAAATTTCACATCTCCCAACATCTCACGCATCCAACATAATCTGGTTGGTTCATAACCACACAAGAGCCCCCTTTGTCGGCTGGTCTAAAGACAACAGATCCATCTAGTTTTAACTCATCCAATGCTTTCCTCTGTTTATAACTTAGATTATTCCTGTAGTTCTTCCTGTGGTTAAAATCAAAATATGTATAAATATCATTTTCTATCAGTTTAGCATACGTATCTACTAAAGGGCTTAGTTGAGGCATATATACACTGGTAGATTTAAAACGTGGATTGTACGTCACATCTTGAGTTGTGCCAAAATCTATTTTCAATTGTAGATTCCTAATAAACAGTCTCAAATCTATGATGGAGTCTACTAAATTACCATTACAGCTAGGTATAAAACTCAAGCCTTTCTCTAGTACATTTTGTTCATCACTAGTAAGGACTTTATTAGATATATTGATAACTAACGATTCGTGGTTCTCTCCCACATTTTCTTTAGGGTCGGGCCATGTTGCTCCCCCCCTGACCCTTTCCTCTTCTGTCTGCCTCTGCTTGCAGATCGTTGTCTGCTTACATAGGAAGTTTGGGCTATGGGAAAAGGAACACTGGCCTTCGTACCTAAGTTCTCATAAGATGTGCTGGGTAGTACTTGACCAGTGATCTTCCACACTACTTCACTATTCACCTTGTCAGTTGCCATATTATCCAGCTTAGAGTTCTCACCAATGTTAACTGCATTAGTAACTATAGGAGTATTAGATGTAACAAGACCAACACCATTGTCATTAGAAACCTGACTATCTATAGCATCATTTAATAAAACATTATCAGTACAGGTATCAACCAACACATTCTCAGTTGTAGCAGGTAAAACATTAGTAACTGTAGCAGGCAAAACATTAGTTTCATGTCTTCCAGGCAAAGCTATCCTGTTATCAGGTAGCTGCCTAGGCCAAGTAAAGACATGGCAGTTATTAAAGTCCCTTAAATCTCTAAGTATTTTATTTTTCTTTTGTTCAAGTAATCACTTTTCAAACAACATGACATTGTCCAGAACCCTCTCGAGTTTAGGATCAATTAAGTCACTAGAAAAACTATGTTTGATCTTGTCATACAGTGTATTAGCTCCATCTCTAAGGGTTTCCTCTTCAGGGGTAAAAAAGTTAATCAACAGTCTCATATAATTGAAGCTGAGTTCTAGGTTCAGTTTCTGCCATTGACATAACAGTTCTGGAAACTTGTTACCTGTAGTAGGCATTTTCAAGATCCTGAGGCCTCTCGGTACAATTTTCTTAGTTAGGCAGGCCTCAAAGTGGTGTCTCTGTAACTGAAGTCTCTTTAACTTTAATAAATCGGTCTCAAGTTTAGCGAGGTCTTCAGTCAAGCTCATGTTATTAACATTATTATCTAGATTAGCATCAGGATTCAAAGTCGGTGCATAGTCCAACAGAAGATTCTCTCTACCAGTCACACAAACTCTAAACCTTTCGGTCCTCTGAGCTGCAGCACCCAAAACATTCGGTGTATATGGAAGTTCAATATTTTGTAGAGTATTTTCCGCCATCCTCTTCTGCTGGTGTGTAAAATTTAGAGGATAAATAACAAAGCAAAAAAAGGCCACACACAGCAAGCAGTGGGAGAGAACCACGAATCGTTAGTTATCAATATATCTAATAAAGTCCTTACTAGTGATGAACAAAATGTACTAGAGAAAGGCTTGAGTTTTATACCTAGCTGTAATGGTAATTTAGTAGACTCCATCATAGATTTGAGACTGTTTATTAGGAATCTACAATTGAAAATAGATTTTGGCACAACTCAAGATGTGACGTACAATCCACGTTTTAAATCTACCAGTGTATATATGCCTCAACTAAGCCCTTTAGTAGATACTTATGCTAAACTGGTAGAAAATGATATTTATACATATTTTGATTTTAACCACAGGAAGAACTACAGGAATAATCTAAGTTATAAACAGAGGAAAGCATTGGATGAGTTAAAACTAGATGGATCTGTTGTCTTTAGACCAGCCGACAAAGGGGGCTCTTGTGTGGTTATGAACCAACCAGATTATGTTAGATGGATGCATGAGATGTTGGGAGATGTGAAATTTTATAATAAAGCTACAATGGGAGAGATTACTGAAAAAGTTTTCCAAATATATGATATGTTAGATGATTTAGTTTTGAACGGCTTACTTGATGATGAGACATATGACTATTTGAAGGTTAAGAATCCTCGTATACCTATTATACAAGGTCTCCCCAAAGTCCATAAATCTTTGCACAATCCTCCTATGCCCCATTGTTGCTGGACAAGGCTGGGCTACTGAGCCCCTTTCTATTTATGTGGAATATTTCCTACGCCCTGTGGTTGATCTTAACGCAGTTATTCTTAGAGACAGTAAACAGTTTTTGTTAGATTTATATGATTATACTAAACAACTTGATGACAATAGAGAATATTACCTGGTGACACTGGATGTTGTCAGTTTATTTACAGTTATTCCCAATGATCTAGGCGTTTCCAGTGTCTCTGATTATTTAAGCCGTAAGTCACAATATAGTATGGCAAAAATAGATCTGCTAGCACTATTCCTTGAAACTATTCTTTATTCCAATTTCTTCCTTTTTGGTGAAGATCTTTTTTTGCAGAAGGATGGCGTAGCTATGGGCACTTCTTGTGCCAATAGCTACGCCAATCTTGTTATGGCAAAATGGGAAGAGGAATTTATATTGCAGAACCAGCGCTTCATGACAGACATAGGCCTTTATAAAAGATTTGTGGATGACCTTTTTATTGTCTGGCTTGGTGACGAGAGGAGCCTTCTGGCTTTTTATGATTATATTAACACATCCACCGAATTTTTGAAGTTCACTTTGAATTTTTCACGTGAGCAAATTTCCTTTTTAGATGTTAATATACATAGATTGGATAGTGGCCTCTTGAATACTTCTATACATCGTAAGTCATGCCATAAGAATACTTTTTTACATAGAGGGAGTATGCACCCTAAATATGTATTTGACAATGTGATGAAAGGTCAGCTGATGAGAGCTTCTAGGCTTAATGCCTCAGAAGAAGGCTATGTTAATGAAGTTAGCTATTTGTGGCGTAGCTTCACCTCGAGAGGCTATGCTCCTTTTAAATTTGAAGAAGTTTTGAGAGAGGTAGATAACATCAGATCTGATAGAGCTAGACCTTACTTTTTGGAACCAAGTACAACTAGCCATGATACATTGGAAGTGACCAATAGTGAGATACGAGCCTGTATGTTCTTCACCAAAGATGTTGTGTTTCTTAGGGAGATAATGGAGAGGCATTGGGATGTTTTGTTATTGGATGACAAGGCAGGCCCCTTAGTAGGGACCCAACCTAAGTTTACTTTTAAAAATAAACCTAACCTGAGAAGGATTCTCTGTGGCCCTAAGAATGTTTTACATCAGAATAGTCATATACAACATGAGTATAATACTAAAATTTGTGGTAGGTGTAAACAATGTGTTTATATAGATACTAGGATGAGTTTTGTACATCCCACTACAGGCTACACGTTTAAACTAAGTACTGGGACCGATTGTGGTAGTAGTAATTTGATATATTTGGCTAGATGCACCAAGTGCCCTCGGTTTATATTGGGAAGACCAATAGAACTTTGAGGGAGCGCATAAGGGAGCATATTTATCAAATTCGTGTTAGTTCGGCTCATAATGCCTTAGCAAAACATGTACAGTCGTTTGATGTGACGCATAAGTTCACTTTCTGTGCTCTCCAAACTGTGTTTGGGAACATTAGAGGTGGTGATATGGTAAATTTGACTTTAGAAAAGGAGTTAAGGTGGATTATCAGATGTAGAGCCGACAAGGCACCAGGACTCAATGATAAAGTTCGAATTAAACCAATGTTAAGGAAAAGAAGGGTGTGTAGACCGAAATTATGATCTTTTCTGGATCTGTAGTTTAGTATGTCTTCCGGTCGTTTAGTACTGGATATTTATAAGCCTGGACTTTGTCTCCCCCCACAACCCTCCCCCCCCCCTTTTTCGTGTGTATTTTTCTGTTAGTTGCTCAGTAGGGACTTTGATAAGGATTGATAGTTAGTTGTGATTTCTCACATAGTTCTATATTCTTGGGCTTTGCTTGATAGTTATTTGGTTACTATCTGTTATGTTTCCTATATACCCCTCTTCTTGTTTGGAGCGTTTGGGTTCCACTATGAGACCTAGGTAGATAGAGCTGATTGCATATCCATCTAATATATTTATATTGAGTTTATGTATTATTTGTTACTGCTGTTTAAGGACTAGCGCAGAGTCATGCATTCAACAGCGAGTGAAGTCTTAATATCTGCCACGATTGAGTGTGCTGCTATAGTGAGTTTTTGTCAAATGGTGTACTTTTGGTTTATTTATTTTTTAACCTGCTTTACTGCTGATGTACACCTTGAGTGTATGTTACAGCTTGTAACACAATGCTTTCACTTCTATATATGTCAAAGTATTGTGTGTGTTATGTTACTTTAACATTATGTAAACCACCCTATGATGAATGCCTAGCAAGCTAGAGTGAGAGCCAACACAAACTGCTCTCTATAATGGATTTGTGAGCTGCTGTAACATTAAGGTGCTTAGTTAGCAATCAAAATATATATAAATATATATATATGCTGGTTCTTTTGAATGGATTTTCAAGCTGTTATGCTTTCAGGTTAGTGACTTTTATTGTCATATGGTTCTGTTTTCGTTTGTATTCAGTTAGAGTTTTTATTGTGTTTACCTAATGTTGTCTTTTTTGCTTTCCTGGATACATCATGAACTAGAGTGTGATTGTTTTATTTTAGATAATCCAACACTTTAAATAAGTTAAGTGCATTATGTGAACTTTATGTGTTTCTGCACGCTGCAGTATTTGAAGCGCTTGTTGTTCAGACTGTTTTTATTTTATGTTTGCAACTCAGCTGCATTAGAGTTGCTGTCATCCAAAGGTGTTTATATGTTAGTTGTTCGTATTAATCACCATATATAATGTTTTAATTATATGTATTTGTTTAGTGCAGATTTTAGCTTAGATATTGAATGTTAGTATATATGCCAGTAGTTTATATGACATTGTATTTTAGGCAATATATTTAATATTTTTTAGTATTGCTTTGAGGCAACTGTTTGCAGCATTTTTCAGCATAGGCTTTTCATGTGTTAGATATGAGTTAATGACCTTGCTGTTTCATTGGATAATTTATGACCAATGGTTTTCGTTTCATTAGTTTTTAAATAAGTTGATTTCTCATTTTGTATAAAGTCTGATGAAGCCTACGTGGCGAAAGCGCTAACTACAATAAATTATTACCCTTTTACTTCGGTGTCTTGTTTTACTTGGATACTTGAAAGAGTTTATGACCTGTGTTCCTGAAGAGGACTTTATGACCTGTGTTCCTGAAGAGGACTTTTATTCCTGTGACGTGGTGAGAACTGATAACTGAAACCAGTTGAACTGCCATTAGGTACCCACACTTTTATGACTGTTTTGGTTTATGAACTTTTTTCCTGTGTGGGCACCGTGCTCTGTTTGCTGTGTGTGGCCTTTTTTTGCTTTGTTTTATATATATATATATATATATATATATATATATATATATATATATATATATACAGCAGCCACTAACATTTTGTTAGTTTTGTCAGGTACATTTTCCCTGTCTGTGTACACCAGTGGTGTAGAGTTTGTGGGGAAAAAAAACAGACTGAAAGGTGTTTGCTTAGTTTATAGTAGTATGCTGGGCTGCTGCCTGTGTAATTGGCTGATTCTGATACACACCAAAAGTTCACTGGGACACTGTAAATTACTAAAAAAAAGTCCACGGGTACCACAAAGGATCAAAGACCAGCTACTGAAGTGCCAAATTACCACTTTAGTGAAAACACATACAAGTCTTGCATTTTGATACACACCAAAAGTTCACCAGGACACCGTAAATTACTAAAAAAAGTCCACAGGTACCACCAAGGATCGAAAACCAGCTACTGAAGTGCCAAATCACCACTTCAATGAAAACATATACAAGTCTTACATTCACATTAATGTCTCCTAACCAATACATTTTCATTTCAAATTACTTCTTCAGATGTGGACTGACAGTTAAAACCATTCAGGCTAATTCTGATACATTTCACTTGGCAGCTATGCTAGATTTCCTCGATTCCCTTCCTACTGCTGTTTTCCCTTCCCATTGCCTTCCCGTTTAAGCCCTGAGGTGTGCCGTGCATACCCACTGCTCAGATGTGAGCAGTACTGCTATTTCCTGTTTTTCTTTCTTTTTTTTTTTGTTTAAAACCTGGTATGCAGCATGCACACCTGTTTAAGCAGGGATAACAGTGCTCAACCATGTGAAACACACCCCCTTCTTTAGCTGTGCTTAGCTAAGGGCAAACACGGGCCACAGAGCTCCAATAAGTTTACAGCATTCATGATACACCCCCTTATGAGGTCATCCACCTCTTATACAATGGTGTTGCTGCACCTACATGGTTGGGTGCAAGTTAACACTGAGTGGAAATCTGTGATTCAGTATCAGTCTCCTCATTTACATAAACTAGAATGCTAATTCATAGTTACCACACTCGCACTGAGCCTTCCCCCTTAGCAACCACTATTCCCTGGTATTGTTGCCTTATGCATGCCATTGACTATTATGGCAGAATGCTGATTTGGGTATAAAAGCTTATTTCCCCCTTTTTTTCTTATTTTTGTGGTGATCCTGTTTGCGCACCGCTGCCCTACACTTAAACAGCTGAGATTGGCCAAAAAAAACTCATTTTTTATAAAATTGCAACTATTTTTCATGCCAATAGCCATATATTTGGCCATTGGCATGCCTACTACATTAAATACATGCTTTCTTTTGAGCTGTCATGCCTTCATTTTGTAATTTGCAGAAATGTATTTGGTTAGTAACCAGATACATTTCTGCAGGTTACACTTTTCTTGTACAGACACCTGCCTGCTTCCTGGATCACTAATTCACCTCATTTGCATGGTATTCACCAGCAAATGAGGTAATTAGCTTATAGCAGCGGTATCCATGCAGGAACAGTGTAGGTGTGCTCGTGCACATCCTGGGAGCTCATTCCTGGATCGCTTGTCAACCATATTGCATGCAGCAGCTCTTGCACTATTCCTGCACTCCATGCAGAGCTTCCTGAATCTGGGGGTAGGATGGTTACACACAGTTCTGTAGCAGTGAAATAGAAATATGTTGAACTATATTAAGAAGTTTTTAACTGTTGACTGGTGTTACTTATACATAATCACTGTTGCTAATCTATCTATCTATCTATCTATCTATCTATCTATCTATCTATCTATCTATCTATCTATCTATCTTTCTATATACATTTTTAGTTGTAATTATTACAGTATAAACAGTTTGAATGTTTGAAATGCAGTCTAAAGAATTCAACAATCAACATTGACAGAGTGTTTGGATGCTTGAGATAATTGTACAGTGGAGATCTGGGAATTTACCATTTATTCACTATATTTTGATCTCAGAGTAGTTAGTATTTATAATTAGCAAGGGAATGAGAGTGCAAGGGTGTTTGATACCCTCAAAGATATGTTTTAACTTTTTGTCTGTCTTTCAATCTTCTGGTGATCGACCAGTTGTGTTTTATGACTTGGCCTTTGATAATGTGAGTTTTAGATATGTGGTCATAGACTACATATATATTTATGGGTCCCCTTCATATGATCGAACTTTCAAAAGTTTGACTTTCATATGGCTGAGACCATATGATTAAACTTTTAAAAGTTCAAAAGTTCTTATCGGAGATCTCCATACAGCATGGAATGGGAAGATTTCCCTTTTCCGCACTGTAGTGCTATCTTGGAGTTGGTATTTTTAAATAGCAGGGGGTGTGGGGGGTGAAAGGGAGCTTGGTCCCCCTGCTAAAAACATTCAGTTAATTTTTTTGTTTTGTTTTACCTTTTTTATAAGATGTTCAAACTTTTAAATGTTTGATCACATGGTGGTCTCGGCCATATAAAAGTCGAACATTTGAAAGTTTGATCATCTGAAGTATATATATATATATATATATATATATATATATATATACATGTGGGTATATTTAAAATGACTGAAACAACATAAGATCAACAGTAAAAAGACTGAAACTGAAAAAGACTGATAAAAGCTGAACTTATACAAGGGAGGGGTTTATGCCTCTTCTCCCACTGGTGTGCGACCTTGGAGTTGGTATCAGATATCAGCGGGGGTGTGGGTGGTGCAGGGTGGCTTACTCCTTGCAAAAACATTAAAAATCTGCTTTGATGTTGCCAGATTTTATAGTTGTTTTCTATGTGCTTAGATTTTGTCACATTTTCATTGTTTTTGCAGGGGGAACATTACCCTGTACCCTCTGCTAATTATATATACCAACTCTGAGGTCACACAGCAGTTGGGAAACGGCATAAACCCTATCTCGTATAAGTTCAATTTTGTCATTCTTTTTTAGTGTTAGTCTTATTACTTTTCAGTCTTTTTCTGTATGCCTTTTTGTTGTCTATCTTATGTTGTTTCAGTCATCTTAGGTGCACCGATATTGTGCGAGTGTTCAGATTTCAGAAATGAAATCAACGAACAAAAAAATATCGAAGGAGGTATTTCAGAAAAGTCGACATCTTAGAAATGTCCACTTTACCTAAAATACCACACTTCTGTTCAACAGCAAGAAATGTTTTTGCAGGGGGGCAAGCCCCCCTGCACGTACCACACCCCCTGTTGCTTTTATATACAAACTCCAAGATTGCAATACAGTGAAGGAATGGGTTAGGGTTGCCACCTGTTCCACTTTGCGAGGGACAGTCCCTCTTTGCGCAGTTGTGTCCTGCAAAAAAATTGCAAAAATGGCAAATGTCCTGAGATATTAGGGCAAAATTATTTCCTATATTTTATGTAATAGTTGCATAAAACAGTTATTCTGTACCTGAAAACATATAAATGTTATAAGAAACAGAATAAGCAACTAAAATGCTACAATAATAAGCTTTTATTTACGCAAAAAAGTGAAGTTCTGTCCCTTGTACTGGCTGTGGGTATGTTTTAGCCCGCAAAATCTGATGATTGTACCACAATTGTCCCACTTTGGGCATTTGAAAAGGTGACAACCCTAGAATGGGTATATTTTCAGATCCCCACTATAGTGCGATCAACATTCAAAATGTTGAAATTCACAAACAGCGAATGCACACTAGTATTCAGTGTTGTGAATTTCAACATTTTTTTATTTTGTTATGTTGAATTGGGCATTCGGACTTATGAAATTTGAATGAAGCCTGATCATCCTTTTCATAGTAAACCTATATATATATATATATATATATATATATATATATATATATATATATATATATATATATATATATATATATATATATATATATATATATATATATATATATATATAGTGACAGAGAGAGAGATACACATATAGATATAGATGTCTTTTTCTCTCTCTTGCTTTCTCTCTCTCTATATATTATATATATATATATATATATATATATATATATATATATATATATATATATATATATATATAGAGAGAGAGAGAGAGAGAGAGATAGCAGATTGTTGATTCCACTTTGGATGAATCTTGACTTGTTGTTAAGTACTGTTGCTTCGAATGTCTTGAAAGTGAAGAACACGCTTCCATCCCCTCTTCTACAGCAGGGCCTATTGTGAGGCCTTTTCTATGATTCAGCAGGATTTGAGACACCAAAATTGGATGAGTGGATGCTTTATTAGTCGATAGACTTTTCATTTGAATATTTAAGACACAAAGCACATACACACTCATATTATCATGTATACCATGTGCGTGTGTGTGTGTGTGTGTGTGTGTGTGTGTGTGTGTGTGTGTGTGTGTGTGTGTGTGTGTGTGTGTGTGTGTGTGTGAGTGCGTGTGAGTGCGACAAATGGGCCATGCTTATATGAACAATTTCATTCAAGAAAAAATATCAACAGTGGGAGTATATATCACAACAAAGTATACACTGACTGATGGCATTCAGAGTAAAATCTAAAGGAAACAATATGTATTGCACACAAAAAAAACATTTAACATAGGAAACAAATTTGAACACTTTTATCCTGGAATGTAATACAAGTGGACTTCTTCAGAAACCTTGTAGCTGAACTTGATTTTGTGATATTTCAGCAGCTATCCATACTCTTAGACATAAGAGACCAATCAGCGCCAACCATTTAAAATTACAAAGAATACAACGAAAGAGAAGCATAGGGACCTAGGAATTATTTGAACACTTTACAGAGTTGCTTAATATGAATTCATACTGCATCTTTTTATTTTAATCTGAGTACCATCTTCCAGTGTG
This sequence comes from Protopterus annectens, assembly GCF_019279795.1. NCBI lineage: Eukaryota > Metazoa > Chordata > Ceratodontiformes > Protopteridae > Protopterus > Protopterus annectens. The sequence continues at coordinate 157,328,043 of NC_056737.1, read as the reverse complement.
TGCTTTCTTGTGATTCATGTTTTTTTGTACACATTTTAAAGTATATCTTATTGAATTCAGTGCAAATATATATGTATACGTGTGTATGTGGATAGGACAGAGGCATCTTGATGATAAAGAAATGTTCACACTGGAAAAAAATTCCTAACAATAGATCGAGGCACTATAAGGTTAATGAGAGCAGACTGAAACATATTTTTATTATTATTTTATATGGAGATAGATAGATGGAAGGGTAGATAGATAATAGGAAGATGGACATACAAACAGGCAGATAGATATTTGTGTCTTTGCTGGACAAAGGTATTCTTGCTTAAATAGAAAAGACTGCACAGCACTGGGAAACAGCTAACATAGAACACTAAAGTTGTGTTTTTTTTCCTGTTGGGGAATAAAAGATATGCATTCTGTCTGTATGTTTATTGTTAGAGTTTGTTAGAGTGGATACTGATTTCGAGCACCAGAAGCATGCTTTCAGCACCAGAAGCATGCTTTCAAAGCACTGCGCGGTGGTAATTAAAAAAATAAACTGATTTTTAAAGACAGAATTCTGATTACTGCTTGCATGTTTACTGATATTGTTGGACACCAGTGTTCTAATTACTATATTAGTTAGTTATGAAAATTATATGACAAATCCCTTGGAAGTTAGTTAGCCTATACAATATGAAACCTTGATTTTGCCAATGGGCAGAAATATTTTTTCTTGATTTATTATTATTTTTAGGGAGTTTGCTTTGGGTGACAAAGGCTAAAATAATAGCGAAGATAAATTCACACTTACCTCTGACTAAAATATTTGTAGACAATGACTAATAAGGGACAATTATAGAAGTTTCAAAATCTGCTGCTGGGTCTAATGATATCTCAAGTGCTGTAATGTTTGAAATTACTGTACTTTGCCAAGTTACTGCATTCTGTAATGTACAAAGTTTAGCAAGATCAGCTTAGGTTGACACAGGCACACCTATAACATTAGTGTGTAAATTGTCTGGACATAGTTGAGAAAAGGCATTCAAAAGAGTATGCTGGCCACATCATGTTCCGGCATGCAGAATAATGCAGTAATTATTCAGATCCTCAGATTAAGGTGCGGAAGGTGATGGAAACTTTCAAAGTAAGGACAGCTCAGCGGTGCTACAGTTTATTTGTACAAGGATGTCTAATCAAACATCCACACTGACGCCACATGGGACATTACACAGTGTGTGACTGAAATCTAGCTGGACACTTTAAAGTTATTGACAGTCACTGTATTAACATCAAACTGTTATAGCTCTGAGCACCACATGAACGTTTTGAGATATTTTCAAGAGAACAAAGTTGATGGCAGTGAAGGTATCATGTCAATAATCTATTTTAAATTAGTAGGTATAGTCCACAAGTACTGAGCATTGAAAACATATCTCACATATCTAATTCCTGAAAAAAGTATAGATATCAAGAAGACAGATGAGGCACATGTTTTAGTTAAAAGTAGGCTCAGGTAGAAGCTGCACATGCTTTTGGAAATGTCTTATTTTGTTGTAAAGTCATCTGAATTGAGTAAATATTAAAATAGGTTCATAGGTTCCTAGGTAGATACTAGGCTATCGGCCCTAGGGCCTATACAAGCCCAGCCAAAAAGGTACCCTGGCTTTTGCCATCCAAGAAAATTATTTTCCTGTGCCACTGTCGAGCAGAGCCACAGAAGTGATCCCCGGGGTGAATTTCCTATTTCCAATCCAATCATCGAGATTTTTCTTGAAGAGTACTAATGAGGAGCTTTGTTTGATATAGATAGGTAGTTTATTCCAGAGTATGGGAAGTCTCTGGGACAGGAATCTATCCCTCCGGCATATTCTGTTTATTGTGGTGACAAGGTTTAGGTTCCAAGAGCGTGTAGCTCAGAAGGTTTGGGACTTCTTTAAGTGGAGCACGTCCACCAGCTCTGGGTTTGACATAGCTTTGTACGTTAGGCAGAGATCACCTCTGAGTAGGCGATATGCAACAGTGTAAAGCTGGACTTTTTTGAGACGGTCTGCGTAGGGCATCTGTTTGAGGCCAGTAATCCTCTTTGTGAGGTATTTCTGCGGCCTTTCCAGTTGTTGTAGATGTCTTGTGAGGTACATACCAAATGGGACGTTGTACTCTATAATGGGTCTAATGAGTGATGAGTAGAGGGGGAACAATGACCTCTTTTTTTCTTGATGAGAAACCTTTTGTGATGAGGTGTGCCATGTAGAAGGATTTCCTGACTACTCTGGCGATGTGATTATCAAAGGAGAGACTACTGTCCACCTGTGTCCCAAGGTCTCTTATCACACTTTCAGTGTTAAGTATACTACTGCCTATGTTGTAGTTCATGGGTACAGAGTTTTTACCAAAAGGGATAAAAATGCGCTTTTTTGGCATTGAGCTTGAGGCCATGGCTTTGACACCAGGCATCTGTCTCAGTGAGGCCCTTTTGTAGGATGTCCACATCATTAGGAGTTTCGATTATGGCTCCTAGTTTACAGTCATCTGCGAACTTCGTTAGCCAAAGACCTTCTGTGATAGCCTGTACTTCAGAGAAGCAGATACTAAACAGGAGAGGACCCAGGACTGAACCCTGTGGTACACCACTTGTCACTGGTCTTAAGTCGGATTTGGAGTCTGCTACTTTCACAGTGTGGGCTCTGTCAGTGAGCCAGTTGGCAACCCATCTTGTGACATAGGGATTTATACCTAGTTTAGTGAGTTTATCTATAATTCCAGAGTGGGGGATGGTGTCAAAAGCCCTGGCAAGATCTAGATAGACTGTGTGAACCACCTTACCCTCATCTACGGCTTTGGTGACTGCTTCAAAGAAGTCTATCAGGTTTAGGAGACATGATCTGCCTTTTACAAACCCGAACTGGGTGGGGTCCAGAGTTTGGAGATTACCAATGTCTTTGTTTATAAGTTCCATGATGATACATTCCATGGTCTTGCAGACCAAGCTCATCAGGCTAATGGGGCGGTAGTTCCCGGGGTCTGTGGTGACTCGCCCCTTGTGGAGTGGGATAACCATTGCTGTGTGCCATTCAGCGGGAATAAAGCCTGAGTTGAGGCTATGATTGAACATGGTACTTAGGTGGGGTGCCAGTTCGTTCTGTAGTTCGTTGTAGAACACAGCCTGGGATATTGTCTGGTCCCATGGATGCTGTGTTCTTGGCTTTGGAGAATGTGTTTTTTACCTGTGCAGCCGTGATTACAGGAACTTTACATTCTTCTGGAATAGAGATGTGCTCTTTAGGGGGTGGGGGGGGGGGTAAAGTTCGCACTGAACCTATCTGCCAGGAAGTTGGCAATATCAGTTGGGTCTGTATATTTAGTGCCATTGTGCTGTAACTCAGAGCAGATCTGAGCATTGCCATTGAGATTCTTGACATAGCTATAGAATGCTTTGTGGTTGTCTTTAGAATCAGTGGCAATTTTGTTTTCGTAACTAGCTTTGGAGGATTTTATCAGGGATTGCAGCTTCTTACTGAGGCTAACCAGGGAGCTCCTCCACTCATTGGATTTTACTCTCTTTTGCAACAGTTTCTTCCTTCTGTTGTACAGTTTGTTTATGGCAGGGGACCACCAGATTGGCTTCCTTTTTTTGGAGGATAGTGTCTTGGTTCTGTTTGGGATAGCACGATCCATGCACTCATGTAAGTGCTTATAAAGTGCAATTGTGTAGGATTCAGTAGTTGTAACTGTATTGTCCATCTGCATGGGTGTCATGAAGTTCACCACTTATGTCTTAAGAAGCATGAAGTTGGCTTTGGAGAAATTTTTTACCGTGGTTTCCTTAATGGGTGGTGGGGCAGGATGTGGATATCTAGGGTAATTAGCTTATGGTCGGATCGGACCAATGAGGCATAGACTTCAGGTGTGGAACACCGGTCACTCATGTTGGTAATGCTAGATCTAGGATATTGTTGCCCCTGGTGGGGGGTGTGGATAAGTTGATCCAGGGCATTGGAGTTTATGAATTCCAAAAAGCGTTGAGCAAAGGAGTTGGTACACGAGTAGTTTTCCAAGTTAATGGTGGGGTAGTTGAAATCACCCATTATTAGGGTGTTTGGTTAACTGTGGACATTAAAGACTTATATACAGTAATTCCACAACAGCTTGGTTTGGAATGGCTAAGGATGTTTTTGGAAAGTAAAAATGTCGAACAGAACATTATTTATATAACTGAGACCCTGTTAGAACTAATTCTTAAATATAGCTTTTTCAACTTTAATGGTCTTACTTATAAGCAGACATCAGGAGTGGCCATGGGCTCCCCATGTGGGGGAGCGTTTGCCAATTGCATCATGGCCCAATGGGAAAATACATTCCTGTTTAACAATGAGGTTTTTAAAAAACATGTTGCCTGGTATACTAGATACCAGGATGACATGTTTTTCTCTGGAAAGGAACTATAGAGGAAATACAACCTTTCATTGGAGAAATGAGGTCATTTGTAGACTTTTTGGATTTTACATTTGAAGCTCAAGATAACGAGATTAATTATTTAGACATATTGCTCAGTAAGGATTGTAATGATTCTAGATACATCAGTAAAATCTATCGGAAACCTACTTATTCCAATGGATTTTTACACTTTAGTAGCTGCCATCCTTACCAACAAAAAAGAGCGGTCGTGAAGGGCCAGATGGTGAGGGCAGCACGTATGATTTCCAGAGATAAAGATTTTATTAAGGAGTGTGACAATCTGAGCAATATGTTTATTAATAGAGGATATCCCCGGGCCTTAATACTAGAGATTAAGAATGAGGTTGAGTGTAAAAGGCAGACAGGCCATTTCAAACCCATTTTAAACATCCAAGACGCTGGCACACTGACTACGTTTGAAAATATGGAGGGACAAGGACTGAATAGTAATAAAAGTAATTCTGTGATTAGATTTTTGTGCACATTTACAGTGGACCATCGCTTTATAAGGGACATTTTAAGGAAGAACTGGACAATCATTATAGAGGACAGGCAGTTGGTTGAGGCACTAGGCCCATTACCATGCATTACTTTTAGAAAAGGGCTTAGTCTTAAATCCCTTTTAGAAAGGAACAAGAGAACTAGTTTTAATAGACATAAGGGGATGTCTTGTTGTGGGACATGCCGCCAGTGTAAGCATACACAAGAAGGAGCACACGTTATAATAAACAAACAGAAATTCAAGATCATGGGTAATTATAATTGTGCTACTAGAGCAGTGGTTTATGTGGCTTTGTGTAACAAATGCCTGACCTTTTACATAGGGAAGACTGAGAGGGTCCTGCGGAAACGCATATATGAACATCTATATGCAATAACTAAGATGGACATAAATAATGCATTGGCCCGTCATGTAATGGAGTACCCTGATCACATTTTTCATTTTTCAGTATTAACACAGGTACCCACAGAAGAACACTAAGGTCCCTGGCAGATTAAATTGGAGAAAGAGGAGCTCTTTTGGCAAATTAGAACAGGAGCACATATCTTCCCTGGTCTAAATGAGTCCGTTTCTCTTATTTGTATTCTCAAACATTTAGCTCTAAGGAGGTAATTCTTGGGCTCCAGACAGTTTGTACCATATTGTAACCTCATTGTTATTTAACATTAAGGTTTTACTTTCTTATTCCATTTATTTCAGTCATTTATATTTTTAGTTTTTAGTATTTAAATTCACGCTCTCATAGTGGTAGATATTTTTTGTTTGGGGGGGTGATAGGATTTATATAGCCCATTTTTTAAGTTTAAGTTTATTCCATTAAGGGTGTCACGTAGTATAATATACTACCATCCATATAGGGAAACACGTGCTAATCAGTTCAAATAGTTTATAAACTTTTAATGGCTACAGCTTAGCAGTGTGCACTTGGCAATACATCGTTTAAGCATACACACTATGGATTTAAATATTTGTGTGCATTAATGTCTTGTTATGTTGTAATTCATAATTGTATTTTAAAGTTTATAAAATGGTTAGTAAGATTATGTATATTTTAACATATGTACATGGTTACAAGGTACCATATACATCTTTAGGATTTTATGAGGGTTTAAAGTGAATGTGGGATTTTACAATGAGATGTCTGCATTTATGAGGTCACTAATTGATTAATTAAGTGCATACTTAAATAACGTTGGTGTTTGCACATTTGTTTGTCTGAGGAAGGAAGGCTACAAGGCTATCCGAAAGTTCTTTTATATTAATAAAGTGCTAACGTTACGGATTTTATTTTGTGTTCATCTGTCACTTATTGGATTCACCGTAATCATCATCTGCTGAAGGCTTCCTGGGTTGTTTTTCGTTGAACCCTAATATTTTCCAGTACATCAAGAAATGAGGAGTGGGAATCCTGGGGCATGGTGGGGGATCTGTAGCAAGCTACAATTTGGATTGCAGTTTTGCCCAGAGTTAGTTGCACTTGGATAACCTCGGCTGCATTATGCTGAGGAACTAGCCTGGAGGTGTGGATATCCTTAATGAATATGGACACACCTCCACCTTTGGTGTTCCGGTCCAGGTTACATGGCCAAAAAGTGTGGTATGAGTTATAGCCTGGTAGTGCAGGGGTGCTCTCTGGAGCCTTGAACCAGGTCTCAGTCACTGCACAGATATCAATGTTCTCCATTTTAAGGAGTGCCTCGAGTGAGTGCATTTTGAAATTTAGACTTCTAGCATTGAGTAGCATCACCCTCAGTTTTTGCTTGCCTGTTCCTGTTACAGTGGTGAATTTTTCTTTTGACATAATGACATTTGAGCTGGAGTGTCCTACTAACAATTAAGAAAGGTAACCTATCATGTTTACCTGGATTACCCTGCCATGGCCTCAAATATGTCTGCATGATATAAGATGAAGAACATGTGAAAGTGAGTTTAAAACTTGCTACTATTACCCAAGCTGTAGTTCAGTTCTGTGCACAAAAACATGAGTTCCATGTCAGGAAAAAAGTCTATTTGCATTATGTTGTATTTTTAGGGAAATAATGAACATACTTAATAGCTTTTCTGTGTGACTAAAAGCTTGAAATTGGCAAACTGCAACATTTCTAAAACATTCTGTTCAAAACAGAAGCACATCTATCAGTTGTTTTCTGGAAAACAAATGTAAAGGCTTTCAGAAACATACATATTTAGATGTTTTTGTAGCAGGAAGGAATAAGGCCCTGATGGCAACCCTGATGACTCAGGAATAACTAATCAAAGGGTTCTTGAGGAAGTAGTAAGGAAGGGTTAAAATTAGCAGTCAATACTGGCTCAGCCTTCCTGTGGGATGAAGGTATCCGGGTTTGTTGTAATACTGCCGTGAATGAAGAAGAGACATACAGCACACAGAACATGGACTTGGCTCTGCCAAGCCCTAGAAAATGGTAATCTTTCTTGTGGGTGTGGGCGAGTACACATGGAAAGGTACTGCAGGCCCTTGGTCATGTACACCAACCCCTAGAGGTGGGTTAACATCAGAAAATATGGCAGCATCTGTTTATAGCTACTTGGATAATGAGTCTTGTTGTGAATATTTCTTATTAAAATTAAGATGCAAGTATTCCATTCTCCTTGATGCTAGGAACACAAAATAATGACATTTTGGTTGCATACCCCCTACTCAGAGGTGATCTCTGCCTGACATACAAGGCCATGTCCAACCCATAATTGATGGACATGCTTCACCTAAGGAAAACCTTATCCCCTCGAGCCACACGGTCTAGGGATCTAAACCTCACCACAACAATAAATAGGATGTGCTGGAGGGATAGATTCCTGTCCCAGAGACTTCCCATGCTTTAGAACAAGATTCCAATCTTCATTAGGCCGAGCTCCTCGCTAACACTCTTCAAAAGAAACCTTGACGAGTGGATGGGAAACAGAAATTTTACCCCGGCGATCACTTCAGTGACTCTGCTGGATAGAGGCACAGGGAACTAATCTAAGGGGGTGGCGGAAGCCAACACATTCTGTCTAGGCTTATAAATTACTTCGGGCAGATAGCCTAGTACCTACCTATGAACCTATAAGTATAACAGTAACATTTCTTGAAAATGTGTAAAATCATGTCTATGCATACTTGAGATACTGTTTTTACAAACAGAGAGCAAAAAAGTCAAAGACATTCAGTATTAGGGGCATGAAAAACCTGATAAAAAAATGAAAGGTAGTCAATTTCATAAAATACAGTTTTGCTCATTACTACTTTTCAGATGTGTACTATCCCCTGGAAAGTTGTTTGAAAAAGTATTTTCTTAATACAGTGCAATAAACGTTTCTCAATTGGTTGATAGTTAGTATTAGTTAACCTTGTCTGTTCAAACACATTTTTTCCACTCAGGCTCAAACCCTGACATTTTAAAGACTATTTAAAATAGTGCACTATTTTTGCATTTTATGACTGAGATACTCTTCATCACTTATGTTTACTAATACCATACATGTTCAAAATTAATTTAAAACATTTCTGTATATTTAATTATTAGTATTGATGAATTTCTCTTTGGTGTTATGCAGGTTACAGTAAATATCTGTCACTTCATAACAACAGGGTTAACAAGGAATGTAGAAATTGCAGTCACAAGCGAGACTCTCTTTTTAATTTGTTTTTATTGAATGAAAGTTTATTCATTAATTTTCAATGCCCACTTTATGTACCTAGGGTTTAAGCATACATGAGCCTGTTCTCATAAGTGATGGATGCAAGGCAAGAGGCATGTTCTGGGTGAGACACAAGTCATTTGGAGAATGCACACACACACTCTCTCCCACACATACATACAAACAAAGACACATGCGCGCATACGCATACACACAAAAACACAGAATTGTGCAAATGCACATTGACATAAAACATACACATGTACACTGCTATACAAATACACATACAGATGTGCAATGTTTGGATGGTATTCATAGTTGCTTCAGCAAATGTGATAGGGGTATCCCTGATGCTTATGAATGAGTGTAGCAAAGGCAGAATTCACAGAGGCAATTTACACTAATGCAAAAGGGCCTTAAAATAAAGAGATTCAAACGAAAAATGCTGAAAACCAGAGTATATTAATGAGGAGGCTTTGCAATCAATAGTCTGACATCCCTGGAGTATGGTCATCCATTGTTAAAAGCAATGCATCACCTATGATATTGGAGTTGCAATCCATGAACTTGTTTGAATAAGTATGCATAAACACTTCCCTGACCTGAGACCAATTGGCATACTTGTTAAGGTCTTCACCTCCCATGCATAAGGTCAGTGGCAGCTGGTGACTTCAAATCAAAGGGGAGCTGTAGGAGACAGTTGAATGGGTGGGGCCAATGGGAAGGGATGTGGCCAACTAGAAAGGGGTGGGGCTATACTCAAAACCACAAAAAAATGGGACTTTAATTAAATACGCTGCCCTGGGTGCCAAACAGTCATTATGAAAGTTCAATCAAGACAAAATGAAGTGGAGACAAAAAAAATATTTCAATGCAATGTTACATGACAGCTTACTTAATATCTAGATGGAAACAAAAAGGTTGCAAGGCATGAAAAAATAAATTACTTTTTAAATACATTACTGGAATGCCAATCAAAATCAAATAAAAAAAACCAAACAGAACTCAACTCAAACCACTTCCCTTGCACTGCAGTTCTAATTATAATTTATATTCAGCTTTATACCAAGTAACATGCTGAAAGTAGCAATCTCTGTGATACCCCCACTTGTAAAAATGTTTCTTATCCAAAAAAGACCTGCTGCCTGACAACAACTGTCTACTTGTTTCATGGGAAAAAAAATGCTAAAAGTAAAAATGAACAGGAAACAAGAAACAAGCTCAATATAAATTGTTTAAAGGATTACTGTACAGGTTATGTACCACATATGATAGATTGGCATTCTGTTCAGTTTCCGGGTAAAGCCAACAAAGAAGACTGTAGGTCTCCAATGAATGTAATGAGCTTCTGAAAATACTGTAACCCTAGCCTTTATTACAAATGTTGTCATATGCATTTCAATACCAAAGGCTTATATGTTATCTACTTATGTAAATATTATCTGCATGGCAACAACAAAAAGGCTTTCAGTGTTGATAATTCTTTAACAGTATGCTTATTAAAGCTTACTTGCATCTTACAATCTCAGACAAGTTTCCCTGATGGTCATTAAAGCATTGCTACATAAACACAGAGCAACAGGCACTGCAGCAACATGTATTTTCTGAATAATAAGAAGCATAAATCAACAGTATAAAAATATGACAGAAAACCAGAACATTCTGCAAAATCAAGGACAGAGGAAAAGCCACTGTAGTACTTGTGTCAACCTTGGATGAGGGGATACTCTGAACACTTACAATGTATATCTGCTCCTTGCCTTGCTTGGACACATCCAGAGTCACTACATGGGGGAGTGGGGTACAACAAGTATGTCACAATTTGAAATGTGTCTGGCTGATGGTTATGGGCCTGACACATTTGTCATACCTCTCGACCTCAGAGCAAGAAATTTTCAAAAAGCCATAAAGAGAAGTGGGACAAGGGCCCAAAAATAAGGATATTTTTTAAATATTGCTCTTATAATCTTAGAAAGATAATATAATAGTAGGTCTTGCATTAGTATGAATTTTCTGAAGGGTATGAAATCTGAAACTCAAATGTCTGTCATTATTTTCTAACGTCAATCTTTAATGATTTGTCACTAATTTGCCAGAAAACCACAATTTTATGAAAAACGGACCCAAAATGTGATGGAAAAATATAAAATAGCCACACAATACAGCTAGGAACCTGTCAAAGAAGAGACAATTTTTAATATTAGTACTGTTAAGTTGAGCAGCTGATAAAATAAGAGAATATGCATGCATTTCTGAAATAAAACTAATCTATAACTCTGATCATTACAATTATTCATTAATTGTAAACCCTCCACATTTTCTTCCAAAATTACCATTTTTCAGAGGGATTATTAGGGGAGAGCAACATTTTGAGCCAAAATTGGGGACAGTTGAGAGGTATGGATATACCTAATTCTATAAAACAATTTATTTGCATGTACCTCTCAACCTCTTAATGCAGGAAATCTGGACAAGGCCAAATATATTAGGAGAACAAATAAACAGTACTAAAATTGCTCTTGTATAAACGTAGACAGTTGATAGAATAACAGGTCTTGCTTTGGCATGCATTTTTCTGAAGGGTATGAAGTCTGAAACTCAATGCCTGTCATTATTTAGTGACTTCATTCCTAAATGATTTGCCAGAAAACCAAAAATTGTATAAGGAACAAACCAAAAATAAGAAGCAAAAATCTATTCATTCTGCAAAAATCTGGACACTTGAGGGATAGTTCAGCCGGGACTGTCTCTGAGTTTGCCACTGTTCTCCCTCGCAAAATCATGGTTGAATGGGGCCTCCCCCTGCATTCCAATGTCCCATTACTTGTCTTTTTTTCCCCATTTACCATAAACACTGTAATGTGCATACTGCTTTACTTCTACAATTATTTGGATTTCGTTTAAAAGTTTTATTTTACATTTTACAGCACAAACACTAATAGACATCTGCTAAACAAAGCAATGCAGTCTCACAATGAAAATAGACTTAGCATTAAAACTTCTCCGCCCTTGAAACTCACATTCATTGAAACAGCATTGAAACCCACATTCAAAGAAAATACACCTGGCCAGTGGCAGATAAAGATTAACTATGGGCTGTTTTCAAACCATAGGTCCCTTGCACATGAAACATACATGTGTTCTTTGATACACCTTCCTGATTGTATTAAATTATATTCTTTGTATAATACAGTACAGTTGTTAGAGGGTGTTTTAAATATATTGTTTTAAACATTTTTCCAATAAACAATGAAACAAAATGCATGCACCAGTAATGACAAACCTGCCCAATTCAGAACAGTTCCATCATAAAAGTCTACTCGGACTTCTACAATCTAGCAGTATCAGTAAATACGCACAATCTCTACAAAAGTAAAAGTCATCTAAATAATTCCACATTAAAGTGATTTGTAACTAATGAAGAGGTTGCTGCTAACAAACAATTTTATATTTCATTGTTTCATCTACAAATAAAGTGTCTGTTGCTCTTGAGAAATAAATTGCCTATGGTACATTAAAAATGATAAGCTAGTAATATTGCAATAGGGAATGGATGGCAAACTGATAACAGGTTCATAGTGACTAGGTATCCCTGCCAAAGAGGACATTTTCAGGACTGCAGCATCCACCTCCTTTAAAAGTATGACACAGTATAGCATCAGCAATGCATCTATATACTGTGGGAGTAGAACCCACAGCCTTTTGCATCAAAAGCAAGTATTCAACCTGTTATGCTATTAACAATAGTGTAAGCAGCACTAAACTTCTCTTCCCCTGAAGCTCTCAGCTCCTTGTAAAATCCACTCGACACTCAACTGTATCTCTCAAATTTGCAGCGCAAGAAATCTGGAAAAAGCCAAAATGTATTGGGTGGGACAAAAGCTCAAAAAACAGGGACACATTTTAAACATTGCTTGTATAATCTTGGAAAGTTGCTAGAATAAAATGCTGCGTTTTACTGCCAAGTATTGAACCCAAGACCCTGTGCATTATAGTCAGAGCAACATACCATTATGCTAAATCAGCTGTGTTTTAAAGAACTGTTAAGACTGAAACTTAAATGGCTATCATTTAGTGAATTCAGTTCTCACCATAGCTCTCAAGCTCTTAGCACAAAACACCTGGACAAAGCCAATAATTGGGGAATACAGCCCCCCCCCCCCCAGACATATTCAATGAATTCAGTTCTCACCATAGCTCTCAACCTCTTAGCACAAAAAAAACTGGACAAAGCCAATAATGGGGGAATGGAGGAATACAGCCCCCCATATAGGGACAAATTTCAAATATTGATCTTATGAACTTAGAAAATTGCTAGAATAAAAGGTTTTGTGTTACCATGTATTTTCTGAAGAATACGAAGTCTGAAATTCAAATGCCTGTCTTATTTAGTGAATTCAGTCCTTCACTGATTACAAAAATCTAGAAAACCACAGATTTTATGAGGAACAGAACAAAAACATGAGGCAAAAATCTAGACAGTTTTCACAAGTGGTGGTGGGTAGGAACTTTGGGCTCTTGCTACTTGTACCCAAGGTACAGGGTTTGAGCCTGACTAACTCTAGCCACCAGGTATATTTAACTGGGGCATTATACACACACACACACACACACACACACACACACACACACACACACACACACACACACACACACACACACACACACACACCTGATTTACAATAATGAACCTGAATTTCAATAGCCATCCTAACATTCCCATGCAGTGAGAATTTGTTGGAGCTTTGGAACCACCATCCTAATATCCCCTTGCAGTGAGAATGAACCAATCAGTAGCCTGCCCAACATGCCCTTGCAGTGAGAACCAATCAGCAACCATCCATGTCACAGATGTGGCAGTCTGATCCCCTTCTACTTTACTGCAGTTATAAACTGCATAGACTTCTGGGCATCTGTACACTGATGTCTCTCTTTTTAATCTGGACTAGTTTAACAGCAGTCTGGATTGTTTTGTTTTTTTAAACCCGGAACTTGCACAAATGTGCAGTTCGAGTAACAGCAAGTTACTATGCATTGAGTATACCATAGTATACTAATTATTATTTTGTTTTAATTCTTTTTCTTTTTTTTTTTTACAGCTGGTGGGGCTGGAGTCCTGCAGTCCAGTAGCACAAGTTGCCCCTGCATAAGGTACAAAATTCGATCATGACCTTCAGCCAATGCCTGTTTGGAGTTTGCATGTTCTCCATTTGTCTCGGGGGTTCCTCCCACCTCCAAAAAACATGCTGAGTGTTTCCATCTCAAACTCACCAATGAATACAGCTGGGGGCAGCAGCATAAATTCTACATTGTGCCCTATAGGGGAAGAGTTGTACAGACCAACTTCTTTGGGCATCTACTCTGGTGTGCCGTGTCCTTAAGATAGGAGATCACAGATCACAGATTGCACTCTGTGGGAGGGCTAGCCACGTAAAAGTGTAAAGTATGGCTCTAGGTGATTCAGTCACTTTGACTAATGTCACCAAAATGGGCATGGATAGTAACTGGTGATATGTGGGTTGAGGACCTGGCCTACTCTGACCTATGCCAGAGACCCATGCTAATTGTGGGAGGGGTGTATGTCCCCTATTGGCCAGTGTGTGATTACCATAAAGTCCAGCAGCCCTGGTTCTATAAACTACTGGCTGGCTGGTGTCTAGTTGCCAAGCCTGGGTTACCTGAGATAATGCTGTTGAGTGAAAGCTGGATGTAAAACCAATCAACCTGCCAAACATAAACTGAGAATTGCTATACTTAATATAGGTTCTCTGTCAGGGCACAGCTTGGAAGTGGATGACATGATGGTATGGAGGATGCTGGACATCCTTTTTATCCAAGTGACAAGATGGAAGGGCAGTGTAGCAAAACCACTTGAGCTGGGATCCAGATTCTACTACTCAGGAGGAGGACAGGCTAGAAATGGTGTGTAAATTGAGGAGAGAGATGCTTCAGAAGGCAGTGAGGGATATCATCAGAATTAGTGATAGACTCATGGCAATCAGACTCCTATGTAATGATAAGTCAGTATTCATAATCTCATCCTATGTCCCACAGCAGGGTTGTTATAGTGAGGAAAAGAGTGCATTCAGGCAGCAGCTGCAGGACCTACTATATAAAGAAGGACAACATGAATTGGTATTGATAAAGGGTGACTTGACTGCACATATTGAGACAGACAGAATAGGATATGAGAACTGCCTGGGTCCACATTGATGGGGACAACAGGAATAAAAAAGGAGAGGCCATTCTAGACTTCTATCTTGCAAATGTCTTGATAGTGGACAGCACATGGTTCAGAAAGAAAGACAGTCACAAGATCACATACAAGAGTGGCCAACATGCAACTCAGGTGGACTTCCTCCTAGTAAGGAAAGGGCATTTGGGCTAGAATCACTGATTGAAAATTCATCCCCAGTGAAACAGTCGGCCCTCAGCATAAACCACTGATTGCCACAATCAGCTGCAAGCAGTGGTCAGAGAAGGCTCTAAGGTCAATAGAGACTAGGGTGAAGACCTGGAAGTTGGCTGGAGAGAAAGTACAACAGTTCAAGGAGTTACTCAGGGCTTTAGCACTCAAGAAGAGAAGAAATAGGTGGAGTTGAAGAAGAATGGCAGCACCTCAAAACAGCATATGTGAGGACTACAGAACTGATATGTGACCGAGCCAGGTGTGGAACTAAGGTACATAAGGAAAGCTAGTGGTGGAATACAGAAGTCCAGGAAGTCATCAAAAGAAAGAAGGAGTACAGGAAAAAGTAGCAGATAGAAAAGACCAACTAGGCTAGGAAAGAATACTGGTTGGCTAATAAAAAAGCTAAGAAAGGAGTTGCAATAGCAAAGAACAGGACATCGGCGCACTGAACCAGCTTCTGGAAAGTGACTCAATAGGTTGGACAACAAAACTATATCAGATTACAAGGCAAAGACAAAAAGATAAAAAAGATAGTCAGTCACCCTTCATACGGGCTGCCAGCAACAACCTGCTCACCACCCCACAGGACATCAAAGGCAAATGGAAGGAGTATTTCCAGCAGCTTCTGAATTAAGAAAATCCCACAAAAGTTGTACTGTCCCAGATGCAGGCTATGATGAGAGAAGAGGAGCCAACTCTAGAAGATGTAAGAATAGCACTAAGGAAAATATAGTCAGGGAAAGCAGCAAGCTCAGATGAAGTCACACCAGATATGATAAAGATGTTGGGTGAGACAGGGGGAGAAATGGCTCCTGAGGGTACTCATAGCAGTGTGGACAGAAAGGTGTATCCCTGATGACAGGAGAATAAGCATACTCATGCCAGTGTACAAGAGCAAAGGGGACATCTATAACCGTGGGCAGTACAGAGGCATCAAACTCCTATAATATCGCATGAAAGTACTGGAGAGGGTGATTGATAAACAGACACGCAGAGTAGTAGAATGTAAGATGTAAGATGGTCAGTTAGGATTTAAATCAGGATGCAGTACAACTGACCTGTTTGCATTGAGGCAGATAGTTGATAAGAAGCTAAAGATGAGGAAAAAGTCCAACTGGGCATTCCTAGACTTGGAGAAAGCATATGACAAGGTTCCCAAGAAAGCTGATTTGGGATTTACTGCATTGGTTTGAAGTCCTAGAAACATTAGTAGAATTAGTGCAGGCTATGTACAAGGACCCAATGACTCCAGTATGAACAGTGTTCAGTCTCACAGAGGGGCTCCCAGTGGGACTGGGTGTGCACCAGGGTTCAGCTCTTAGCCCACTGCTGTTCATACTGGTGATGGACTACATTAGCAAACAGGTCAGAGGTGACAGATCAACAAAACTGCTGTATGTAGATGATGTAGCATTACAGGCAAACTCTGAGCAAGAACTGCACTAAAGGCTAGGGGAATGGAATGCAAAACTGAAGGCACATGGGATGAAACTAAGCACATAGAAGACAGTGGTAATGGCAGTAAATGGGGAACTCAGAAGAAGCTGAGAAATGAGATAGAAGGAAAGACAGAGGAACACATTAACAGCTTCAAGTATCTGGGAGGGATGGTAGATGAGGAAGGATGTCTGAATGAACAGGTCATAGCTAGAATCAGAGGGGCTGTAGCCAACTGACATAGAATCTCAGGTATAGTCGATGACAGAAGAATGCCAAAGAAAAGGTGTACAAAACAGTGGTATGACTAGTACTCCTGTATGCTGCAGTAACCTAGGAAGTAAAGGCAGAGCAGATGAGGAAGCTAGAGGTAATGGAAATGTGTGCCTGAGAAGGGTGGTAGGATGCACACCGTGGGGCAGACAAAGAAATGAAGATATAAGAGCAGAAGCCAAAGTAGCTCCAATTGCAGAAAAGATCAAAGAGAACAGATTATGGTAGTTCAGACACGTGCAGAAAAGCAGTAGACAATCTAGTGAAGAAGATTTGGGACAGGCAGGAAGAAGGTAAGAGGGAACGAGGACATCCAGCAATGAGATAGATGGACTGTGTGAGAGAAGACCTGTGATAGTCAGGCATGAGTATCGAAGAAGGCAGGAGTGTGGCATTGAATCAAGAGGGATGGCGACAGTTAACAAAATACTCTGACCCCATGTAAAAAATGGGAAAAATGGGGCTGATGATGATGATAACACACAAATTAATTATTTTCCACAGCAACCCCTTCATTAGTTTGTATTAAATATGCCCAGTAAAATTCCAGATATGCGCAAGAGTCAAAAATTAATTCTTTACCCAAAAGATCTCTTCATCAAAATGTCAAGTTATGCACAAGCACCAAACTGATTTCCCCTTGCATTTCCATACTCTCCCTGAAAACTGCTGTTTATTGACATAAGTTCAGGCTATTTAAATGCTTAGTATGCAAATGAGCTCATTATAGATTCATGTCTCTGAATTGAGCTCATGCACAAAGCAGCGTGTTTACAGCAACTACTTCTTATGTTCGTATGCATGTTAACAGTTTGCATATCCAGGATCACCACTATAAAAATGTGAATTCCCGGACTCTTACACACACACACACACACACACACACACACACACACACACACACACACACACACACACACACACACCTCTTCCCATTCTGTTTTTGTGTAGTCTGTGTTAATTAATATGACTCATGAGCACTTTGTGGCATTTCAGACTGGTTAATGTTGTTTCTCAGCTGATCACAGATTGTACATCTTTGCTGTAAGAATTATTTATCATTTTTCAATAATAGTGTTTTATTTCATCAGAATCAGCGCTGTACATCTCAGTTTTTACTTATGACACAGTAAAATTCTTTTAAGTCTCTACAAATACTGCCTGTTTACTTTATAATTTAATATGTGAAATTTAGTATTAAATATGTAATTTTAAAATGCATGCAGGCAGAGGTATGGTTTCTTGTGGCCATCATTCGTCTCCCTCTTCAAATGATCACATACACTGCACAGTCACTACAAAACACGCAAAATATGGCGCTGTTAATAACATTTCATTCTATCCCCCTTACTGATAAAAAGATAGTCTGCGTCTGTTTTAGCACAATGCCCAGCAAGCATCATGCTGAAATTCGGTTGAGCTATATTGATCACAAATTACAAAGATGGATTTTACAGACAGTACAGTAAATAGGGGTCTCTTGAATAAATGAGCTGTATTATGGTCACTCACTATTTATTGCTATGAAAACCAACATGCCTAAATGAGCTTTTGCTCCTTACAGTACCATCAGATACCATCTACCTATGTAATTCAATTCCTTCTTGAATTCATAACCATCTAATATGATCTCACAGTTTGTACACAGCAGTGTGTAGGGGTCTGAATGGAGAGATGATAAAATCAGTAAGAAAAGGAGATTAGTACTGCTAGAACTGAATTCATTCTCAGGTCTTGGTGAGTACCTTATGTGGTGGACACTGACTTCATAAAATCTCACGAAGACAACACTGATATATATATACTTTATTTTATATAGCATATATCGTGGATAAAGGTAGATTAAAATAAAAAAGAAAGCTGAGTACCCAAGTCTCAGGATAAAAAGTGCCTAATCCTGGTATGTATGTTGGTGCCAGGACTGGAAAAAATTACCATATAGAATTCACAAGACATGGAAACATTCCTACAATGGGGTTAGGCCCAGCTCATGGGGGAAATGGTTCCCCTTGTTGTAGAAGGAAGTAGAAATCAGCATAATACACATCTGACAGGCCAACAAATAGCCATAAAGATGATAGAGTGGACTATTGAGGATAAGGAAGACATTATGTATTGTTACTATTATGCAAGAAGCCCAAAATTCCAGATAGCAGATATTCAAAAAGAATAAGAGAAAAAGTAGAGAAAAGAAAATACTTGCATAAGAAAAACTGTCAAAAGCTTTAAATGCAAATTTGTGTTTGTTAATACAACAGATCCATGGAAAGTATTATACAGACAATGAAACTTTGGAAAAAGAAGCAACAGAGGATGTGCAAAAATATAAATGACAAAACCTAGACATTTTTGAAAGGTGTAAAAGAGAAACAAGAACATAGCAAAGAAAATGAGATTTGATAAGGTGCAATATTTATGTAAATGAGAAAAACAAACTAATCAATACAAAACAAGCAGTAGGAGGTTGGGATAATGCTTAAGATATTTGACTTACAGACACAAGGTACAAGGTTTGAGTCTCACATGGCCTAACTAGCTAGGCTTAAAATGGCCCACAAGGGCAATTAGCCTAATACTAATCTATGAATCTCCAAAGATATTTGAAGAGAAATACAGGCAAAAACACCAAGATATGGAACATTTCACAATAGAAAAATGAGATCACAAGTGGAGAATGTAGAACAGAAGATTAGTAAAGTAGAAATTAAACAAACAGCAACTGAAGTTATAGAATATCTGTGAAGTGAAGGATTTAGTGTAGAAAGTCTAACATAGGTTATAACACAGCATGTTAGAACAATGAATTCCCAAAGTGAAGAGAAACAGGTAGAGAGAGAAACATCTGAAGAAGAAATATGGATACTGGAAAGAAAAAGAGATTTAATAATGTGCAATATTTATTCAAATGAGAAAGCAAAACTAATCAATACAAAAAAGCACCATAGATATTTGAAGAGAAAGGCATCAAGATATGGAAAATTGCACACTAAGAAAAAAAATCCAGAATTCCCCCTGATGGTATAGTGAAAGGATTTGAAAATAGGGTCATCTGGACCCATCACTGGAAACAGACCAGGAGGTACTTTTTTCTGCTGAGTACCTGAGAGCTAGCTGCCCAGTCTTACTTAGCTTGAAAACAACTACTCGGACTTGGCAGCTTTGTGATGGTGAATAACTGTGGTCAGGTGTGTTGTACATATGATTAGGATGAATTAAGATGGCCTAGACCCTGGCAATGAAATATTTCTCTGGACATATGGAATGTTATTTCATTTTGATAGGAAAAAAACATTTTTTACAGGAGATTGAAAGGTGCCAGCTAGATTTGTTTCCTACCTTTACATGCAATACTGGTTCTATAATCAAACTTCCTAAGCAGGAGTGGTCTCTCTCTTACCTATTTTGGAGTTGTCCTTCAAGAAAGGTCTCAGGCAGGTTTTAAGAAATTCACCCCCCTGCGCATAGATTGTGTTCAGATGGAGTTTGTACCCATAAGTGAAAGGGTTACCTCCATGTGACTGCAATTTGCAGAAAGGAAACGGTTGTTTGTAGATATGTATTCAATAGCTGTTCAGAGTATTTGGGCTTCTTACAGACAATGAATGTGGAGCTTGATATGGAATTATTTACAGATTATATAGTTCAAGTGGGAAACTTCAGTGGGGTATGAAGCAGACACTTTGAGGGGTATGCTGAAAGGAACATCTTGCTTGATCTCTTCCTGAACAGTTTCAATCTAACTTCAGTACAAAATTACAAAACCACCACTTAATGCAAAGGAAATAAATACATTTATTTAGCACTTTCATCTTGTTATTCAGCAGATTTCCTCAGATTGAATGAAACACTGAAAACATAAATTTATATATGCAAAAGAAATCAGGTGACTAATCTGGTGGTACGTCTACTTATGCAACCAGTAAAAATGTTTGAATTAACATAAAATACAATATTTAATTTAAAAATACACTTAAGTAAATATGAAAAAATAATTTAAAATGTAAATTTCTCTAAACCAGTCCTATTTCCTTTATGAAACGTGTAACATTAACAGCCTTGTTTTTTTCCAGGAAACTTAATGGCTTGTAACTGTATCTGCCTCTTGTCTGCTCTAATCACTAGGTTCATGATCTATAACAGTAAATAATAACTTCTTTTTTGTACACTTACAAACAAAAATGTGTCTAAGCAAAGTCGTTTTAGTGTCACCATTCCTAGTAGCATAGATGTGTTCTTTTATCCTAGATGAGATCTTACAACTATCTGTACCAACATAAAAACAATTAGAATAATAAAATTACAATTCTAGTGGACATGAACATAAACCCCAGGATTCAGGAAGCTGTTTTTTCCATGCAGGAGCAGTGTAGGAGCTCATGCATGGAAAATGGCTGCCGAGCAATTCAGGACAGTGCCATTTTCACGTGCATGAGCAGCCCTATACTGTTCCAGCATGGAAAACCAGCAAATATGAAAATCACCTTATTTGCTGGTGAAAAACATGCAAATGAGGTGATCTAGTGATTCACCAAGCTGCCAGGTCTCCATGCTAGAAGAGTGTCAGTGCAGAAATGTATTCAGAAAATAACAGTACATTTCTGCAACTGACAAAACGGAGGCATGACAGCCGGTGAAAAACATGTATTATGTACATTATACATGCCAATGGCCAACTATAAGGCCATTGGCATTAAAAAGTGATTAATAATTATGAAAATTAAACTTTTTTTTGGCTGATCTCGGCTGTTTAAGCATAGGTCAGTGGCGTGCAAACAGGATCATGCCCAAAAATAAAAAAATTAAAAATGGGAAAACCCAATTTTAAGTTAAATCTGCATTTTGCCATTGTAGTCATGACATGCAGAATGTAAACAATACCAAGGAGCACTGGTTGTCAAGGGGAAAGGGTCCATTTTAGTGCAGTAACTAACGACCTACACATTGGGGTATGCAGATGAGGGGAGTTATACTAAATCACATATTTCTTCAAAGTGTCAGCTTGTACCTAACCGTGTAGATGCAGCAATACAACAGTGCAAGTCTAAGAGCTGAATGACTTCATAAGGGGGAGTTTCATAGGTTCATAGGTTCATAGGTAGATACTAGGCTATTGGCCCTAGGGCCTATACAAGCCTAGCCAAAAAGGTACTCTGGCTTTCACCACCCAAGAAAATTATTTTCATGTGCCCCTGTCAAGCAGAACCACAGAAGTGATCCCCGGGGTGAATTTCCTATTACCCATCCAATCATCAAGATTTTTTTTGAAGAGTGCTAATGAGGAGCTCTGTTTGACATAGGTAGTTAGTCTGTTCCAGAGTATGGGAAGTCTCTGGGACAGGAATCTATCTCTCCAGCATGTTCTGTTTATTGTGGTGACAAGGTTTAGGTCCCTAGAGCATGTAGATCGGAGGGATTGGGATTTCTTTAAGTGGAGCATGTCTAACAGCTTTGGGTTTGACATAACTTTGTATGTTAGGCAGAGATTGCCTCTGAGTAGGCGATATGCGACAGAGTAAAGCTGGAATTATTTGAGACGGTATGCATAAGGCATCTGATTGAGGCCAGTAATCCTCTTTGTGAGGTGTTTTTGTGGCCTTTCCAGTTGTTGTAGATGTCTTGTGAGGTACATACCAAAAGGGGCGTTGTACTCTATAATGGGTTTAATGAGTGATGAGTAGAGGGGAACAATGACCTCTTTTTTTCTGGATGAGAAACTTTTTATGATGAGGTATGCCATGTAGAAGGATTTCCTGACCACTGTGGCGATGTGATTATCAAAGGAGAGACTACTGTCCACCTGTGTCCCAAGGTCTCTTATCACACTTTCGGTGTTAAGTAGACTACCACCTATGTGGTAGTTCATGGGTACAGAGTTTTTACAAAGGGGATGACAATACACGTTTTGGCAATGAGCTTGAGACCATGGCTTTGACACCAGGCATCTGTCTCAGTAAGGCCCTTTTGTAGGATGTCCACATCATTAGGAGTTTTGATTATGGCTCCTAGTTTTCAGTCATCTGTGAATTTAGTTAGCCAAAGACCTTCTGTGTTAGCCTGTACTTCAGAGAAGTAGATACCAAACAGGAGAGGACCCAGGACTGAACCCTGTGGTACTCCACTTGTCACTGGTCTGAAGTCTGATTTGGAGTCTGCTACTTTCACAGTTTCGGTTCTGTCAGTAAACCAGTTGGCAGCCCATCTTGTGACATAGGGATTTATACCTAGTTTAGTGAGTTTATCTATAATTCCAGAGTGGGGGATGGTGTTGAATGCCTTGGCGAGATCTAGATAGGCTGTGTGAACCACCTTACCCTCATCTATGGCTTTGGTGACTACTTCAAAGAAGTCTATCAGGTTTAGGAGACATGATCAGCCTTTTACAAACCCGAACTGTGTGGGGTCCATAGTATGGATATCTCCAATGTCTTTGTTTATGAGTTCCATGATGATACGTTCCTTGGCCTTGCAGACCAGGGACGTCAGGCTAATGGGGTGGTAGTTCCCGGTGTCTGTTGTGGCCCCCCTTTGTGGAGTGTGATAAACCTAGCGGTGCGTCATTCAATGGGCACAAAGCCTGAGGTGAGGCTATGATTGAACATGGTACTTAGTTGGGGTGCCAGTTCATTCAGTAGTTCATGTAGAATTCATGCTTGCTGTAAGCTCATTGGAGCTTTGTGGCCTGTGTTTGCCCTTAGCTAAGCACAGCTAAGGAAGGGGATGTGTCAGATGTGCCTGAACACTGTGTACATAGCCTAAATGGGGGCGCGCGCAGCGCACTGGGTTTTAAACATAAACAAAAAAAAGAGGAAATGGCAGCACTGTTTACATTTCAGCACTGGGTATTCACGGCATGCCTTGGGGCTTAAATCGGGAGGAACTGGAAAAGGGAAACAGCAATATGAAGGCAATCAAGGAGAACTAGCATAGCTGTCAGATGGAATGTATCAGAATCAGCCAATTACACATGCAGCAGCCCAGCACACTACTATAAACTATGCAAACACCTTTCAGACTGTTTTTCTCACAAACTCTACACCACTGGTGTACACAGATGTGGGATTTTTAACTGACAAAACTAACTAAAGATGTTAGAGGCTGCTGTTGCTTTACTCCATCAATATGTGTTAGAGACTGAGGGTGGTGAGGAGGAAAATGCTGACAACCCACCCACAGTGAGGAGGAGGAGAAGAGTGTACAGACCCAGGGTAACCTACCAGGGCCTACATGACCTGAAGATAGTGGAGCACTATAGGGTGGACAGGGACATTCTACAGCAAATCGTCCAGCTGTGCAGTCCCTGCCTCACACACAGAACCAACAGAGGGGAACTCATCCCAGTGGATACCAATGTATGTGTAGGCTTATGAATACTAGCCACAGGTACCTTCCAAAGACCAACTGCGGATATCATGGGGGTCTCACAGGCATCAGCATCCAGGGTACTCTACCAGTTCCTGGATGCCATGAGACCACATGCCAATAAGCACATATATTTCCCCAACACCCATGAGGCATTGACCAGAAGTGTGCATCTCTTCCACCGTATAGCAGAATACCCTGAGGTAGTTGGTCCTATAGAATGCACGCACATCCACATCAAAGCACCGCCCGGCGAGCAGGGTAGGGTCTACATAAACTGCAAGGGCTTCCCTCCATGAACTGCCAGGTCTTGTGTGATGCCCAGGGCATTATCATGAATGTGTGGGCTGACAGCCCTGGAAGCTATCACGACTCCCACATCTGGCATTGGTCACAGGTGTATCAGGCATTTGCCAGGGGGGACATCTCATATGGCCATCTACTGGGGGATGCTGGCTATGCACTGGAGCCATGGCTGATGACACCCATCAGAAATGTACACATCTGAACAAGGACACCATAATGAGGCACACACACAAACCAGGATCATTGTAGAGCATGTGTTTGGGATGCTCAAGTCACGGTTCTGCTGCCTTGACATATCCGGTGGACCCTTGCAGTACTCTCCAGCTGCATGTACACAAATGTTCATAGTATGTGCCATGCTACACAATATGATCCTGCAGAAACAGCTGCAGCAAGAACAGCACGGAGCAAGGCCACACAGCACCCCCACCATTGCCAAGGCCAGCACAGGCACAGAGGGGACTCGTAGGAGGAACTTCTTGAACCTGCCCCTGTAGGTAGAAGGAGGAGTGCCCAGTATGCCCAGGCCTTGACAAAGAGGCAATGCATAGCACACACAATGACACTGTAGGGACCCAGGGACTGATACCTCTCTCTGACTCGCACATACAGTAAAAGGGATGCCAAACATAACACTACCTGTGCTTTACCATGTAAAGGGAGTGTACTATGTGCATTCGACATAGTCAGCCCTCCAGCACCGTCCTCAATACTGGCTCAGCAACAGGGTAAGTCACATTTCCTATCAATTACTGAATGGAGTAGTATGTTCTGATAGTTGTTTGTATGGTATGGATGCAAGCATGCAAGGGAATTGGCTGGCTGAATGGGATAGCAGCAGACAGCTGACAGCTATATTGGTCAGCAGGAAATCCATAACAAATACTGGTGTCAACATACTAGGTAGTACTACACAAGGTAACAACCCCCACCGCAGTACATGTGAGGGCCCAAATAACTGCGGGTGTCAATAGGTCACACACATGGATGTCAATGAGGGTCACATACTCACCACCAGCCTCACACAGCAGGACATGTTTAGATGACCATAAAGAAAGGCCTGGCTAAGGCCAGCAATGGTGAAGAGCCCCCCTCCAGACCTACACAGACATACCACAATAGGTCTGGCAGTTGCATGTTAGTTCTGAAGGGTAAGAAGTCTGAAACTGAAATTTATGCCATTAAAATCTAACATGTATACTCTACTGATATGCCTCCTTTCTGCATGATAGGTTACAACACAATATGAAATGGAAGCCAACAGAGTAACCGAAATACCAGTATAGCCATTGCAAATGTTTAGCGTCTTCAGGTGTGATACCCCCCCCCCCCACAATCCCATGTAGAAATGCAGTAACATGTTAGTTTGAGGAGTAATATCACTGGAGCACAGATTGCCAGAGCTGTCCCAATCTACATTGTTGCATGTGTACAATATGCAGGGGTCAGTGTGGTAAGTTTGCTGTGTGTTTAATATTGCCTGGAAGAGGTCAGCATGTGGACCTGGATGGTTGTGTCTCAGTGGCCTAGGTACAGTATAGTGGTTGACAGGGCCATGTTCCAACAACTGCAGTGCCACCCACACTGCTTCTCAGCTACACACATGTCAGAAGTTGTACACACTCACTGTCCAGATGTCAATATCTGTCACTGTCAGAAAGCTGGACATGCCATGAATGGGGGCCCATACATAGAAACAGTACACAGGTGGAAGTAACCTACACAGAGTGCATATAAAATAACTGTCAACTGCACACAACTTTGGAGTTATACATAGAGGTTAGCATCACATTAGTTGTCCCTCTAGTATGGCATACTGGTAGTCTGGCCAGTCACTGGCAGACCACAAAAGGCAGAGTTATAAAGTAGTGACAACATGCCCATGTCCACACACAAGCCAGCATAAGGGGAATGTCCCAGGTATATTTGTGAGTCAGGTGCCAGTAGCTTCCATATCACACATGCACCCATTTCACCCCACCATCAGCCACAGGTTTATCACAGGTCATATCCTTGTTGAAGGGAATGAGTACAGCATGAACCCATCTCTGTATGGGAATACATACATGATGCTGCATGCTGAATAGGTGTCCCATGCAGGTGTGCCCCTAGCTGTAAGCAGCAACCTGACCACATCCAGACTTGTGGATCAATATGAGCAGGAAGGATTGACAGGAACACCTCAGCCACTTACCACTGTCAACCCAAGGTAATCCACTGGCTTGCAGACTGAGAATGTATGAGTGACAGAATGCACTGGCCTGCTACAGATGGCCAGCAGCACTCTCAAATGGCCTACAGTCCTTTTGAAAAGGCTCATGACTCACCCATTGTGCCAATGTACGGAATGTCAGGGGGTCTCAACTTACAACCTAACACAGTAAACAGAAAACAAATGCAAGGCCATGTTGACAAATGTCAGTAGCATGCCTCCTCATGTCCTACTGCAAGGGCTGCAGATCAGGCCATAAATACTACTGGGATAAAGGCCCAACTATAGAGATACCTCTGATATATTGCTTTCATAATGTTAGGAAGAGGAGAGAATAACAGAAAGGAGGGTGTAGAAGCACAGATGCCATAGAGTGTGTGAAGTCTGAAACTCTAATAACTGATCATACTACCCTCTGGCTACAAACCCATGAATGAATAGCCACAAAACTGCTTGTAAATCACAATGTGAAGGTAAACTGACCAGATATATGAGTCCTGCCTCTGGATAACCTGGGTGTATCTGTACAGCTGAGAGATATGGCTCCAGCAGGATATGGCCATTCTGTTAAGTTGAGAAAAGCATAACAAGGGAATCCCCAGCCAGCATACTAACAAGGTGCTAGACCATTTACACAGAACCAGCAGTCTATTGTCTGTAGCTACCCCTCCACAATGGCAGGAGTGTGCAAGAATGTGTAGTCTATATGCCTCAGAATATTGGTCTCAGCTTCATTCATTTTGTATTTTCCTGGTAAATAACTGTAAGCAAAGAAAGATAATGGTCAGTAGTTGATGACATGATACATCACAGTGTAAAGTAGTACATATGTCAGAAAATATATGCTACAACCAACCATGTTACACAAACAGCACAGACAGCAATAGTTACAGTATCCCCGTATGTTGCGCCCATTGTGTCTCCATATTGGCAACCTGTCTACAGATATCCCACAGAAACAGGTTGCTAGGTGTAGCTGTAGCACAAAAAACCCTGAACTGGAGTCCAACTCTCCCTGGAATGGATGCACACACTCAATATATAAGACCATACTGGGTATGCTCCCACACTTAGAGAAATGAAGCCCATGTTTGACAACACAGTCGACTACAGATATCGGTTATTCGCAGATGTCTGTGCACACGCACCAAATTGTACACAATTGATACTTCACACACACACACACACACACACACACACTCTCACACACACATACACACACACACACACACACACACACACACACACACACACACACACACACACATTGGATAGGAATACTCACACATATCTAAGGCCAACATAATATAATATGTCAAGCATACACACACAGAGATGTGAGGAAGAGAGAGACAGACAGCAACAGAGAGAATCCCATTATGAGGCCTTTCCCACCCAGTACACATTCCATTGGCCTATATCACTGATGTGCTGATGTTATTCACTGTAGAAATTCCTTTGGTTAGCCCTCAGCCTTATAGTCTCAGTGGTGCTTGTGATAACTGTGTAACACTATAGTATAAATAAGTATCCATGCGGCAGTTGTAATCTCAGTCCTGTCAAATGTAAAGTCATGTGTGAGTGTGTGTGTGTGTGTGTGTGTGTGTGTGTGTGTGTGTGTGTGTGTGTGTGTTTCTACATGAATGTATTTGACGCCATTCACACTCATTACACTTCCCATTGCCCTACTTTAGCACGCCTGCTGATGTCAGTCACGCCTAAAATAACCCTTTGTGCAGCTTGCAGTCCTGTAATCTCCATGGTGCTTGCGATAACTGCGTAATACTATAATGTAGCAAACTAGTTAGGTAAGAATTCTAATACCTATCCTGGCAGCTGTGAAAATGTATGTGTTTGTGTGAGAGAGTGTGTGAATCTTTGTCGAGTCATGATTTTGAGGACATTCACACTCACTACACTTCCCTTACCCCTCTTTTAGCACTGCTGCTAATGTCACTCACTTTCAAAGATACCTTTGGACAGCTCTCCAGCATATAAGCTCCATGGCACTTGCAATAACTGTGTCACACTATAGTGTAGCAAACTAGTTAGGTCGCTCACCTGCAAAGATGCCTTTGGACAGCTTTGCAACATGCAAGCTTTGTGGTGCTTGCAATAACTACGTAATGCTATAGTACAGCAAACTAGTTCATTAGGAGTTCTAATGCCGGTCTTGGCAATTGTGAAAATGTATGTGTTTGTGTGTGGGTCTTTGTAAAGACCTGATTTTGTGGCCATTCACACTCATTACACTTCCCTTATTCCTCCTTTAGCACTGCTGCTGATGCTACTCACCTTCAAAGATACATTTGGACAGCTCTCCAACATGTAAGCTCTATGGTGCTTACGATAACTGCGTAATACTGTAGTGCAGTGAACTAATTAGGTAGAAGTTCTAATCCCAGTCCTAGCAACTGTAAAAGTTTGTGTGGGAGAGTGTGCGTGTCTTCGTAGAAACCTGATTTTAAGGCCATTAACACTCACTACACTTCCCTTACTCCTCCTTTAGCACTGCTGCTGATATCACTCACCTTACAGATATATTTGGAAACTGTTCTACTTATAGGCTCTGTGGCACATGTGATAAATGTGTAACAATGTAGTAGCAATAACTGCATAGGTACGGGGTGAATCTCATTCCTGGTAAGTGTTTGTGTGTGTGTGTATATATATCTATATATATATGTGTTCAAACCTTAAAGATTTTGGCCCCATTTACACCCACTACATTTCTCAGTGCCTGACTTTAGCAGTTCTGCAGATATCATTCACCTTAAAAGAACCTGTTGGCAGCCCTAAACCAAGTAAGGTTAGTGGTGTGTGTGTGGTAAATGCATATCATAAAGATCTGTAAACATAGTTAGATAGAGGTTCGAACCTCACTCGTGGCAAATGTAAATGTGTGTGTGTAGGGTAAAATATTTTATGAAATCTCTCACTCACTACATCACCCAATGCCAGTATTTGCAAGGGCTGGTGATGTTCCTCACCTTACAAGTATCTTGAGACAACATCCATCCTATATGCTCTGTAGTAGCAATGCATAGTTAGGTAGGGAGTTGAAACTCAGTACTGGTGTGTGTGTTTGTGTGTGTGTGTTTGTGTGTGTGTGTGTGTGTGTGTGTGTGTGTGTGTGTGTGTGTGTGTGTGTGTGTGTCTCTGTCATCAGTATCGTGTGTGAGGGTTGGTATGATTGTATAATAACAGGATCCATTGGGGGATGGGTTTTGCTAAATTATTATATCGAGGACCTAGTATATGTCCCAAGGTCCACATTACAAGGACAACAGTTGTCAAACACTGTAGAGGTTGGTGCAGACAATCCACAGCCCTAAATGTGTAGTGCCATGTGCAATGACTATGTGACAGTATGGATTAGTTAACAATATAGGCAACCCTTCTAATACTCAAAGACCACTCTCCATCCAGGAATCTTACACAAACACACTTGTCTAGGCAGCAACCACTATATCAGTAGTTCTCCTGCAAATTGCCTTACAGATAGTACCCACAGTGTAATTGCAGTGGACTCCATGCCAAACCGATGACCAGACATGACTGGTGTCACACAGGGTATGGACCCATATCCTCTCATGTTTGGCATCTACCCTTCTGAGGTGCAGGATAATACAAAGGCACCGTGGCTGATAATGTTTGCATACAACAGTAAGGTGGATGGTAGCATTCCCAATCCATGTGATGTTGACATCATGCCCAAAGGCCACTTGACACCTATGACTGTTGTCCGAACCCTGAACGTTACCTCAATGCCAAGAGATGTGCCGCCATTACCTTTGGGAATACCATGGCTCACATGAAGTAATATATTGGTGGTAGTCCACTGAACAGTGACATTATTATAACAGAATGGGGAATACAGGTTGACAGTCAGCTGCCTGTTGACCACAACAGTGTCACTGACATCAGAAAGTACTTTGATGTGTTACATCTCCTGACTGTGTGTTATCCAGCAAGTAAAAGGACATGGCACCAAGTTCCATCCCCTCAGTAGCCCAATCAATGTGTACAGTGGCCCTTTTGCCATGTTCCCCACTGGACACCTGCAACAACTGTAGAGTCTGCAAATGTACCCCACAAAGGCAATACCATGCCTTATACACATGCCCTATATGGACAGACTCCAATAACTTCAATGAATCTCCGTATGATACCGTCTATGTAGGTGCAATCACTACCTTAGTTACATAGCCATGTTTCACCAAATGAGGTCAGGAATGCTACTTCTGAAGATACCAATCTGTCCACACAACATGCCTCAGAGACCTCAAGCACACTTCCACACTTCAAAGAACATGCATGTGGGACATGTGTACAACCCAGACACCATCCATGTTATGGAATATAAATCACATACATGTGAAGCAGTGCACATCACTGGCCACCCACAAAAGAAATCTGGATGAGTGGATGGGGAATACAATATCCACCCCTGGGGACCACTCCAGTGACTATACACCTGAGCCACACTGGGGACTATTGTGGCCTGATGCCAGGGTATTCCCTTGGGCTAACATTGTAGAGCCTTCAGGCCCATTCACCTACTACACACCTATGAAGCAATGAAGCTATGGATCTCAGTACTTGCAAGTGTGTGTGTGTGTGTGTGTGTGTGTGTGTGTGTGTGTGTGTGTGTGTGAATAGTAATCTCAGTGTGTTTGGTTGATGAATATCCCCTGTGGCTGTGGTTGTTAGCAATTAGATGTGTGTCCAAACCAAAACACGTACCATTCTCCACTCTACAACAGATGTTGTAAATCAACATATACCTATGTACAATCCTCAGCCCTATAATCTGTTAGGCATATACAATCACTGTGTTACAGACCAGGGAATTCTGTACAGATACAGCTGTACCCTGCCTAAGACATGGTGGATTTGTTACCACACTGCCATACACTGTGGTCTTGCTGCAGGGCCGCATCCTGGTGATACACAGATGCCTAGAACAGAAACAGGATACAACATGTTCATAGGTTCATAGGTTCATAGGTTCATACTAGGCTATCTGCCCGAGGGCATTTACAAGCCTAGCCCATCGTTTTGTGACTTACGCCACCCCTTTAGTATGGGGAACTATACCCATTATTTTGCTGTGCCTCTGTCGAGCAGTGACACTGAGGTAATCCCTGGGGTATATCTGCGATCTCCCATCCATTGGTCAAGATTTCTCTTGAACAGGGCCAGCGAGGTGCTCTGCCTCACATGTACCGGGATTTTGTTCCACAGCATAGGGAGTCTTTGGGTGATGAATCTATCCCTCCAGCACGTCCTATTAATAGCCGTGTCGAGGTTTAAGTCTCCGCCCTTGTGGCTCTGATGGATCTAGATTTTTGAGGTGAAGCATATTCATCAAATCTGGGTTTGACATGGCCTTGTATGTTAGGCAAAGGTCACCTCTGAGCAAGCGGTGGCGACTGAATAGAGCTGGAGTTCTTTCAGTCGGGCAGCATAGGACAGATTTTTGAGACCCTTTATCCTTTTGGTGAGGAAATTTGTGGCCTCTCCAGCTGCTGCAAGTGTCAGGTCAGATACATTCCGAATGGGGCATTGTACTCAATCATTGGTCTGATGAGTGATGAGTAAAGGAGACTATGACCTCCTTGATCTAGATGAGAATCCCTTCATGATAAGGTGGGCAATGTAGACGGTCTTCCTAACTACTTTAGCTACATGGGTGTCGAATGACAGACTACTATCAACCTGGGTCCCCAGGTCCCTGATAACTTCTTCTGTGCTCAGTGGATTGCCACCTATTTGGTAGCTAGGGGTAACCTTGTTTTTCCAAGGGTATGACTATGCATTTTTGGCATTTAACTTTAGGCGTGGCTCTGGCACCAGTTATCCGCTTCTGTGAGACCCTTCTGAAGGATATCTGTGTCAGATGTGTTTTCTACTATGGCGCCCAGTTTGCAGTCATCTGCAAACTTTGTCAGCCATAACCCTCCTGTGTTTGCTTGTACTTCAGAAAAGTAGATGCCAAACAAGAGTGGGCCCAGGACTGAGCCCTGTGGGACACCACTTGTGACAGGCTTTGAGTCTGACATGGCGCCAGCAACTCTGACCCTGTGGGTTCTGTCACTCAGCCAGTTTGCAACCCATCTTGTGATGTATGGGTTAACATTTAAGCTGATGAGTTTTTCAATGATACCCGAGTGGGGTATTGTATCGAAGGCCTTAGCCAGATCGAGGTAGGCTGTATGGACTGCCTTTCCTCATCAATGGCTTTGGTGACTGTTTCAAAAGTCAACCAAGTTTAAAAGGCATGATCTGCCTTTGACAAAGCCAAACTGGGTTGGATCCAAAGTCTGCAAATTCCTATGTCTTTATTTATGAGGTCCATTATGATCCTCTCCATGGCTTTGCAGATAAGGCTTGTCAAGCTAATGGGCGGTAATTTCCAGGTCGGTGGAGGCACCGCCTTTCTGAAGTGGGACCACAGTTGCAGTGCCACTCCTGGACGTATCCAGAGGTAAGACTTTGATTAAACAGCTGTCCTAGCTGTGGGTTTAATTCCTCATTGAGTTCGTGGAGCACACAGCCGGGGACACCATCAGGTCCCATGGATGCTGTGTTTTTGCTTTGGAGAGCAGTTCTCACTTGGGCGCTGGAGATGTTTGGGGGCTGCAATCGTTTGGTATAGATATCTCTCCTTTGCGGGGAGGGAGAAGTTTGCACTGAACCTGTCAGCCAGTATGTTGGCAATGTCTGTAGGATCAGTAATCTTCACATAATTTTGAACTAGTTCTGAGCATATCTGGGAGTTTCCTCCTAGGTTTCTAACATAGCTAAAGAAGGCCTTATGATTGTCTTTTGAGTCTTTAGCTATTTTTCTCTCGAAATTTGCTTTGGATGATTTTATGAGAGCTCTTAGTTTTTTACTTATAGTGATCAAGGGTGTCTTACCTTTTAAGGATTTTGCTCTATCTTGTAGTAGCTTCCTCCTTTTGTTGTAGAGTTTGTTTATGGCTGGGGTCCACCAGACTGGACGCTTGCCTTTGGTACAAAGAGTCTTTGTTTTGCTTGGGATTGCCTTATCCATGCAGTCCTGCAGGTGCTGGTAGAAGGCATTTGTAAGTGATTCAGCGGCTTGAGTACTGTTTTCCGCCGGCTCGGGGGTCTTAAAGGAGACCACACTAGTCTTTAGAAGTGTGAAGTCGGCTTTTGAGAAGTTCTTTACTGTGGTCTTTTTTATTTCAGGTGTGAGAACACATTCACTCAACACTTCACTTGTGGGGGGAGAGAGGGGTAAAGCTGGCACTGAATGTGTTGCCAAGACTGTGGCCAATATCTGTTGTCTCAGGATAGGTATTAACATTGTGCAGTAACTCACAGCACTTGTGTTTAATGCTGTGGAGGTTGTTGATGTAACTATTGAAGGCTGTTGTGATTGTCATTAGTGTCTGCTCTATGTCTGCCATCATAAATGCCTGTAGGGAATTCCATTATGGGTACAAAGTTGTGTTTGAGGCTAATAAGGGAGTTCAACAGTCATGGGACACCAACTTTCTCTGCAACGGTTTTGTCCTTCTGATGTACACTTTAGTAATGGCAGGGGCCATCACATTGTCTCCCAGTGTTTGGAGGACAGTGTCTGGGTTCTGTTGGCTCTGGCTAGTACCATGCATTCATGTACCTGCTTGTACAGTGCATATGTGTATGATTCCATAGTCATGCAGCTATTTCCCATTGCCATGGGTGCAGTGAAGTCATCCACCCCTGTTTTCCTTGCTACAAATTTAGCTTTGGAGAGGTTTTACAAGGTGGCTACCTTTGTGCGGGGGGGGGGGTGTGGTTGTTGAGTTTCATGTTGATTGCAGCCTGTGTGGATCTCACCATGCAGGGATTGATGTCTGGGGATGAGCAACAGTCATATTTAAGTAGTCAACACTGGTCAAGGTTGTTGCATCCTCTACTGGAGGTTGGTATGAGCTGGTCCAGGGCATTGTAAATGATGAATCCCAGAAGTGTTGGGCCACTGTACTAGCACTTGGCTACTTATCCCAGGAGATGGAGGGGTAGTTGAAGTCTCATACTATGTCAGTGTTGTGTTGGACCATCATAGATGGCAGGGTGCTGAGGAAAGTGCATTGACAGACTGAGAACATAGATGTGGACCCATAGCAGGCTATGGTCTGGATTGCACTATTACACCAAGGCAGTTGTACCAAATGTATCTCCAATGCATTATGTTGTGATATTAGTCTGGAGGGGCTCATAGCCATAATGAATATGGAGACAACACCACCTGTGGAGGTGTAGTGTGGTCCATGTTTGGGGGTTGACAGCTGTGGAATGCATCATAGCTTGATACTGCAGGGCTACTGTCTGCTGCTGTCAACCATCTCTCCATTACAGCAGACATGTGTCCTCCACTCCGAGTGCTTTGAGTGACTGCATCCTGACAGTTAGATGTCTACTGTTGAGCAGCATGGCCCTCAGATTGCATACATGTCTAGCTGTTATGATGGTAATTACATTAGGAACACTGCCTAATAAGGCATCATAGGGGTGGCAAGGCACTTAGCTGGTACCTGGAAACCCAGCGCTGACAGATGTAGGGCATCTGTGGCAAGTCATTGGGTTCTGTCAATCATGTCATCCCAAGCAGAGATGTACTGGATCCCCTGTGAACAACACAAAACATGTAGGCCAATGTTGCAGTTAATCATGTGTTGATAGTACTGCAGCATCATTCTGGGTGACAGCGGTACACTGCTCAGGGCTATTGTCACACCTGCCTGGACCACATAATCAGAGAGTTCAACCATGTCTTTTGTCATGCAGTCCTGGTAGGTGTGCCCCAAGTCATTCACACCCACATGGATACAGAGTGATACTCATAGTTGTTGTGGAGTGCCATGACTGGCTGTGTCATGTGTTGAATGATGGCATGTAATAGGCATGTAATAAATATTTGGCTGTTACCTGCTCCATATTCTGCTTAGTGAGTGGGATATGTGTGTGCCTCAGTATTGAGTTACACATGATCACTGTACTGTGCAAGGTGGTTGGCCTTAGGAGCTTAGGTTGAGGGGCACACTGTGTAGGTGTAAGGTCTGTCTTGCTGGTCTATGCTGTTTGGGAAAATGTCCTTTGAGTGCCTCTGTGAAGGTGGGTGTGTGGCTTTTCACTGTATGTCATGGCTGTCAGAGTGGATGTCATGGTGAGCTATGTGTTCCACATGGTGTGGTGCAGGTGTTGATGTTATCCTCTTGACCTGCTAGTCCAGTCTTTGCTGGAGAGTGCATATGTCCACATTGGGTGATATATGGGTAACTCTCATATGTCTGAGTGTTTGGAGTTTAGAGGGGAGGGTTGTCTGTGTACATTAGACAGTTGCAACAGTGCCTCAGAATGGACAAGTGCACCAGGTTAATGGGTGAAAGCATGGAAAACTCCCCTTCAAACATGCCAGGAGGGGTGGACATAACTAGTAAGTACTGGGGCTACTTCTGTGATGAATGAGTACTGCTGACGGCTCCCAGGTGTGCCACATTTCTTGATACAATAATCTGGTGAAATGCCAAGCCATAATGCTATTTGAAGTGCAAGATAGAAACAACTAGCACAATGTAAGGATGGAACAGAAGGCAGACTTTCTGCCACCTGTAATACTTTACCTCAGCTGTGCAGTTATCAGCTGCTTTGACCATGTGAAAGTTCAGTAAGCTCTGTAGCATGTGTGGTAACTGTGTAACACTATAGTAGACATAACTAGATAGGCAGGAGTTCCCATCCCACTACTGACAAGTGTGTGTGAGTGTGTGTGTGTGTGTGTGTGTGTGTGTGTGTGTGTGTGTGTGCGTGTGCGTGTGCGTGTGTATCATGCACTGTCTGGCTTATACTATTTTTGACTTGTGTACTACCCTTCACACTTCCCCTCGCCCCATTTTAGTAGTCTTGTTGATGTCATCCACCTTAGAACTATCTTTGGACTAGATGGAAATGTATAAGCTATGTGATGCATCTGATAACTGCGTAACACTATAATAACAATAACTAGATAGGCAGGAGTTCTAATCACCCTACTGGTAACTGGATGTGTGAGTGTGTTTCAATTATGTAGTGAGTGGGTTACAGCATTTTTGACCTGTGTACTACCCTTTACACTTCCCTTCACTCCAATTTAGAAGTCCTGTTGATGTCATCCACCTTAGAAGTACCATTGGACTAGGTGGAACTGTATAGGCTTTGTGGTGCATCCGCTAACTGTGTAGCACTATAGTAGAAACACCTAGACAGGCAGTAGTTCTAATCCCAATGCTGGCAGCTGTTTGTGTGTGTGTGTGTGAGGATCATATATTGTGTGGTTTATACCATTTTGATGTATGTACCATACACAGGTGATGATCACCTCCCACTGCCATTACTTTATATAGTGTGGTAACAGCATCTGCCTCACATGCAGCAGGTTAAACCATTGTACTGTCCTCTGTACAGATGTGTGTGGAATATCCATATGTTTGCAACCTATACATGGTTGGAACTGGTCTGTGTGCCTTAATGCCCATGTATGTGATATTGTAGCCATATAGGCCACAGTGAGTGTACTGACACATATGGCAGCATGAGGTATCATACTGACTGAAACATCATGCTCTTACAATGTCTGCCACCCTCACAGGTGGCCAGCCTTGTAGGTGCAATACATGAGTCCAGATGTTTTGGTTTTACACATGAACTGTTCATATTATGGGTCACATTAAAGGCTGGAAGAGGGGTGGACTGACATACTGTGGCCCTAATTAGTATGTAACAGGAACACCTTACATCTTAACAGGGGTGTGTACACAATTTATATCCACTGTATACCACTAATATGTCACACATGTCCCTACCTTAGGCCATTTGTCCATCCCATTTTGCTGGCCTCTGTCCAGACATCTTGGCACTGGCAAGTTGTGAGGTATGCTACAGGAATGTTGAATTCATGTTGCATATGTCCCAGTGGTGACCACTGTGATGCAATACAGTTAACCCCAGCAAAAGTGAACATGCACAAAAAGCAATATAGCTATTACATAAAGCAATATAGCTATTACTGATGGTTGTATGCATGGCAAATTGCATGCCCTTC
Source organism: Protopterus annectens (assembly GCF_019279795.1). Lineage (NCBI taxonomy): Eukaryota > Metazoa > Chordata > Ceratodontiformes > Protopteridae > Protopterus > Protopterus annectens. The sequence continues at coordinate 157,290,377 of NC_056737.1, read as the reverse complement.
ACATGCCTGGTGTATTGCAAGGCAAAACGGAACAATGTCATGCTCACCAGCCTCAGGCTGCTGTCCCATATGCAGACCAGAGGGTCCTTGTAGTTGTGAGAGGGAGTTATTGTCAGCAGACTCACATGCGGCCTTGGTATAGGATGGATGCAGCATGTCTGCACATTTACAGTACTAACCCCAATAATACACAATGTTCTGTCCTCACCATAGATGTGCACCTCTGTGCATTAGAAAACCCCATCCACAACTGCAATCAGACCTGACACATAGATGTAATATAGATACATGTATGTCTGATACATTAGTGTTCTAATCCCACTGGGCCCTTACCTGCAAGCTCCTCATCCAGTGTGTGTGCAACCCACATCCACAATGCTTTCTTCAGCTTCATGGCTTGTGCATTGGGCAGGTGCCCCAAGGTTGGCAAGGAGCTCCTTGGTGGGTGTCAGTGGGGGCTGAATGGCTGGGCCCCATCTGTGGCTAGCTGGTCCCTCACTACAGCAGCAGCCCATTAATGGGTAAGGGGGATGAGGTCAGTGGCCTGATGCTGCACCTGCTCATAAGTTCTGCTGTGCAGGCCAGCATCATTTACCCTGTGGACCAGACTGTTCCACAAGACAGTCCTCTCCTACACATCATCTGCTCTCCATTCAAATAACAGGGCATAATGTTCAATTGCATATTGGGTGATGATGTCAGTTTCTCCAACAGAGAATGCTGGTATGTGAGCCCTCTGCATGTTACCTGGAAGACATAAACAGGAAAATGTCACAGGACCTCATACCATTGTCAAATTGCACATCAGCAGTGGATATTACTTGCAAATAATCCATACTACACCATAACCCTCCAAGCTATCATGGCTATAACAGCTTGCATTACACTCCTGGCCCTGAGCTATCTTATTCCCCCAATGTTGGACACTTGATTGCATAATCCTTTATTCTCCATTAATTTCTGTGTAGTGGGTTGACAGTGGCCATCTTCCATGTGGATGGTGTGTGGATGGTGGCAGGTCTGTGTTTGACTGTGGTGTGTGATGGAGCTGTGAGCACATGCCTGAGATCATGTAGGAGGCAGACAATGATGTTATTATGCCCCATGGATATATGCTGTTGTTGCTATCAGTAGGCAATATGTACATACTCAACATTGCTGAGGGGAGGAGTGTGGTTGATGTGCATATCCCCCTGTACAACTGGAGTGGACATGGTGGTGATGTTCACACCTAACCTGTCTGATGCAGGTTGCCTATATCCATGGCATGTGTGTATGAGGTGTTCTTTACCCCCAGTACAGGGTGAATTGTGTTGTTTCCTCTGAGACTGACAACATATGTGGAGACACTGTTGCAATTGTCCTTGGTGGTGTGGATATGTCTGATTCATAGTCATAGTCAGCCTTACAGGAAGTCACCTGTGAACTTACATGCTTGCTCAGATAGAGGTGGACTTGCTTCCAAGTTGTGGCCTGCACCTATGTGTCCCTGTACAGCCAATATAGTATGTGGTTTGTGTATTGCTGCTGTCCACCAAAGGGGATTACTCTACCTTGGTGGAGGCTGGTTATACAGGTCAGGTACTGCAGAGTCCATATAGCTACAGTGGATATAAAGGGTACACACCCCTGTTACAATGTCTAGTATTTGAGCAATTGGAATATGACACCCCAATAACTCATTTCAAAAAAAATTTCCACCTTTAATGTGACCTATAGCCTGTACAATTCAATTGAAAACATAACAATCTGGTCTGTGAAAACATATGGAAATAATAATCAGTACAATAAGCCATATGAATGAGTGTGCACACCCTTAAACTGATATGTTGTGTATGCACCTCTTGAGATGGTTACAGCATTCATTTGTCTTGGTTTGGACTCTAAGATGATGGTACGTCTTTACTTGGCAATAGTTGCTCACCTTCCTAGAAACACATTTGATTGTTTTTCAATGGAATTGTAAAGGTTAGGGGTCACATTCAAGATGAGAAGCATTAGTAAATGATCTTCTGTGGTCTGATTACCATACAGCACACAAACCTGGCACTCCAACAGGGGTGTGTACACTTGTAATATCCACTGTATATAGGTGTTGATATAGCTGGTAGTAGTAGGCATGGGCAGATGGTCATAACACAGTTGACACTTCTCCGATTACTACCTGATAATCATGCTTACTCCAGTACCCATATCAGTGTCAGGGCAATGCAACAACCAGTAGCTGTACACATTTATGTCTGTTGTATGCACTGACACTGATATTACACGCATGTGCAACATGCACAACCTATGTTTGACTGCTTGAAACCCATGTGATTAGTTTGGTGCCTTCCAGTTGAACATATGCATGCATACATGTGCTCAGGGGATACCTGGTATACATTTCTGTTCTATGCTAGTATGGCACACTGTATTTACAGTCTTGCTGCTCAGTCATACTTCTCAACCTGTTATAGCAGTATGTCTGGACAATGGCACACATAAATGGGTGTCAAAAGGGACATCAGTATTGATACTGTATTAATATAGCTGCACCATACATTAGTACTTTGATTGCACAGTAGGCTTTGACATCACTGTGATAACCTGGAAGATGTCCAACAGTCATAAGTAGGCTATTATGTTACAATGTCGTTCCTCACAGACCTGCCAGTGGTTTGGCTGACATGACACAGGTATTTGTGTACGTGACTACAGATAGACACAAATGTGCTTATTGTCCAGCAGAACACTGTACAGTTGAATGTTATTAATTCAATATATCACACACAGTTCAACACATGTGTCTGCAACATTACTTTACTATGCACATGCCCTGTATAGGTCTCTTAGCTTTACAAGACAAACATGTGTCATACTCATATTCACAGGTAACATATGGATATGGACAATATCCTGTTAACTGGCCTAGCAGTGGCGCAGTCACAACTGTTTGACAGACACCCCAGCAGTTGTCATATATGAGCTGTCCTTTCCCAGGGTGAGTCAGGCCCCTGAGCTGTGATCCTACCTTGCAACCTGTTAGAGCATCACATCTGGACAAAGCCTAAAATGATGGGGGGATAAATAGGGACAGACTTTAATTATTCCTGCTACAAACATAGGAAGTTTGTAGAATGATACATTTTGCATTACCGTGAATATTCTTAAGGATGTGGAGTCTTAAACTCAAGTGTTTGTCATTACTTGATGACCTCAATCCTCAGCTATTTGCCAGAAAAGTACAGATTCTAGGAGGAACAGACAAAAAATTATGATGGAAAAATCTGGACATTCTGTGAAGATCTGTGCAGTTGAGAGGTATGACTGTGATCTCTTCCCCTGCAGAGAGGGCCAGATGCTATGGCCATAGCAGCTGTTCAGCAGGACAATAGTACAGTAAGACTTGTTGGGACATATATTCCTCCAAATCATATTTACCATTATTACAGACCAAGTACCACAGTCAATTACATGCTTACATGTTCCACTTACATTTTTTTCTTCTCTTTTCCAGTTTATGTTTTATTTGTTTTCTCTCTCTCTCTCTGTGCTCTACATGGATAGAGCTGGCTTGAATAGTTGGCAGCACGGCTTTTGTAGGTGATGCTCATGACCAGGTGATGACCTGTGCACCTATTGGTGTTCCCCACTTGCTAATTGAATGCAGAGCAGCTGTGTAGTTCTTCCAATAGCCAATGTTATGCCAATGTCACACTCCTATAACTGAGTATGCCATGTGGGTGTTGGCGCTTTCACTTACTTGTGAGGAAGACATCCTGGAGTTGTGTGAGCTACTACCTCTTACAGCAAGGCTTGTGGAGACAAGCCAACTAAATGTTGGAGAAGGTTCAAAACTTAGGGGCAGAATGTGAGTATTGCTGTTATATGTTTGAAATACTTCTAGTTTAACAGGGTTTGTCTGCACATGCTCAGTCTGAGAAAGTTCTGTCTCTGCATAGCTCTCAACTGTAGGGCCATTCACATAATGGCCACAGGTTAGCCTGCTATGTTTGGTCTGTTCCCCAAACAGGTGTTGTCCTTGGCAAATCAGTAGCATACTCTGGTGATTGCATTCTGTAAATGGTAACATCCATTTGGTTTTCTGACTTTATATCCCTCAGAAAAGATATGTTACAACAAACCCTGTAACACCAGCAACTGTCTCAGTGTATAACAGCAATATTTCAAGTATGGCCATGTATTCGGGCCTCTGTCCACCAATTATGTCAGGCTTTGTCCAGATGTCATACAGTAGGAGGTTGATAAGTATACTGGTCTATCATTATTTAGTGCTGTCATTCCTGCTGAGGGGAAAAGCTGGAAAACATGTTGAAGTCTGTACATTCAAGAGCTGGGTGTATAGAGAGTGCTCTTAGATGTCCTTGTAACATATTTTATGTGAAGGAGAGTAACACATGTTTTAAAACTAGGCTGTTAGAACATGTGGGACATATTACTGATAAGAAAGATGACAGTTCTAGAGCCACACATTTGAATAAATCTCACCATGAGGGCAGTAGTGGGTTCCAAGGTATTGCTTTTGAAAATGTCTGTTCCTCAGTTTGATTAAACATTCATAAAAGGACAATTGTTATGTATAGACTCAATGTATTAATATTAAATGTGATACTTTATCCCGGAGGGGGATAAATGAGGAGTGTAATTGGAAGCTGTGTATTTAATTATGAAATTAAGTGTTAATTGCTTCTTGTGATTAAGGCATGTACTTCTTGTAATGTTTTACTCCTTGAAGGCTTTAGTCTAGACATCATAGTATAATAAACATGTGTGAATTAATGGCTGGTTGTATTTCTCTTTGCTATGTTCAGACAATTTAGTTGTTTTGCTAAGAGGTTGTTGTATATCTGGCCATTGTGTATGGCCTATCATGATTTTGTAGCAGTGTACTGTTCACTTATTTATTTGGACTGTATGTGGGGGGCCGATGTGAGTGTCATGGCTCCTTTTTTATCCAACTGTGCATGCTGCCCAGTTATGGGTGGTCTATCAGCATCAGGGCATTTTGGGATATATATATATATATATATATATATATATATATATATATATATATATATATATATATATATATGTATTATATATATATATATATATATATATATATATATATATACACACACACACACACACACACACACACACACACACACACACACACACACATATATATATATATATATATATATATATATATTTACACACACACACACACACACACACACACACACACACACACACACACACACACACACACCTCAGTATTTATTGGTAATATAGCTATACATTGTTATACACATATATGGATCTCCGTACATATCTCTCTCTCTCTATGTAGGTTTCTTTTCAGATATATCTATATTTATAGATACCAATCCTTCCTAATTCCACAGTGTCCCTTCCCTATTGTAAACAGGCTGTAAAGAAGGGTATGTTTGAGAAAACATCCTAAAACCATACAGCTGAGGTGGCTTACTGGTAAATTGCTTTGACTATGGTATGTAGGGTCCTGAGTTCAAAACCTGTAAGGGCTTTTTGTTTTGCTGCTAGGCAGAACAAAGACTGTTGGATGCAGAGTGATTAAGGCAGTTTTGAGCAGCTTTAAGCATGTTTGCATGGGTTTATTTGATGGTAAGTGGTGCTAATATATGTTTAAACAAATAGGTGCTTACACCGTGTAGGCTTTGCTTACCAGTGCACAAATCTGCTTAGCATTTACATTTAAGCAATGCTTCAACCTGCTAAAGATAGCTCTTCCTTGGTAACCTTTGGTCACATTCTAATGTGATAAAATAGCAGGGTCATGACATCTTTAATAAGTGTATTTAACTTCCTGTACATAGCATGCTTCTCTGTGCTGTCATTACAGTAGCAAGTGGTGTGACTATACTCTATGGGACACCTGGATATATATGGGTAGTACCACAATCTTTTTTCTTTGTATTTGCTTTATACATGGGTAGTATCCCAGGTTATGCAGTCACACTTGCATACTACACCAGCTGCAGTGCACTGTTTGACAAAAATAGTTTAACACATATTGTATCATTATGTTAGTACTTTTAACAGTGCTTTTCCAAGTAAGAGTAGATTGCAGATTGTAGCACTGGAACCACACACCCCTGCATGCAAAGCTGGGACTCTGAGTATTGACTATCTTGTTCTTGGTGTTTGAGCTGTATGGTTTTATGCATCTCCTATTGGATATTGATCTGATATGTTGATATTAACTGTAGACTATTATGTTTTTTGGATATGTCATTGAGGACTGCTGTCATGTAGTAATGGCATACCTTTCCGTTTCAGACTTTTATCTTTCAAAACATTCATCTTAATGCATAAACTGTTGGCTATCTACTTTCTGTCTGTCCTCTGTACAGATGTGCAGATGTCAGATATTGCTAAGGCCATACCACTATGTAGGTGCCCACATAGTATTGTACTGTGGGCCTGGATACTGCTGCTAGGTCTGACATATGGGACATTCCTTAATGTGGGCCTTGCCCCTCTTCCTTGCCTGTGTGAAGGACATTACAGAGGAGGTGGGCTACAGATTCACATACAGTAGGTAGCAATACGTCACAGGACAGGACATGTAGAGACAGCCAAGCAACATGGGGGACATATCACCAGATTCTATGTCATCAGTGCTGTTATACACATGATGGATTGATAGATTGACAGGGTTTGTGTGGACATGCATTTAGTGAGTGACTTCACGACTAACAGTGATATATCTCTGACATACCTCTCCACTGGCACGCTGTCCACAGACTGGCCACATGTCTGCCTTTTATGTTTTGTCTGTTCCCCAAACAGTTGGTGTCCTTAGTAAATCAGTCGTGGACTCTAGGGAATGCAGTCAGCAAATACTCACATTTATTGGTATTACCAACATCATATTCCTCATAAAGGATGTTACAACAAACCCAGTAACATCTGCAACTTTCTCAATGTATGACAGCAATATGTCCAATCTGCCCCTGTGTTTGTGCCTTTGTCTCCAAATGATGTCAGGCTTTGTCCAGATGTCAGTGAGGTGCTGATATATTTATTATCATTATTTCTTGACTTCATTCCTGCTACCATCCCAGTGATGTAGTAGACCCACAGACATGTCAGGGAAGAGGCCATGGATATGAGTCCTGAGCCTCTACAATCTGAGGTGAACTGTACATGTGAGAGGCCCGTGTATGGCTGGCCATTGTTAACGGACTGTCATGATTGTGTACACGTCATGTGTACATGTTATTTGGGCTGTGTATGGAGGGCCGGGTGGATGTAAGTGTTATGGCTCCTTCTTTATATGACTGTGCATACTGCTCCAGTTTCCGCTGATCTATTGGCTGTATGTATTTGTAGGGGCAGACTGAGACATGGCCTGTACCAAGGTCAGGATTCAGACTATACTGATAATTGGGACTGTATATGTAGGGCTAGTGTGTGAGTGGCAAACAATGATGTATTTGTTCACACAGTCCGTATACTCTACTGCTCACTTGACTTACCGGTATGTGACTGTGACTGTGGTGATGTTGTTTGTGGGTATGCACTTTCACACTGGTGTCTGTTTGTCACTGATGTTACATCCCCATAGTGCCTGATATATTTGCAAATACATGTGTAATTACCCATAGCATATTTCCTATTTCAATTACTTGTGCTACTTCAGTAAATATATGTTAGAGCACACAGAAGGATGTTACTACAGCACCTGTGTTAGCTTATCTATGCCAGTACTTCAGATACAGCCCCATTTTCATGGCTTCCACCCACCACTTTGTCAGCCTTGATCCAGATTCATTGCAGAATGGGGTTCTGAGCATACCTATCAACTGGCTGGATTGTTTCAGGATGTCCAGGTTTATTGCTCATATTTCTGGTCTGTTTTACAGATTATTATCATTTCTCTGGTAAATCACTGTAATGATATGATTGTTGTCGTAAAATGAGGACATAAATTTTATTTACCTACCTCACATCCATCAGAATATGTATGCTGAAACAAACAGTGTCACTCTGTCAAGAAGAGTACAGGACAATGACCTCTTCCTTCCTGGATGCTAATGCATTAGTACTGAGATGTGTCACATAGAAGGACTTTGTGACCACATTGGCAATATGGTGGTCAAGAGACATTACTGTCAGCCTGTGTACCCAGACCTCTTATAACACCATCCTTGTTCAGTGGACTACCATCAATGTTGTAAATCATGGGAACAGGGTTTTCCACAGGGGATGACAACACATTTTCTGACATTGAGCTCAAGGCCATGGCTCTGACACCAGTCGTTGGTCTCAGTGAGGCCTTTCAGTAGGATGCCAACATCACTTGGGTAGTTAATAATAGCTCCCAACTTGCAATTGTCTGCAAACTTTGTCAGTCAAAGTCTCTTCATGCTGGGATGGACTTCAGAGAAGTTGATACCAAATATGAGAGGACCCAGGACAGAACCCAGTGGGACTCCACTTATGACTGCTCAGCAGTCTGACTTGGGGTCAGCTATTTCCACACTGTGAGTCCTATCTGTGACCCAGTTTGCAACCCACCTAGTGATAGAGGGGTTGATGCTTAGCTTAGCGAGTTTTTGCATGATTCCTGAGTAGGGAATGTTATCAAAGGCTTTGTCCAGATCAAGGTAGGCTGTATGTGTCACCTTGCCTTCATCCACAGCTCAGGTGACCAAGGTGATTGAGCAGGTATGACCTACCCTTCACAAAAGTAAACTGTGTGGGATCCTGAGTCTGCAGATTTGCATATCCCTGTTTATTAGATGCATGATGATGCATTCCATAACTTTACATAACAGAAATGTCAGGCAGATGGGGTGATATTTCCCAGGGTCTGTAGTTACACCTCGTTTGTGGAGAGGGTTGACTGTAGCAGTGCACAATTCAGTATGGACAGAGCCTGAGGTGAGGCTGTGCTTGAACAGGGCACACAGGTGAGGTGCCTGGTCACTCTGTAGTTCATGTAGAACACAGCCAGGAATATTGTCAGGTCCCATAGAAGCTGTATTCTTGGCCTTGGACAGTGGTGTTTTAAGCTGTGCAGCAGTAATATTGGGTGCCTGGCAGTGTACTGGTATTGTAATTGGTCTTTTGGTGGGAGAGAGGGGTAAAGTTTTCACTCAATATGTCAGCCAGTATATTGACAATATTTTCTGGCTCAGTCTAGGAGATACCATTGTCTAGTGGCTCAGAATAAATCTTTGTATTGCCATAGACATTCTTTACATAACTGTATGAGGCCTTGTGGCTGTCTTTACTATATGCTCCAATTCTGTTTTCATGCTAACTTTGTAGTATTTGATGAGGGATCTCAACTTTTAATTGAGGCTGATA